>NW_004444042.1:2968889-3112157 GCF_000243295.1 Trichechus manatus latirostris
GCTTGCTTTATGGCCTAATATGTGGTCTATTCTGGAGAATGTTCCATGTGCATTGGAAAAGAAAGTATACTTGGCTGGTGTTGGATGGAGTGTTCGGTATATGTCTATGAGATCAAGTTGGTTGATTGTAGCATTTAGCTCTTCCGTATCTTTGTTGAGACTCTTTCTGGATCTTCTGTCCTTCACGGAAAGTGGTATGTTGAAGTCTCCTACTATTACTGTGGAGCTGTCTATCTCTCTTCAGTGCTGTTAAGAGTTCGTTTTATGTATTTTGGAGTCCTGTCGTTGGGTGCGTAAATATTTACTATAGTTATGTCCTCCTGGTGTATTGGCCCTTTAATTATTATATAGTGTCCTTCCTTAGCCTTTGTGGTAGATTTTACTTTAAAGTCTATTTTGTCAGAGATTAATATTGCCACTCCTGCTCTTTTTTGAGTGTTGTTTCCTTGATATATTTTTTTCCAGTCCTTTGAGTTTTAGTTTGTTTGTGTCTTTAAGTCTAAGGTGTGTCTCTTGTAGGCAGTATATAGACGGATCGTGTTTTTTAATCCAATCTGCTACTCTCTGTCTCTTTATTGGTGCATTTAGTCCATTTACATTCAGCGTAATTATTGATAGGTATGAGTTTAGTGCTGTCATTTTGATGTCTTTTTTTGTGTGTTGTTCACAGTTCCTTTGTTCCGCTTAATTTTCTGTGCTGAGTCGTTTTTCTGTACGTATTTTGTTTTCATCTTTTTCATTGTTGTTGATTTTGTGTTTACTGAGTCTTTATATTTTTTCTAGTTTTTTATTTTGACTTGTAGGATTGTTTGTTTCCTTTGTGGTCACCTTAATATTCACTCCTATTTTTCTAAATTTATACCAGTCTTTTCTTTCTTTATGTCACCTTGACTTCCTCTCCATATGAAAAATCTATGTCTACATATTTTAAGTCACTCTTTTTGTTTTAGTGTTGTCATCTTTTACATACTGACATCTGTTTCCCTATTTTCAGTTTTTTAGCTTTGATTTACTTTTGTGACTTCCCTATCTGGGTTGATATCTGGTTGCTGTGTCCTGTGTTCTAGTCTTGGGTTGTTATCTGATGTTACTGATTTTCTAACAAGAGGACTCCATTTAGTATTTCATGTGATTTTGGTTTGGTTTTTGCAAATTCCCTAAACTTCTGTTTTATGTGGAAATACCCTCATTTCACCATCATATTTGAGAGACAGTTTTTCTGGATATATAATTCTTGGCTGGCAGTTTTTTTCCTTCAAGGCTTCATATATGTCATCCCATTGCCTTCTAGCCTGCATGGTTTCTGCTGAGTAGTCCAAGCTTATTCTTATTGACTGTCCTTCGTAGATGATTTTTCGTTTGTCCTTAGCCACTCTTAAAATTCTCTCTTTATCTTTGGTTTTGGCAAGTTTGATTATGTCTTGGTGACTCTTTTGGGATCTACCTTATGTGGGGTTCAATGAGCATCTCGGATAGATATCTTGTCATCTTTCATGACATCAAGGAAGTTTTCTGCCAACAAATCTTCAAAAATTCTCTCTGTATTTTCTGTTATCATCCCCTGTTCTGGTACTCCAATCACTCGTAGGTTATTCCTCTTGATAGAGTCCCACATAATTTTTAGGGTTTCTTCATTTTTTTAAATCCTTTTATCTGATTTTTTCCTCAGATAAGTTGGTGTCAAGTTCTTTATCTTCAGTCTCAGTAATTCTGACTTCCATTGCCTCAATTCTGCTCCTATGACTTTCTATTGAGTTGTCTAATTCTGAAATTTTACTCTTAATCTTCTGGATTTCTGATTGCTGTCTCTCTCTGGATTCTTGCAGCCTGTTAAATTTGTCATTATGCTCTTCTGTAATCTTTTTAATTTCCTCTATTGTGTGTTCTGCATTTTGATTAATTTCCTTCCCAATTTCTTGAAGAGTTCTGTTTATTAATCTTTTGTATTCTACCTCCAGTAATTCCAAGAAATTTTCCTCCTCTGAAAAATTTCTAGATTATTTATTTTGGGAACTTGCTGAAGCCATCATGGCTTGCCGCTTTATGTGATTTGATATTGATTGTTGTCTCTGAGCCATCAGTAAGTTATTATATTTATTTATTTTATGTTTGCTTACTGTGTCCTAGCTTCTTGTTTTGTTTTGATATGCCCAAATAGGCTGCTCATATGAGCTAGTTTGATTACTGGCACCTTCGAAGCTCTAATGTCCTATCACCAGGTGCTTAGATCTATTACTAGGTATGTGAGCTCAGGAGTATGCCCACTCCTCCTGTATGGATTCAGCTCAGGTGCCCAGGTAGATAGTCACCAGGTGTATAGTGTAGGCTCTCACTTACAGTCTTAGACAGGCATGGGTGATTGGTGTAGGCACAGGCATCTGGCTGTAGCAGGGGGACACGCTCTGAGCAAGGCAGGGGCTGACGGCCTCCCCTGAGTGTCCTGGAGAAAGGTGTGTCCCTGTTCCCTAGAGTATGTAGGTGGGTGGGTTTTACAGCAGGACTATGAGCACCTAATGCTGTTTGCTGTAAGACTAGGGGGCACCTCTTATTCATGGGTCCCTATCTCCGGTGGCTAGGTGGCGTGGATGGAGCTACCAGTCCGCAGGCCCCTGATATGGGTAGGTGAAGACCCTGCTTAATGGGCAGAGCAGTGTCAAATGTCAAGAACCTGACACTTCACAGCTGAAACAATTGAAGTTAGACTTCCGGTATATACCCTGTTGTAGTGTGGTAATGAGGGCCTACGCTGTTGAGATGGGCCCACACAAGTCTATGCAGGGGGAAAGGCACTCAGAGTCCATGGATCCCTTATGGCTGTGCCTAGGCAAAGGAGCTGTGCCTATCCTGGGTTCCTGGTTTAGGGGAGCTAGCAGTTTATTTTTTACCCTGTTAATTTGTTCACTCTCCAAGACAGGGGGAATGGCTCTGGGCATGTGACGGATCCTGCTTCTGGCCCAGGGGACTCAGCAATTGCTGAAGCTGGTCCGGTCCGGGACCCAGTGCAGAGCAGGGAGCGGGCAGGTAAATGGGAGAGACGTTTTTCCCTGAGGGGGGTATTTTTGATCCACGTGGTAAGCCGTACGCAAGTACTTACCTTTCGCAGGTGAGGGCTGCTTCTCACTGGTTCTGGGTGGCCATGTAGACTCTCTGGCGCTGGGTTTCTCCCAGTGCAGACAACGTGCCTCCCAAGCACGGCTGCTTGCCTGCCTCACCACTCACCCTGGAGCTGATCAGGCCTGAAGGTCTCAGGCTTCCATCTGGTTAGGTCTGGCAAGTCCTCGCTGCTTCCAAACTGTCTCTCCCTCCCTCTGCCACTCAGTCTGGTTCCTCAACTCTGCCTTTGATGTTCAGGGCCCCCAGATTGCCATATATAATCGAATCACTTGTTTTTTTGGCTCTTTTTTGTAAGAGGGTCCACCAGAAGCATGTGACTACTGCCCCATCTTTGCCCCACCTCCCTCAAAGAACAATTAAAGGGAACACAATTTGAGTTCCTTGAGGATGCCCAAACTGCTATTTTGATGTGGCGTAAGTTGAAGAGTGCAGAATTCTTTGGGAAAGGGTTAGAGAGATGGAAACACCGCCTTCAGAAGGTGGATGATATGTCAAGAAACAATAGCTTCACATTTTGATATTTTTGTTTAATGAAGGTTTCTATGATTTTGTAGCTGTACTGTTTTTTTACTGTACTTTAGATGAAGCCTTATAGAACAAGCTAGTTTCTCATTAAACAGTTAGTACACATATTGTTTTATGACATTTGTTAACAATTCCACAACATGAGAACACTCTCCCTTCACCACCTTGAGTTCCCTATTACCAGCTTTCCTGTCTCCTCCTGCCTTCTAGTCCTTGTCCCTGGGATGTTGTGCCCCCTTTAGTCTCATTTTGTTTCATGGGCCTGTCTAATCTTTGGCTGAAGAGTGAACCTACTGAGCTAAAAGGGTGTCTGGGGGCCATACTCTTGGAGTTTCTCCAGTCTCCAACAGGCCAGTCAGTCTTGTCTTTTTTTTGTGAGTTAGAATTTTGTACTACATTTTCTCCAGCTCTCTCTGGGACCCTCTATTGTGATCCCTGTCAGAGCAGTCAGTGGTGGTAGCCAGGCACCACCTAGTTGTACTGGACTCAATCTGGCAGAGGCTGTGGTAGATGTGGTCCATTAGTATTCCTTTGAACTAATCTTTCCCTCGTATCTTTAGTTTTCTTCATTCTCCCTTGCTTCCAAAGGGGTAAGACCAGTGGAGTATCTTAGATGGCTCTCACAGGCTTTTAAGACCCCAGATGCGTAGTAGTACTTTTTGACTTACCCTCGTATATATAGGAACTGAGGTGGGAGCAACTGCATACTAATAATAAGCATAGTTTGACAAGGGAAACACTGGCAACCTATTATTGACCATAGACTTAATCTTAGCAAAGTTGAGCCAGAACTTTAACCAGTTTTCCCTCCCTCCTTCCCTGCTTCCCTCCTTCCCTTCCTTCTTTCTAAATTTTAATTTTATTGTGGTAAAATATATGTAATAAAAAGTTTGCTATTGTAACCATTTTTAAGTGTACGATTGAGTGACATTAATTACTTTCACCATATTATGCTACCATCACCATTATCCATTTCCAAAACTTTTACAGTACCCTAACCAGAAACTCAATACCCCTTCATCAGTAACTACCCTTCCCTCCTCCTCCAGCCCTATTAAAACAAAACCATTTCTGCGGAGTCAATCCAGATTCTTGGTGATCTCACGTATTACAGAGTAGAACTGCTCCATGGGATTTTCTTGATTGTAATTTTTACTCCTGTAGCACCACTTTAGGTTAGTAGTTGAGCGCAAGCTGTTTATGCCATAAACTTTGGTCTCTATTTTTTCTTTTCCTCAATTCTTTATGCCTGTTCTAGATATCTTATGTAAGTGGGATCATACAATATTTGTCATTTTGTGTCTGACTTATTTCACTCAGCATAATGTTTTCAGGGTTCATCCATGTCATAGCATGTATCAGCACTTCATTTTTCTTTATGGCTGAATAATATCCCATTGTATGGATATACCACATTTTGCTGATTCGTTCTTCTGCTGATGGACACTTTGATTATTTCCACCTTTTGGCTATTAAGAATAATGCTGCTATGAAGGTTGGTGTACAAGTATCTGAGTCCCTACTTTCAAGTATCTTGGGTATATGCCTAAGAGTGTCCCTTCCTTTTTTAATTTCTTCTTTTTCTCCTTCCCTCCCTCCTTCTTCCTTCCATCCATCCTTTCTTTTGTCCTCAATTTGTTTGTTTATTCATTTAACAACACTTGCTGACTACTGGAGTCTTTGGGTGGCACAAATGGTTAAGCGCTTGACTACTAGCTGAAAGGTTGGTGGTTCCATGCACCCAGAGGTGCCTCGGAAGACAGGCCTGATGATCTGTTTCCTAAAGGTCACAGCCTTGAAAACCCTATGGAACAGTTCCACTGTGTACACATAGGGTCGCTATGAGTCGAAATCGACTGGATGGCAACTAACAACAATGAACTACTAACCCTGTGCCAGGCACTGTTCTAGGCTCTAGTGAAACAATGAACAAGACACAAGTTTTCTTTTTCTTAGAGCTTGCATTCCAATGGGAATAAGCAAAAATATAGAGTTTTGGAGGGACAGAAATATGCAAATATGGCTAGAGCTTACTGGGCAAGCGGAAGAGTGATGTGAGGTACAGAAAACTTGCCTAGAGGCAAAAGAGGTCTCATTTGCACACAGCCTATGGAAGAGTGGAAATGGCTTGGTTCATAGCTTTAAACTTAGAACCTTAACAACAACCAATAGGCAACAGTTAATGAGCCTTTCCCAGGCTCCCATGAATATCTGAGCACTGGTTGTATTTTAACTCATTTAAACTTCACAACTCCACTCAGTGAATCTTAAAACATCTCTACTAAGTTGAAAAACAATGAATTCAATGTCAGGTTGATAATTTTATAACTCCGTTATTGAGTTAACAGGTAGTTAGGACACAATAACATTAATTTCTTTTTTCAGTTTTAAACAGTGATAATGCTTTCTGTGCTAATATAATTGCTTTCACACTAATGTATTTTTTTTAAAGCTTATTTTGTTTTTAAACTTTAAGTTAAACCAGTATTCTCTCTCCTTATACTGAAAAAAGCAAATGGGTCCACTGAATGGCTTTATTTTGTTTTTTCATACCATGGTATGTTGTTCATAGTTTCATCTGAGCAAAAGTGGTATTGGCGTCAGACAATTTTGTTATTACTCATGATAAATATTACTACATCTTTGTTTCTCTGCTGTTAGTTAGCTCACACATAGTTACAGCCAGTCTTTTTAGAATTGCTTACACAGAGCATGGTGTATCAGAAGCTAGTGACAGCTTTACATTTTTTTTTACTGTTTTATGCAATTTTAGAAAATAATCCCCATTTTTCTAAATCTATGGTGCTATCCATTGAAACATATGCTAATTTGAGAGGACAACCTAAAGGAAAAAATCAAGGTCAGATGATTTAAAAGGTTGATTCAGATGGACTTACTAAATGGAGCCTTCATCATATGTGTGGGACTTTCATCTATGTAAGATTACATTAAAAATCACTGTATTTTGGAAGGTTAGAAGAGATTAGAATCTACTGTATTCAGCATGACTTGAAGAATCAGAACACTTCCGTTCATACCCAGTAAGACTAGTCTGTTTTGTAAGGAGAATCACTAGGGTCAAGTCCTCAACCAAATTCCTGTTTCCTGTTTTTTAATGTGGACATTTTAATTTGCCTTTTTTCCATTGTTGATTAAATACTTGATTCTTTGGATTGGATTCATTGGGAAATTAATCGGTGAGAAAGACCTAATCCAACTTCTAACATCTGATCTGTACACATTTCTAGGTTTTTAGCTTATGCTGCTAATATACTTAATATCAAGGTTGAATCAAGCTTTCTGATCTAGAGCATGAAAAAATATATCATTTGAAGAAAAGAGGGAACCATGAATTGGAACTTCAGTCATCTCTATGCATTATTTACATCCTGGCCTATTACAGGAAATAGCCCTCATATAAAAATAAAAATATTTATGCATTAATTTAAGACAAATGAGTTTTAATTTCATTTTAGGCATTTAGTTTTGTGATGCCTGATGACACAAAGAACTCAAATGCCCTGAGGAGATATTCCCTGAGGATTCCAAATCTCTCATAACCCTCCCAGGGCTTTGGCCTCTCATGGCGAGTAAGGTCAGTTGGCTTCCCTGAGTGGTGAATCTGAATCTTGCTGTCTTCAAGGTCATCCCCATTCTCAGGCTTAGTCTTTGTCTTGGACCTGTTAAGTGAGATATCCTGTAACTCTCCTGGGATATAGGAGGATTCCATAAATCAGACCTTGGAGGATACCACATCTTCTTGGGATTGTAGTAATATGTGACTGATGTAATTGTCATACAATCTAAGATATTGATCTTAACAGGATTCTGGGGCCATTTAAAGCCATGTCGGAAGATGAACTTTCTCTGGTAGGCTTATCACTGCACCTTCGTTCTGTTGGATTAAAATCCATTTTCCCAAGTCCCTCCATTTCCTCCCTCCATTCTTGTATTTTTCTTCCTTCCTTAAACATTTTTTGAGGGCCTGTTGTGTTAGTGATAGAATTTTTGCCTTCCATCAGGAGGTCTGGGTTCAATTCCCAGCCAATGAACCTCATAGTAGCCACCACCTGTCTGTCAGTGGAAGCTTGCATGTTGCTATGATGCTGAAGAGATTTCAGCAGAGCTTACAGACTATAACAGACTAGGAAGAAAAGTCTGGAGATCTCCTTCTGAATATCAACCAGTGAAAACCCTGTGGATCACAACGGTCTGATTCACAACCAATCATGAGGATGGTACAGGACTGGGCAGCATTTTGTTCTGTTGTGCACGGGACCACTATGAGTCGGGGCAACTTGAGGGCACCTAACAACAACAACTGTGCAGGCACCATGCTAGTGGGAACAGACACAAAAAACAAAGCCTACGCTCTCAGGGAGCTCACAGTCTAGCAAGAAAGGGACACAGATATGCAAACAAATAGATGACCACTGTTTCAGGGGTGCCCGCTGCAGTAGAAACTCCCATGAAGAACGGGAGAAAGTCATCAGAGAAAGCTTCCTGGAGGAGGTAACCAGTGAGTAAGAGTTTGTGAGGGAGTCTCATGGGGATGAAACAGTGGGGTGAATTCAGCAACTCATTCATTCTTAGCTGGTGTTCATTCTCACAGATGCCAGATATTTCTGTGCATATTCTGTCTTCAACTGGTCAAAAAAATCCTGAAAAAATGATTGTATCTTGTACCCTTCTTCATAGTAAGAGTTTCCCAGCTCCCCAGGAAATACTTTGAATAACTTCATTCGTTCCCAGTTCGAGCTCTTCTGGTTGCTTATCCTTTAAGCAGTGAGAGAAAGGTGGAAGTTCCAGACTGGTTATAAGCCCAAGCCACTGCGGGCAATAACAGAGGCAGGTTAACACGAGTGACACATCTTCTGTTTCAGGACAGATTGAAGTTGCTCTTCCTACATATTCATTTGCTAAGGCTTCACTGTGACTGAAGATTTTATTCTTTGCACCTCTTTCCACTGTTCTTTTGTTCCTGTTAGAGGATGCTTCTCAGACTGATACAAACTGTTGACATGGTGCTTATAAAGTCTTTGGCATTCTAAGGACCTGTCCTTAACGCCTCATTTTTGTCTTGATGTTGCTTCCAATAGAATTGCCTAGGACGAGTATTATTTTAGTAGGTAGAATGGGTGGCCAGCCTTGGGTGATTTTAGGGGTGCTGCATAGACCCCTGTACTCTAAACTTCTAAACTGCAGTTTACCTGAAATTCTACAATTGGGACTTCATTCTTGAAGTCTTTTTGGTTGCTTCTTAAAATTTAAGTAGTTCTAGCAAGTATCATCTTGCACCTTAAGCAGGTATCAGTTATTGGCTCCTTAGCATGGAGAGCGCTGAGCTCTGGGAAGGGAAAGAGAGAGGCTGAAAAAACAAGCAAAAGGATAGCTTAGTCCAGGACCAACTTTATGTTAAGTGTTGTTGTTAGGTGCCATTGAGTCAGCTCCAACTCATAGTGACCTCGTGACCTACACTACCCAGTCCTGCGCCATCCTCACGGTAGCATGTATGTTTGAGCCCATTGTTGTAGCCATTGTGTCAATCCATCTCATTTAGGGTCTTCCTCTTGTTCACTGACCCTCCACTTCTTCAGGGCTTTGTCCTTCCTTATGTCCAAAGTAAATGAGACAAAGTCTCACCATCCTCACTTTTAAGGAGTATTCTGGCTGTACTTCCTCCAAGACAGATTTGTTTATTCTTCTGGCAGTCTATGGTGTAGTCAATATTCTTTGCCTTACGTTAAGTAGTGGGGTCAATATAAGATGAGCAGTATTATTCAGGAAATCCCTGCGTGGTGCAAATGAGTAATGTAATCAGCTGCTAACCAAAAGGTTGGCAGTCCAAGTGTACCCAGAGGCGCCTTGGAAGAAAGGCTTGGCGATCGGAGTCTGAAAAATTAACCATTGAAAACCCTGTGGAGCACAGTTCTACTCTGATACACCTGGGGTTGCCATGAGTCAGAATCGACTCGACAGCAACTGGTTTATTGGTTTTTACCCAATTGTGAGAGTAAGAGGGAGGTCTAAGGTAGCTGAGAATAGTTTGCACTTTTCTCAGACCAAGACAGACTTCCTCCTTTCTCTGTTCTTCAGAGGAAACAGCCATCTGGATTGATGCTTTTCTTTTCACCTTCATTTAAAACCTCTTGCACTCTCCTTCTAGATGAGGCCACCGACCAGTGGCCACCCCAAAGATGCCCTCCTGCTGGGCCATCCCTGCAATGACCATTTCCTTGAGTGTCTCCTGAGCAGCAAGGTAGCAGTCACTTTAGAGAATACTAATCTGAGTTCCTAGTCTGAGTTTAATCCATCATAGTTTCTTCTCTCCATAAATCCATGTGGTGTGGGCTCATGTCCCCCATGTCAGCATTTGTCCTCTTGTCCTGGCTTCCTGGAAACTGCAGATTGGAATGGACTTGGAACAAATGACAGTGCACTGGACGAGTATGCTTGTATGGCCACAGCAGTATATAGACAGATTTCCCATTTCTGTTTCATCAGGTGAGGGTCCAGAGTTCCCACTGCTCTTAAAATTGAAAGCTGAGCTAAGTGAGCATCAAACACATTTGGTAAATTTTTAAGGAGAAAGCACATTGTCAGAAAATGGCATTTTCCCTCTTGCTGTCTTGACTCCAGCCAAAAGAAAGCCTCACCACCAGACTCATGCTCTCAGACAGCCCTCCAGGAACTGAAGGACAGGATTCCATGATGTAGGGTTTGATGAGCATTTAAAAGACAGTAACATGCTCAGCCGCTAACCAAAATGATGGTGGTTTGAGTCCACCCAGAGGTGGCTTGGAAGAATAGCCCTGTGATCTACTTCCAAAATATCAGCCACTGAAAACCCTATGAAGCTCATTCTATTCTAACACACATGAGGTCACCATGAATTGGAGTCAACTCCATGGTAACTGGTTCTGGTCTTGAGTATGATGGTATCTCTAACCAAGTTCTTTTAAAAAATGAGTAGTGGAGGCGGAGGAAGTGTTTGCTATAATTGTTCTACATGCCCATGTGTGTTCACCTGTAATCTGTGTAATTTGTCTACAGTTGTTGGCATGTCAGGTATGTACAGGTGCCCCACATTCACTGTACTGGCGTATGTCCATTGCATGTAGATTCTAACTCTAATTTAGAGACTGCCTTGTAAATAACAGAATGTCTTAATAGGGTGGGTCCTTTCAAAAGATAAAGAGACGTGTGCTCTCATTTCTTTGTGACACAGAGCCTCCTGCATTAGACATGGAGGACTAGGTGCTTCAGGAGAAAGAACCATATGGTTTATATAACTGCTTCAGTAATACTGTGGGCTGAACCCCTTCGCCCTAAAGAACTCCTGATGGCATTCCAAACCCGTTGCCATCGAGTCGATTCAAACTCATCACGACTGTATAGGACAGAGTAGAACTTCCCAATAGGGTTTCCAAGGAGCAGCTGGTGGATTCGAACTGCTGACCTTTTGGTTAGCAGCCAAGCTCTTAACCACTGCACCATTCGGCCATCCCGACAGCATTAGGCCCTGAAAAAGAAGCATTTTTCAGGATATTAGGATACTTTCATTGTACTGCAACAACTATTTTCATTTTAGTATTCACATAGATGATGTTTTTTCCTTGGGGATTTAATTTGACTGATTGACCTTTGCCTCCACATTCTCCTGTTTCCAGTTACTTCTCCTGTTGTCAGCAGAGCTAGCTTCCTATCAAACAAACATAATGACAACATTCTCCTGCATTTAAACTTCTATCAGCTCCCTGTTTCCTGTAGGGTGAGGGTGAGACATGCTGGCGAGGCACACAGATGCTTTATAATCTCCTGTCTGGCCTCCTTTCTTGCCAATTCCACAGTCTACTTATGCTCAGTCACTTGAAGAGTTTCTCCATTCCCAGAATGCGCTATGTTCTTTTGTGCCACCATGTTGTGCCCACACTTGCCCCTCTGCTTCAGTGCCTTAGCCTGCCTTCTCTGATTAATTTCCACTCATCCCTCAAGACCTACCTTAAAAGTTAGGAGAGGCCATTCTCTGCTTCCAGAGCCCTTTGTTTCTTGCCTGTGTTTGAGTAATAATGATTATACTAGCTACCACTGACATAGCCTTTACCAAGTGCTAGCCACTAGCTAACTAGCTAAGCAGGTGACATTTACTAACTCATTTATTCCTCTCAGCAACCCTAGGAGGTAGGTATTATTTACATTTTATAGATGAGGAGACTGAGGCACAGAGATTGACTAAGTTGCCCAAGATCATACAAGCTAGTCAGTAGAATTTTGAAGCAAGGCACTCTTGCTTCACATATGCTGCTAGGAATTAAAATCTGAGTGGACTCCACTACTAAATGGCAAACTATTCAAGAGTGAGAACCATGTTTTGTTGATCTTTATGTCCCCAAACCCAGTGTATTGCCTGTTCCAGGAGGACACCCTAGGAGGTATTTGTTGAATGGACAGACTATTGATATTTTCATTCAAAAATATAATCCTTTTGAAAACATGTCATCAACATAAGCCTTTATGTTTTTAATCTTCAAGAGGTAATAAACTGGGATCAAATGGACACAGCTGCATCTTGAGGAATGGAGGAGGCAGTGCTGGGAGAGGGGTCTTGTGCTTTGTTTTACCTGCATTCATGTTCAGGTGGGGCTCACGTCCCGCTGGGGCTCACGTCCCACTGGATGTTCTGCCCTCACTGAGCGTGGAAGATTGAGCCAGTACACCATTCTTTCACACTGGGCCTGAGGTCCCCTTCCAGGCTGGAATCACACAGATGAGAATAAGAAGGCTGAGCTCCAAGGAGAACATTTTAAGGAGTAGTTTGTAAGTTCGAGGACTGCTTTTCCTTGCTATTCACAGTTAGAGCCAGAAGGGAGGGATTGGAAGCTACAACTCGACCACACCATACTTTAAGCTGTGTTCAATATATCAGAGATCACAAGAGGCAGAGGGGAAGGAAAAAAGAAAACAGGTGCTGTTTCAGTAGGCCATTCACAGAAAGCAGTTATAAGATATCCAATGTGGACTTGGCATCAGAGGCAAGCTGGGTGGATCCCTGATGAATGAGTAGTATTTTTATTCCTTTGAGAAGAACGTTAAACTTCTATATCTCTTTTTTTGCTGATCAGTTGATTTTGATACCAACACCTTGGGGAATCTCACCTCTAACTAAGGTTCTGTTACATGGTCAGTGTATATGTGGTGAACTCACAGTTTGACCTGCCATGCATGCTAAGGTGAAGAAAAGATGGCTCCACTTGGGAGTGGGGTTAAATTCTGGGGCATAGGGGGCTCTTGGGGGTGTAGTTTCAAAGAAGCATTGCAGTTCACTGTCCGTGGGCCCCTTCCCCACCCTCGCACCACCCCGAGACTTCATGACTGTTCAGTTCCTTCAGTGCCATGTGACACCTTGGGAGTCACCATGAGGTCTGTAACCCAGTGTTAAGGATGTCGGCGCTTAACTGTCTCTTGTTTATTGACCAGCCTCAGCTCCACTTCTGTAATGAACTATAACCACAGGAAATCATGGTGTGTATCCTTATGTAACTGATGCCTTTGCTTCTCCTGAATTTTCAAAACCTCTTAAAAATTACGGTTCATGTTAAAAACTCTAACGAGGTTATTTGTTTACACAAAATACATGATAAAGATACATGCATCCAAGAGGATGGATGGCCAGGGAAACCATGTCATCAGAGTAACGATCAGTTCTGACCTCCCCTTCCCTTCCCACCTGTCCCCTCCTCGTGCCAGAGCTGCCTCTTCTCATGTGTAATGCCAGTGCTCTGTACAGTGTTCTGTTTAGAGTGGTTTGAACATCTTTTCTGCCCATGTCTTTCACTGCTGAAGTAACTCACCTCTCTCATATCGACTCTTACCCAGGAGCCGCACTGCAGACTCTTTGATGTAGGTCTTTTCTGCATGGCAGCCAAGGCCAAGCTGTGGTTTTCATTGCATGATGCAACCTCACCCCTTCGGTTGCCACCTCCAGGTTAACCCTGTTCTCCCCTGCACTGCCCGTGCATGTCGGTGAGCTTTCTGCAATGGCCCTGAACATAGTGCACACTGGACGCATGCATGGAACTGAAGCAGTGAGCATTCCAACGCACTGAAGCACTGGGGATTTAGGGTTCTCTCTGCACATCCTTGTGGGCTCCTGATTCGCTGCAATACTCCAAAGACCACTCTGCCCTTTGAAAATTGAAGACTAGAATGTTGAGAAAGAGAAAGAAGTCTCCTGTTTTTAAGCATATGCTGAGCAGACTGATGACGGAATTGAGAAGCTAGGGTCAGTTTTCCACTTACCTGGTGATCAGTCCTACACATTCCCAACTCCACATGGGGGTGCCCACAGTGACCAGTATCACAGCTCCCTGTTCATATCCTTCTGAATAATATTACTGTTTGGTTTTGCATAAATCTAATAAATATCTAAATGTATGTACTTAAAAACACAACCCTCTTAAGCTAACTGCTCTGGGAAATACAATCACTGACCTTTCTCAAAGTTCACTGTGTTTAGGAATACCACTAATTCAACTGTAAAAGATGTAAAATGGTGGTACGATAAAGGAATATTGTAGAAGCATGTTGGCATTGCATTCAGCATTATTGGTTAATAGTTGTGATCATTTTCTCTCTTTGTTGAAACATATTTTTTGCTTAGATCTGACTGTCTAATGACTCTCTTTAAAGGTGATTTTCTTTTTTTTGACATGTATCCTTTCTCCTTTTCTTTCTCCCTTTTATTCTCAGAATGACTTTTTATATATAATTGTCAAGATCTTGTTCTTTCATGTATATAGATACTTTACATTTTAGACATGCCTTGGCTGTACATTGAGAAAGCTGAAACGTGGGCATTACCAAGCTCTGATTATCCTAGGGCAGGAATAAGAATGCCTAGAGAATTCCTGATGGTAATCGCTTGTCAATTCTGGAATGCCTTAGATTAAAACTAGGAACTAAGTTGTCAGAATGAAACCAAAGTTGATGGCTTCAGTCCACCCTCAGCCTCCCGTAAATCATGATTCCTGCGTATCTGGAGGGTTTAGTAGACTGAAGCTCTTTCCACACTTCTTTTCTTCCCTATTCTATTAAACATATCCCATTCACCCTGTGGAGCCCTAGTGGTGCGGTGGTTAAGAGCTTGGCTGTTAACCAAAAGGTCACAGTTTGAGTCCACCAGCCGCTCCTTGGAAACCCTATGGGGCAGTTCTCCTCTGCCCTGTAGGCTCTCTGTGAGTCGGAATCAACTTGACAGTAATGGATTTGGTTTTTGGTTTGGTATTCACCCTATAGAAACAAAGTTTTGCTTAGAGTTTCATAACGCGTTCTTTTGGTTACTAGTGGAAAGGTCTTTTGAACGGGAGCCTTTCCACTGTGGAAAGGAGCTTAGATGGAGTTAGAGTGCAGACCTCGCAGGGCAGGTGATCTTGACTGGCACACTGAAATGCTGTCCCTTTACCAGAGCGTTCATCTGGGTGTTTGGTAAAGGAAACACCTGATTCTCCTTTGTACGGTTCTTCGGTAGAGAGGCTCTTTCCTCTTTTTCGGAAAAACACAGTGCTTCCCTATAAAGTGAAAGGATTTCTGAAACTGAACAGAGAGTGGGGAGTAAGTGGAGTCATTCACAGAGACAAAGGAGAAAACCATAAGAATTCCGCTTCCTAGGGGCATCTGAAGGAGCCCTGGGGGCACCAGTGGTTAAGAGTTTGGCTGCTAAGCAGAAGTCGGCAGTTCGAATCCACGAGCTGCTCCTTGGAAACCCTATGGGGCAGTTGTACTGTGTCCTGTAGGGTCACTGTGGGACATCTAGGTCCCTAACAGGGATGTTTTTTCAGTAACGGGGAAAACAACTCTAGAGAAAGTAAAAGATACAGCAGCACATCTTTAACAATAGAATTAAAAAGGGGACCTGCAGGAGGAAGCCCAGATAATAAAACTTCACCCCAATGAGCATGTAATATGATATGCCTTTCTAAATTTGGATTCAAAAGTCAAATGGACACCGTTGATATGGTGGAAAGAACTGTTATTTCTGAGGCATGAACAGGGCAAAATTAATTTTGATAAATAAATGATTTTCAGTGCTAACCACAAGCAAATGGGAAAGAAAAAAATGAAGGAAAAGAAATATTCTAGGAGGTAAGTTATTTTCATGAAGTTGTTAAGAAGGAAATTAAAGAGTGTGTACTCGAAGATACAGAGGTCCCTGGGTGATGCCTGCAGTTTGCACTCAACTACTCACCTAAAGGTTGGTGGTTTGAACCCACCCAGTGGCTCCGAGGGAGAAAAGACCTGGCCATCTGCTCCGGTAAAGATCACAGTCAATAAAACCCTATGGAGCAGTTTTACTCTGTAACACATGGGGTTGTCAAACTCATAAGATTTTCTAGGCTGTAATCTTTACAGGAGCAGATGTTTTCTCCATTGGATTCATTGGTGGGTTCGAACTGCAGACCTTTCGGTTAACAGCCAAGTGCTTAACCATTGCGCCACCAGGGCTCCTTACTGCATAGTCATAGGGTTTAACAAGTCATTACCACCCTCCCCCTTAACGAATACAGTTTGTTTCTAAAGGTAACTTGTTACATCTGATTTTTGGTGGCAGTGTTCCTTGCCCCTGCCCAGGTGGATGTTTGACATTCCTAAGGAGTGACTCCTGCCTTGTACTGAGCAGGCTCATGACTTCTAATCAGCAACATCTCAGACTTTCCTTTTTGGCTGTGAGGCTGCTGGGCTCTCAGCAAAACTCCTAAATAGGAATACTTACAAAACTTCCACGCAGGCCTCAGATGTCAGCCAAAGACAGAGCTGAGACACACAGCTCTTTTATTTCCCTGTGCAATAAAGGTACAGTTGTTCTCCGTGCCGGATGTCAGAAAGACTCGTGCCAGGTCTTTCACTGTGTCATCTTTAAAAAAACAAAAACAAAAACAAAAAACCTCTCAACAACAACAAAAAAAAACAACCTCAGGAAGTCAGAAACAAAGCATCATAATTATCCTTTAGTGCCATGAATTCACATGTAACTTTTAACAAACACTGGTGATACATACATATGTTATGCGACAGTTTTTGCTGTTCTTCAAAGTGAAGAAGCAGATAAATGGAACAAATGTTTCTGTATATAATTACTTTTTTTTCTGGGATGCTCTCAGGCCTAAAAACATACCAGGCAGGTCCTCAGTGTTGATCCTCTTTGTTAGTGTTGCCTTTTGAATGGGACCACTGGCGGAATTGTGTACCATTCTGCTTGGCTGCAGATGTGGCTGGGATATGTGAGTTGAATCTGTAGTACATCTTCTAAAATGCAGAATATTGGAGTTCGTGGAAGAAAATAGGAAAAGGATCTGTCTCATGCATTCTCATTAACGAAAAAAACCAAACCGGTTGCCGTCGAGTCAATTCTGACTTGTAGCAAGCCTATAAAACAGAGTAGAAATGCCCCATAGGGTTTCCAAGGAGCGGCTGGTGGATTCAAACTGCTGACCTTTTGGTTAGCAGACAACACTTAGCCACTGTGCCACCTCATATCCTGACCTAATTAGACTCCCAATCTGGGACCCTGAATTGCCTGGGTCAGGTGGGGAGTTGGTAATTTTGGCTCCCCATTCTAAGTTCTTGCAGTAGATCCATAGCAAGGAGGCATTGCCAAGGTCAGGCTGTCCAGCTGTGCCAGGATTAGATCACAGCCAGAGAGGAAGACAAAGGAAAGAACCGTGGCACATAATCTAAGTAGGAAAGTGATGAGATGACTGGGGAATGCCTAGGAGAGTCCAAGACAAATATCTGGAGAAGGTTCAAACAGAAAAATTTTGAAGTCTGCACCCCATAAAAGCCCAAAGAGGTCCCACAATTATGTGAAAGCCTGTTATGCTGTGGGAGTCCCAACCCATCTGTTCAACCTAGTCCTGACTGACCAGACTTACACATTGAGCGGCTCTTGCTTATTCTTACCAGCTTCTGCCTTTCTTTCTATTATTAGTGAAGCTTTTTAATGGGGATGAGTGGAGAAGCCTTGATGCTGTAGAGCCCTAGCCTTCTTCCTCATGGTTGCTCCCTTCCTCAGTAATGGGGACACCAGGCAACTGCTCCAGAATGCCTAGGAGCTGACCATTGGTTATTACCGGTTAGAGGTGATTGTTTAAGGACCTCTTAACATACGCGTGACAATGTTTAATATCCAGAAGAAAGGCATCAGAACAGAATGTAGTGGTTGGATGAACCTTCTTCTCTTCTTGCATACTCAGGTCTAATTTCCACAGACCTGGAGAGGACTATGGCGCCAGCAGCCAGAAGTGCCACCCATGTGCCAAGCCTTTTGTCTGGTTTCCTGCTCTATAGTCAGCCCTGCAACCCTTCTCTTCTCCCTTCTTCTTCCCGTCTCTAATCGCCTCAGACGCAGGATGAGTCACTTATCTCCTGAAATGTTCCTTTGCCATCTTCTCTGGTGGAGAAGGAAACATTTCCTTCTAGCCCACTGCTGACAGATCAGCAGACACTAAACAGAATCAAGGCAAAACTCTTTGAGAGGAGTAGCTAAGGGTAGATTGTTGTTTCTCCCTCCTGCAGGCAGACCTGTTCTGTGGACGGTCCCACGATGGGGTTGGGGTTGGAGAGAGAGCATACATTTGTGCTGGAGGGCTGTGGATGTGTGTCTGTGTGTGTGTGTCCACATGTACTACTCTACTCTTTATATGGCTCATTGGCCTTGCCCTTGAAGAACTCTCGATTGGTTTTGTGACGTGTGTGTGAGTGTGTGAGTGCGTACGTATTCAGGAGTATTTGAATCATCTGCTTCATCACTTCCCTCTTCTAGATAAGCAAGAGTTTACTAAAAAAAAGGATAGTAGATCAATGGAGGTGGGGAAATGAGAGCGTAAGAACAGGTCAGTAATGACCCCTCAGGCAGTTTAGTGAAAACCAAAGCAAGCAGCAGTTGTTTGGCGAGACTCTGTTCCATGTAGTAGCTTAACACTGACTTATTACATAAAAGTTGCTGGCAAATATGAACACTAATTCTACTCTGGTAACAACTGTGATTGAAATAATTGGAGTCTGTAGACAAGCTTGAGAAAACAAGCATTAGTGGGTAGGTTGTCTTGGATAACATTCCAGGAGTCCAACAGTGAAGAAAGACACAATCTCACGGAAGTAGAATTGAAAAAGATATTTAGAAGACATATGACTGGGTCATCCCCCTGCCTCTCCTCCAGATCTGCTCAAAGCCAAGCAGGCAAATGAAGCACCCTCCTCTGCTAAAGACCCCGGAAAAGGAGAATACACAACCTCCTGTGGCCCCTCATTAAAGTGACTCATGGCTCTCTCCGTCAAGAAATCGTGGTTAATTATTTAGTATTTATGAGACTGTGCAGCTGCCTTCATGGAAATATGATTTTCCAGTGTTTCTCCTCTAGTATTATACAAAGTTAATGCTTTGAGATACAGAATCAAACAAGATATTAGTGGAATCTTCTCACAATAACTCACTGCACATCCTACTGAGTGTTTGATTTAAATTGCAACATCTGATAAGGAAGCAATAAAGCAGATACAAATGGAAAAATAAAGTGTAGAAATAATTGATTCTATCAGTTTTTGTTCAGTTGGATGATTCTCTTTTTTTTTGGCATTTTTCTAGAAACAACTCGTATTACTACCATTATTGTTATTACCTTAGTTTTAAAACTAACTCGATTTTTAAGTGTTTTTACCAGGCACTGTACTAAGATGCTGCTTCCATTATCTGATTTAATCTTCACAGCATCATTTGAAGTTTGTGTCCCTGTCCCCAGTTTGCACATGAGGAAACCAAGGCTTGGAGAGGTCAAATAATTTGTCCAAGATCATACAGCTAGAAAGTAATAGAGCTGGGATTGTAACTCTACCATATGACTCCAAACCCACCTAACTGCTAACCAATCTTCAGGTCAATTGTAATGGCCGTATTTTGCTTTTGATTTACTTGTATAGGTGGATTAATGGATGAAAAGATATGGAATGAAGAGGAGAAAGAGAATCCAAGCTCAGTATTCAAATCTTTTTGAGAGAAAATTTAAAGAGCTCCATAAGACAGTGACAGAAACCCTCTAAGTTTTGTGAAAACAAATTACCTATGTGTTTCCTTGAGAAATCCAGTGCTTAAGGAACTGGCATATTCTGTTCTGTCCATTAGCAGCCTACGTCATTTTCTTTGTCTCCTGGAAGAATGCTTCATTTTTAGGACTGGTTTTTCAGGTAGACTCCCTGAGCCATACAACTGCTCTGAAATCTACAGCTATCATTGTTCCAGGGCTTTCCTTATTACTCAAAACTCATGAGTACAGAGCCCATAACGGCTCTAAGTAGTAGTCAGGGTTTATATACCACCGCATCCACATGTTCTAATTCATTTCAACATTACCTTAATGAAGCATATGTTTGTGGCTATTGGATCACATCTTAGCAATTGAGTAGAGTCATAATTAAAAGCCTGCTGTTTGTCAGAAAGATTAAATAGATCTATTGATACAAATCCATAACTGAGGACTTCCCAACAAAGCCCTTTAACCAACTGACTTGGGATCATAAGAGATCAATACTGCATGGTAATAAAAAGAACCATTGCAAACTCCAGGAAAAGTGTTTTAAAATAAAACAAGCTCCCGTTTTGATCCTGTTATCATTATTATTAATAAATGAATAAACACAAACATCAAGAATAATAGTACCTTGGAAGATAACTGCCCCCAGGAAATTCTGGGATAAAGCCATAGTACTGTTTAACAGAAGAGGCTTGCTTCTGTTTTGTAAAACTTGTAAAAGCTACACAACTTTTTGAACACATACCCCACCTAGTGTAAAGACTGAAAGCACCAGTATTGGAAAGATAAACTCTTAACTACATGGCTCTGACCAGGTAGGAATTAAAATGTGAGCTTAACACAAACAAACAAAAAAAAGCTTTCAACTTGGCATCTTGGAGCTATTCATAACCTCTGCAGTCCTGGGGTGATGTCTAGTTTAGAAGACAATGTTCTATACATGTCTCAGATTATTGCTTTCTCAATGATTAATTAGTGTCACGTCATTGGCACTAAATTTGTTGTTATTAGCTTGAAAGATATTTTCCTGACACCTAAAATCATATGAATAATAACAATGATTTCTAATTTGGAGTACATTGCCAAGACTTACCTCCCTTTAAAAATTAATTGGTCTCATAACATTCTGCTTAGCTAGATGCCTTTATTCCTGTTCTGTATGCAGGAAAACTGAAGCACTTCATTTATCCAATATATCCAGACATTAGGAGGAAAATGTTATCACTTAGCTCTACCTGCTCTCGGATGTAAACATGCTCCAGAGATATCATGCCTATGTGATGTCATCTTTTTCCTTTATTTTGATTGGATGGAATGGGATACAGAGCTTATTGTCTAGTTTATAATTAAGAGTATTCAAAGTATCTAAATATTATCAGCCATCATGTTCATTCTTATTCTTCTAGAATAAGTGAGGGTGAGAGAAAATTGGGGCTCTTTACGGGTTATCAATCGTTAAGCAGGTGGGTCACTTCCCCTCAGTAGACCGGGCCAGTCTGCATAACGCTGCTACCACCATCCAGGGTCCCAGGAATTACTACTGGGGATTAGTAATGTGCCACATGACAGTCTTTAGAGAGCAGCGTTAAATACAAGTTGCACCGGTCAGTGTCCTCTGAATTTTCCCAGACGGTTTGACAGACACATGAAGGTTTTCTAGGGCAGTTCAACCCCTTGATCAGTCAACCCTCATTGTTTTTGCATAAGCTTTATGAGAGGCTTGGTGAATAACAGATGCTGTGTTTTATACTTCTTCCTCTCCACAGTGGTTGCAGTCCGTCTGGGGAAGTAAGGTAGGATAGCAGAAAGGATATTTGGTCTCTGTCCCAACCTCACTCAGCTATGTGATCCTGGGCAGGTTTCTTAGCCTTGACTTATCTGTCTATAAAATGGAGATATATAAAACATCTACTTTATATTCGTATTGTGAGGATCAAATGGGATAGTAAATGTAAACTCTGAAGGCCTATACAGTTGCCAGGTATGATTATACTGAATTGAATAAGAATCAACATTATGAGACGATTAGAACTGCCTATTCCCAATGTTATAGGAATTTCAGAGGAGGGAGAGTTGAGTGAGGGCATAAGTAATTTGCTTAGCCAAGCCTTTAGGTGGTCCTTGAAGGATATGGAAAGTTTGAACACAAAGAGGGGAGAACATTTGAAGAGCCAAAAGCAAAGAGTTAGAACTGGGAATATGTGAGTCTCATTCAAGAAATAATGAAGGCACGAGCTTTGTGGTAGCAAAGGATTTGGACTGAAGAGCAGCAGAAAATAAATTTGGAGAAGTAGGGTGAGGCTAGGTTTTGGAGGTTCTTCACAACCAGGCTTAGCTTTGATGTATGAGGCAGGAGGTAGCCACAGAGTTGGATGAATGGCATCTTTTAATTGAATTAATCTGGCAACACGGCAGAGGTGAGACCAGGAGAAGGGCCTGGAACCATTAAGCTTTTATTGTATTGATCCATGTCTGCAGTGCTATCAACCTGGACTGTGCTGGTGCATAATCCTGGTGGGAATTGAGAGGGCCCCATCCAATTTTAAAAGGGAGTAGCCCCAAGAATGAGGAGAATTTGAATGTTGTCGGGAATCATTTCACAAAGTGCTATTTCATTTCTCAGTCAGTCTGTTCCCTTTCTTCGATTATTTACTAAATCATCTCAGATTTTTGTTATTTTTAAGCTAACTTTTTTTTTTATACTTGTAAATGATGGTCTCTGTAACCCCTCCCCATCTATACCTCATTATTTTTCCTTTGCATCTTAAATTAAAAATGTACTCAGTGGGCACTCTTTGATTGTTAATTGGAACGTCACTGGTGCAGCCTTCACAGTAGCGTTGTAATTACTTCCCTGTATCTTCTTAATATTTTTTTCCCCTTATTCACATCTGAAACTGAAAATATCTGTTCAACCCCTTGATCTCAGCAATTAGTTAAGTGGTATGCAGCTGGTTATCTGGGGGCGGTCTCAAACGCTTAATCATCTCTGCTCAGGCCTGAATGGGAATCTTCCCGAGCAGCAACACCTGCAATTAGTGAGTAGTTTCGAGAAAGTTCTTCTGGAGCAGTAGCTCTCAGAGTGCAGTCCCTGGATGAGCAGCAGCATCACCTGGGAACTTGCTAGAAATGCATTTTCTCAGACCCCCCACCCCCCCACCCCAGACTTACTAAATCAGAAATGCTGGGGGTAGGACCTAGCAACCTGCATTTTAACAAGCCCTCCAGGTGCATGCTAAGTTTGAGAAGCTTCGTCTTGGGGCAACATCTTATGAGTGTTAGACAGCCATAGTCAGGGAGGTAGGAACACAGGCTTCAGGAACTGCAAGGGATGTTTGGAGACTGAGAAGAGAGGTCAATTACTTTCCTCCTGAAGATGATGCAGACCACCAGAGGAACTACTGCTCCATGTGAGATCTTGCTCTTTGCCCCCTGCTGTTTGAAAAGAAACCTGGGTAGCCCTTGCTTGCTTTGTGCCTTGAGAAGACAACTTTTAAAGTCAGTCTTTCATAAGGACCGTGGAATCTTCCTGCTCAAGAGTCTTCACTGGATATTATACTATTAAATAGATGAAGAAAGAGATTTATTTACCACTTTGGATGAGTCTTATTTTCGTCTATATAGATATCTAAATACTGAAGATATGCTTACTCGTTAGAGAAGACGAAATAGAGTTTGTATTTCACCCTCTATCCTACAATGAACTTTATCATTTACCCCATAAGAAGAAGCTCTTTATTGAAGTTTTTTGAAGGGCCCCATCATAGAGTCCTGGCCAAAACACTAAATTTGCCTAAGATTTCCTGGTAACATTTGGTCCCATGACTGTGAGAGCCTGGGAATGAATAGTTGGTTGGCTACCAAGTGTCTTGTGTCCTTTAATTACTAAGTCATTAGTTAACCAAGATCGATTTAGTGAAAGTCAATTTCCTACTACCAAACTCAGAACTAGTATCCTTTTTTTCAGTTCTTGAAACTCCACCATTTTTTTTTTTCAATTCTGTTGACAACACGGGCAGTTGTGGTTCAGTGGTAGAACTTTTGCCTTTCATGGGGGAGACCTGGGTTTAATTCCTTGCTAGTGAATCTCAAGCACAACCATCACTCATCTGTTAATGGAGGCTTGCATGTTGCTATGATGCTGAACAGGTTTCAACAGAGATTCCAGACTAGGCGGACTAGGAAGGAAGGCCTACCGATATACACGGGAAGACCAGCCAGTGAAAACCCTGTGGATCACAATGGCTCCATCCCATTGTGACTGGGGTCACCGTGAGTCAGGGTGATTCAGTGGCACCTAACAACAACATTGACTACATTGTTGTTGTTGTTAGGTGCCATCGAGTCGGTTTCGACTCATAGCGACCCTATGCACAACAGAACAAAACACTGCCCGGTCCTGTGCCATCCTCACGATTGTTGTTATGCTTGAGTCCATTGTTGCAGCCACTGTGTCAGTTCATCTCCTTGAGGGTCTTCCTCTTTTTCGCTGACCCTCTACTTTACCAAGCATGATGTCCTTCTCCAGGGACTGATCCCTCCCGATATCACGTCCAAAGTATGTGAGATATAGTCTCGCCATCCTTGCTTCTAAGAAGCATACTGGCTGTACTTCTTCCAAGACAGATTTGTTCGTTCTTTTGACAGTCCATGGTATATTCAATATTCTTCGCCAACACCACAATACAAAGGCATCAATTCTTCTTCAGTCTTCCTTATTCATTGTCCAGCTTTCGCATGCATATGAGGCGATTGAAAACACCATGGCTTGGGTCAGGCACACCTTAGTCTTCAAAGTGACGTCTTTGCTTTTCAATACTTTAAAGAGGTCTTTTGCAGCAGATTTGCCCAATGCAATGCGCCTTTTGATTTCCTGACTGCTACTTCCATAGGTGTTGATTGTGGATTCAAGTAAAATGAAATCCTTGACAACTTCAGTCTTTTCTCCATTTATCATAATGTTGCTTATTGGTCCTGTTGTGAGGATTTTTGTTTTCTTTATGTTGAGGTGAATCCATACTGAAGGCAGTGGTCTTTGATCTTCATCAATAAGTGCTTTAAGTCCTTTTTACTTTCAGCAAGCAAGGTTGTGTCATCAGCATAATGCAGATTGTTAATGAGTCTTCCTCCAATCCTGGTGCCCTGTTCTTCTTCATAGAGTCCAGCTTGTTGGATTATTTGCTCAGCATACAGATTGAATAGGTATGGTGAAAGGATACAACCCTAACACACACCTTTCCTGACTTTAAACCACGCAGTATCCACTTGTTCTGTTCAAATGACTACCTCTTGATCTATATACAGGTTCCTCATTAGCACAATTAAGTGTTCTGAAATTCCTATTCTTCACAATGTTATCCATAATTTGTTATGATCCACATAGTCAAATGCCTTTGCATAGTCAATAAAACTCAGGTAAACATCTTTCTGGTGTTCTCTGCCTTCAGCCAGGATCCATCTGAAATCAGCAGTGATATCCCTGGTTCCATGTCCTCTTCTGGATCTGGCTTGAATTTCTGGTAGTTCCCTGTTGATATACTGCTGCAGCTGCTTTTGAATGATCTTCCACAAAATTTACTTGCTTGTGATATTAATGATATTGTTCGATAATTTCCACATTGGGTTGGATAACCTTTCTTGGCAATAGGCATAAATATGGATCTCTTCCAGTCAGTTGGCCAGGTAGCCATCTTCCAAATTTCTTGGCATATATGAGCAAGCATTTCCAGTGCTGCATCCGTTTGCTGAAACGTCTCAATTGATATTCCATCAGTTCCTGAAGACTTGTTTTTTGCCAATGCCTTCAGTGCAGCTTGGACTTCTTCCTTTAGTACCATCGGTTCCTGATCATATGCTACTGCCTGAAATGGTTGAACGTTGACCAATTCTTTTTGGTATAGTGACTCCGTGTATTCTTTCCATCTTCTTTTGATGCTTCCTGCCTCATTTAATATTTTCCCTGTAGAATCCTTCAGTATTGCAACTCGAGGCTTGAATTTTTTCTTCAGTTCTTTCAGCTTGAGAAATGCTGAGCCTGTTCTTCACTTTTGGTTTACTATCTCTAGTTCTTTGCACATGTCATTATAATACTTTTCAAAGAGTGGCTCAGGAAGACAAAGTAATCTTCTGTTCAGCTCTTTTACTTCATCATTTCTTCTTTTTGCTTTAGCTACTCAACATTCAAGAGCAAGTTTCCGAGTCTCTTCTGACATCCATTTTTGTCTTTTCTTTCTTTCCTGTCTTTTTAATGATCTCTTGTCTTCATGTATGAGGTCCTTGATGTCATTCTGCAACTTGTCTGGTCTTTGGTCATTAGTGTTCAATGCATCAAATCTATTCTTGAGATAGTCTCTAAATTCAGGTGGGATATATTCAAGGTTGTACTTGGGCTCTAGTGGACTTGTTCTAACTTTCTTCAGTTTCAACTTGAACTTGCATATGAGCAATTGATTGTTCCGCTGGTGGCCCCTGGCCTTGTTCTGACTAATAATATTGAGCTTTTCTTTTGTCTCTTTCCACACATGTAGTCAATTTGATTCCTGTGTATTCCATCTGGTGAGATCCATGTGTATAGTCGCCATTTATGTTGTTGAGAAAAGGTGTTTGCAGTGAAGAAGTCATTGGTCTTGTAAAATTCTATCATGCGATCTCTGACATTGTTTGTATCACCAAGGCCATATTTTCCAACTACTGATCCTTCTTCTTTGTTTCCAACTTTTATGTTCCAATCACCAGTAATTATCAATTCATACTGATTGCATGTTTGATCAATTTCAGGCTGCAGAAGTTGGTAAAAATGTTCAGTTTCTTCATCTTTGGCCTTAGTGATTGTTGCATAAATTTGAATAGTAGTTGTGTTACTGGTCTTCTTTGTAGGCGTGTGGATATTATCCTATCACTAACAGTGTCATACTTCAGGATAGATCTTGAAATGTTCTTTTTGACGATGAATGCAACGCCATTCCTCTTAAGTTGTCATTCCCGGCATGGCCAGTACGAGTCCATTTAAGCTCATTAATGCCTAGGATATCGATGTTTATGTATTCCATTTCATTTTTGACTATTTCCAGTTTTCCTAGATACATACTTCGTACATTCCGCATTCTGATTATTAATGGATATTTGCAGCTGTTTCTTCTCACTTTGAGTTGTGCCACATCAGCAGGTGAAGGTCCTGAAAGCTTGACTCCATCGACGTCATTAAGGTCGACTCTACTTTGAGGAGGCAGCACTGCCCCAGTGATATTTTGAGTGCCTTCCAAACTGGGGGACTCATCTTGCGGCACTATATCAGTGTTCCACTGCTATTCATAAGGTTTTCACTGGCTAATTATTTTCAGAAGCAGACCACTGAGTCTTTCTTCCTAGTCTGTCTTAGTCTGGAAGCTCAGCTGAAGTCAGTCTGCCGTGGGTGACCCTGCTGGTATTTGAATACTGGTAGCATAGCTTCCAGTATCACAGCAACACGCAAGCCCCCACAGTACGACAAACTGACAGATGCATGGGGATTTGACTGCATATGCCCATATAAAGCCTATTCTTCTGATGAGGCATGCAGAAAGGTAATTCCCATTTACGTGTGTAATTTAGGGTCAGTTTCCTTTCTAGTTAAAAAAAAAAAAAAGCATTTTCTTTTCTAGCTATGAAACCTTCTATATCTAGACCTAGGAAATGCTCTTATTTTATACAAGAAGGAGTAGGAATTTCTTTTTCATTCTCCATCCTACAGTGAGAATTAATCATTAAAATAAAGCCCCTTTGCGGGGGAAATAAATCCTCATTGATATGGCCAATCCTATTGTTGTGGAATTATGTGTTCTGTTTTTATAGGATCAATGAACTTCTCCATTTGGGGAATGAAATGATGGGGCTTTGAAATCTATGCCCTGTGGTGTCTGATTGTGTGAGTCCACAGACTATATGTACTTGTAGGGTTCATCTCAGAGGGGAATCCAGATAAATGGTTCTGTTCCCACTTGAGAAAAACAGGTGGGGCATTTCTCCTGGGGCTCTCATAGGAAGCAGGAAAGAACTATAAGGGTTAGAAGGCAGTCTTCCTGATCATTCCGGCTCTACCTGGAACCTGGCACTTATTTTGTATCAGAATGTCTTGCTTTCCTCCCAACTTCTTCATATTAGTTGTGAGCCTCTATTATCGTGAACTGCAGCCAGAGGAAAAGTCACCACCACCCACACCAGCAGCATAATTTACTTCCTTTATTATTTCAGCTTAAAGTCTAGGACTCAAGGACTGATATGAAATGTTGATTAAATCGGTTCTAAATTTTTGGAAGGACTAGAGAAAAAGACTGTTACAGTTTCAACATTCTACTCTGTAAAAACAGGGGCGTTGCTGAGTATCTTTTCTACACAGTGTCCTCTAGCTTATAGCCCCTCTCATTGTTGTCTTTGGATATGAGCAGTATAAGAGGGAGCAGTAGAATGGCTGAGATGCAAGGAACAATGGAAAGAAGTTGCTATAGCTTGATTTCTTATGCTGTTTTAAACATCTGCTTCCATATACGTTGAACCAAAACATTGTCAAGGACATTGAGTTAACATCTCTCTTCCCACCTATTCTGTGCTCTGCCACAGCCTAGCAAATACTTTCCCTGATGGATGTATTTCAAGGTTATCAACAAATTAGCTCCCAAGGTCAAGAAGTTAATAATAATATATAATGATAATAACAGAGGAAGTAAATTATGCTGCTGGAGCTGGGGAATTCATGGGACCCTCAAATATGCCACCAATAATAGCTCCACCAACAAGTGTTGTGGGGGCAACAATCAAGTTATTGTTTGGCCTTGGTGAAATGATAGTGGGTTTTCCATGATAGACTTGGGAACTAAGGCTTCTCTCTGTTCCCTTGATTGTGTACACATCAGTCTTGATGAATACCAACTTATAATTCACTGCTAAGTCAGTGCTGGCACATGTGAACATATGAGTATGTTACTAATATACAAATCTCCCAACCCTTTCTTGTTCTCACTCTCCACACACACACACACACACACACACACACATACACACATGTCCACCTCATTTATTTTCCAGTAGCACATTGGACCAGTGGCTTCTGAAACACGGAGATGCTTCGTCTCCTCACACCTATATAGTGGATTATTTCTAGTCAACCTAGTCATGTAGTTTCTTTCACCACAAGTAGGAATTCTGACCCCTTGTAGACCTTGTGGATCTCATTCTTAAAACAAAACCAACCACCACAATGACCTGCAAATTGCAGAAGTGTCACTCACTGTAGGCCTGGATTTTCCTTTTTTCACCGTATTGGTATCTGTGTAGGAGAGTAGGGGAGTCGCGGTGGGAGGCCACGATATTCAGCTTCTTTTGCCCCTGCCTCTTTTCATCTTTCAGGCCCAACTAACCAGATTCCATGGTGTCTTTCCTCTCATTTCCCTGCCTGGTGAAAACCTGGCAATTGTCATTGCCTTGATAAAAGAACTGTTTTTCAGCTTTGTTTTTTGTTCAGTCTGCTTAGTCTGTAAATGCACATGTAGGTTACTCTTACTGCTTGTCTGGAGGTTTTTCCGAGTTTTGTGATTTGGACGGTGACAGAGGGCATGTTTGACTTGTATTAGAGATGAAGAATGTATCAATTCAATGCATGTCACATGATTGTAGGGTCCCACAGAATGACTTATCATGCCTGGAAAAGGGTCCTGCCTCCCTGAACTGCCTGTTGAACAACCCAGCATTGTCCTTACAAAAGTACAACTATACTAACTGGTATTGCAGTCAGTTGATTTCCAAAGTGGCGGTACTGGGAAATCCTCCATTCTGCACTTCCCAAGCTAGCTTTCTCCTTGCCCTGGAGGTCCACCTTGCTTCCTGTTTGGGGAAAGTTTTTGCTTCTCCTCACGCCCCCTCCCCTTTCCCCCCATTTACCTTCTTTATGTTCCTGGCCTGGGTGTTATCATTTGCTTACTGATAACAGTATACTATGAATTTTCATTCACAGCTTTGAGATGCTTATGAGGCTTTCCTACTTCCCACCCAGCCCAAACCTTGGGGCTTTTCACACACTGATCCTCTGATCAGTATTGACGCGGGAAAGCACACAGAAGCCACGTACCAGTTCGTATAGTGTACCCTTTGAGCTGCCTACTCTTGAACAAAGTAGAGTGTGCTGGGGGTTCGCATTGGCTGCTTGACACACACAAAGCCAATTAACCTGCATGCCAACGAAACAACAGAAGATTAACCCTTAGAGTACTGCTTCAGATTCCTCAACATTTTGGTTTGATGGTCTAGAATTTTACCAGTTGGGCTATGCTTCTTTCCCCGGATCAGAGAGCTGTACATAAAGTCCATACTTACTTTAGCTGGAACATCAACCAGGATCCTCTCCTGCACAGCTGCCTTGAGATGCTCCTGAGTCCTTTATTTATTAATCAACTAATTGCTTCATGAAGGTCCAAAACAGAGCCATGGTGCTTAATTGAAAATGGGCTCCACTTCCGGTGGGCTAGAGGGTGTGACGGGCTGTGTTTAGCTTTGGTATGCATCCTCTAAAAGAGTGAAGTCAGTTCTTTAAGGGTTAATATGAAATTAAGGAATTTGGTGGTCTCTCCTGCTTGTCCTTCCTTCAAGGTGTCTGCATGATCCTCTTTAGAGTCTTAGCTCAACAGTTGAATGATGATAAAAATAATACATATATGTAAAATTATTCAAAAAAACAACAAAGAACAAAAGACTGAATGGTTGAATGGAAAAACCCCTTGGCAATGCTTGCTTGATTATCACAGGGGGGTAGAAAGACCCAATGTTTTATTTTATGAACCTTCATTTTGTCCTCTACCCCAAGCACCACCACTTCTCAGCATTGTGGAAACCTTGATGGTGCTTTTCATTTACCTCTTGTTTTTTCTTCTTCCTGTCTAATAGCCCAATAGAATCCTGCCAGAATTTCTACAAAGATTTCACATTACAGATCGACATGGCTTTCAACGTGTTCTTCCTTCTCTACTTTGGCTTGCGGGTAAGTTTGAGCAACATTGCTCAGTGGTCTGATGGGGGCGTGGAACTCTGGTACCCAAGGATCATCCCCCATCAGCATCTGGTCTCCTAGGCAAGGTGAAGCCCATGTTTTCTAGGAAAGGAAATGCACCTGTATTCTGATTTTCAGTCTGTGGGAGAGCTCTTTCCTTAGCTACACATTTTCTGGAATACATGTTCATTTTGTTTCAAGGATGAGAAATAGAGATCAAAATAACTATTAATGCCCTCTAGCAGACTGTTTCCCAGCCCTCTGTTCAGTCATAAATGCACTGGTCCTTTAAAAATTAAACAAGGGGGAAAAAAAACAAAAAGACTTCTACTCTTAAATTTATGTTTAGCAGTGCTCACTAGCCAAGCACTGAAGGAGCAGTTATGAGAATGAAATCAGGGGAGTAGATTGGTAGAATTTGGGGTTTGGAATTATATGAAACTCCTTTAAGATGGGAGCTATATAGAATGTAGATTACATAGGGGTGTGTGTGTGTGTGTGTGTGTGTGTGTGTGTGAGAGTGGGAGTTAATGCATACACACTTGCTTTATTTACAATTATATTTACTTTAGAGAGTCTAATGATGCTATTGGAAACTACAGAAAAATATACTGCCAGATCTGTATCTAAGGCTAGCATAGCATATAGTCTGTTTCCAGAAAAGAATTTTAAGGTAAAAATAGCATGTGTTTGGTATAGATATAAGAAGAACTGGAACATCTTCCTCTAGACATCCATGAAAAACCAAAACATACCCTTTGGCAAAAGAGTATAGATTTAATGTCGGCACCATGCTTCTGATCTTCTCTCTTCTTTCGTCTTTACCCAGTTTATTGCAGCCAATGATAAGCTGTGGTTCTGGTTGGAAGTGAACTCTGTAGTGGATTTCTTCACGGTACCCCCCGTGTTTGTGTCTGTGTACTTAAACAGAAGCTGGCTTGGTAAGTCCACCTTTCTTCCCTTCTCCTTACTGGGTCCTGGGCCATGGCTGAAATATGGAATCTAGGGTGGATCAGGGGGTTTGGCTGTCCCCATAGAAAGAAAGTTTTTGTGCACCAATGTGAACAACTCTCCTGATGTTTTGGAAGTGGATGGTGACAGTTCTCTTTGGCGCACCTGCCCACCAGGATTTGCGCAGGTAGAGCTTCAGGTAATGCAGTGTTATCACTGTCAAAGACCAGGTGTCATGACTGTCACGGCCAGGACCTTCACATTTATGGTTTTGTCACTTTTCATTCAGGAACTTGGAGTCGGGGCTGGACAAAGAAGCCCATGGGGACAAGGCTGACTTTCCAAGTGGTTGGTTCAGGTGCCCCAGGAGGCCTGCCTGCCAAAGATAGTTTCTACCTGCTGCTTCATTTTATGATGAACAGGTCTTGTGTGGTTTATTTATAGTTATGAGTTCCTTCATGGAGAAGGGCAAAGCGAAGCTTCTGGTCACCCCTCAGCTTACAGGAAGCTGAGCTCCTTCCTGTGTTACAGGGAAAGCTTTCTCTGGAGCTCTGCTTATGCATTAGTTCCTGTCCTAGGACTATGCCAGTTTGGTGGGAAAAGTAACTCTCTCAGAGGATGGCCGTGGCAGCCATGGGCTTCAAGAGATAGTTTTGAGGTTCTCTTTGCCAAGCTGATTAATTTTCACCCCAAAGTCTGAGTATTTCCGTTACCAGTGGGCCCACTGGGGATGAAGAGAGGCTGACACGAGCCTTGGAGGATTATTTGTGGATTCTTTGCGTGATTACTTTTAGAATTTTTTAGATCAACTTAATTGTTTTCAAAGTAATATATATGTATTGTAATCAGTGAAAACATTCAAAGATGTATAAAGAAAATATGAATCGTCTCTTCCTGTTGCCTCTGTTACTGCCTTCTCCCCGAGATGGCCAGTGTTGACTGTCCTCCACATCTTTCTTCAATGCCCCTTCCGCCCCAGACGAACAGGACTGTGTACATATAATAGTGTATTAGAGGTGCTGGTTTTTGTACAAAAATTGTTTCAGATAATATACTTTACACTGCAGTTTGTTTTCATCTCACTAATAGATTATGAATATCCCTTCAGCTCCATGATAATTTATTCTATAATAGTTACACAAAATTCCATAATTTGTTCACAACACAGCTTATTCAGCCACGTAGTTGTTTTCTTTTTCCTTTTTTGTTACTATAAACAATGGTTTAATAAACACCTTCCTCCATATATCTGTACAATCCCATTTCTATAGGTAGTCCCAGGTTTCTGGAATAGCAATTGCTAGATCAAAAAATCTGTGTATTGTAGTTTGTACAGCTAAATTGATGGATAAACTTCTAAAAATATTGTGTCAAGATACACTTCTAGTAATATGTCTCAGTGCCCTTGCTAACGCTGTGAATTTACTATATGCCTAGTATAAAGAATTAAAAAAATAAACCTCTTTTGTATATAATGTGTGATCAATCCATACCCTGTAAGGAGTCTGTTTTCTACTGGTTTTCTCATTAGAATGGCGTTCACTTGCTCAGTGGAACTATTTCGTCCTTGGTCTGAGAACTGCTTGATTAGGTTTTCTAGCCAATGTGATGAGACAGAGCGGCACACAGACCTGAGAAGTGTCACGAGTGTCACCCAGCTGTGTCCTCGGAGAGCCCCAGGCACGTGGTTCCGGAGGACTCGTGGTGCCTGGTGTCAGGGGCCTGGCCGCCTACACTTAGTTGTTCGCTGGCTTTGGGACCTCGGGGAGCTCGCTTCTCGCACTTTGCTTGTTGGTCACCTGTAAAGTTGGACTAGATGCTCTCAGAAATTCTCTAAGACTCTTGTGTTGTTAATGGGAAATTTGGGGTCTAGGTTGTTGGGGAGGACAGGGTTGTTAGTGAAATTAAGTTATCAATATCCCTGAAGTAAAATTATGGATGGACTGTTCACCAGGGCTCTTTCCAAAACATCCTGGTGCTAAGAGTCCAAACATATACCCATATGCGTGCATACACACACACCACACACACCCCCACACGCGCGCACACCCACACACACACCCCAACACAAACAACAAACAAATAGATCAGGGACAGAAGCAGGCAGGCAGGCAGCCCCTTGTCCTGGCTTTGCTGTGATGGTGCCTGGGCAACTGCTTTGCTTTTCTGGCCTCAGTTTTCCAATCTGAAAAATGAGAGGTTTGGGTTAAATCCTCACTTCATGAAAGCGAATTTTATACCGGTGTCCATTCTCTCTCTGTCCCCTGTGGTCAGGGGTGATTGAGGTGGCCCCTGCCTGGCTGTGGTGGGCGTGTTCCCTCCTCTGCAGGGGGCAGATCCTCCCTGTAAAGTTAAGAACGTGTTTTCCTAAAACGTGTTAGTGTCGGAAACACGGGGATGCTTTTAATTCATGCCTTTCTGCCGACGCTTTGATCTTGAGTTTTGGAGGTGTGTTCTGATCTAGTAAAAATTTACAGATACAAACAGAAAAGGGGAAAGAAAGAAAAGGGACTAGATGAGGCTAAATCGAATTTTTAATGAGATACATCTTTGCATCAACTCTGGTTGCTCTTCAAAAGAAATAAACGCTCTGAAAGTTTGCTTCAATTTGTTCATTACTTTAACAGTATTTGTTGAGCACCTACTATGTGCCAGGCACTATTCCAGATGATTGGGAAACAACCGTGAATAAAATAGACCAAGAGTCCTGCCCTCTTACAGTGCAGTGGGGGTAGGGGAAGAAGAACAAGAAAAAAATGAACTTAATAAATAAGAAGGCATAAATGCTATTGAAACATAAAACACAAACCAATAACCTTTTGGACCATAAAAGTAATAATAATAATAGTAAGTAACCTTTCTCACCTTGGAGGAGAAACACCTTTTCATGGAATGCTTTTGGGTCTTGGGTAACTTAACCCTTGGGTGAGATCCCAAACTCATCCGCCTGTTATGGAAGAGATTTCAGTATAAAAATATTTCAAAGAGGTGCCCATGTCTGGTTTAATGCATGGGTTATTACATCATGAAACAATTATTGTACCAATTAACTGCTAGAAGTAAAATGAACATTCCCATGAGGTATGGCTTATAAAGTAGAAGGAATAATCCCATTAAATGGGGAATTCCAGACAGCGCTGCTCGCCTCTCAGAAAATGAAAAGGTACCAAGGTTTGGAATAAGATACAGGAAGCTGAGATCTATCTCAATTCTCCTGTACCCTCTTCCTGAGTTCTGCTGAAGGTCAAGGGCTGGGCTGTACCCAGCACTGTGCTGTTGTTGTTGTTGCTAGGTGCCGTCGATTCCGTTCCAACTTGTGTTGTAGAGTAGACCTGCTCCGTAGGGATTTCTTGGCTGTAATCTTTAGGGACCCCTGGTGACACAATGGTTAAGCTCTCGCTGCTAACTGAAAGGTTGACAGATCCAACCCACCCAGCAGCTCTGAGGGAGAAAGACCTGGCAATCTGCTCCTGTAAGGATTACAGCCTAGAAAACCTTATGAGGCAGTTCTACTCTGTCACATGGGGTCACTGTAAATTGAAAATTGACTCCATGGCACCCAACAACAACAGTCTTTACGGAAGCAGATCACCAGGCCTATCTTCTGTGGTACTGCCGAGTGGCTTCGAACCACCAACCCTTAGGTTAACAGTTGAGTGCAAACCTAGGGACCTCACCCAGAAACTGTGAGGGATTAAAAAAAAAAACAAAAACAGAATGAACACTAGGGCCCCCACCCTCCCCTTTCCCAGAGCACAACCCAGTATGACCTGGGGCACCATGTTTGATTTCTTATTGTTACTGTATGACTGCGTATTATATAAGCAATTCATGGCAACCCCATGTGGGTCAGAGTAGAACTGTGCTTCATAGAATTTTCAATGGCTGGTGTTTTTGAAGTAGATCACCAGGCCTTTCTTTTGAGATGGCTTCTGGGTGGACTTGAACTCCCACCTTTCCATTAGCAGCCAAGCTTGATGACTGTTTGCACCACCCAGGGACCCCTGCCTATTATATAGTACCCCAGTATATATTTACTTGATTGCATGTATCATCTTAGTACGTAATGATATCTTATTGATAATAGCTAATATTTATTCAGATACTACTATGTGTCAGGCACTCTGCTAAGCCTCTTGCATCCATAAACTCCCTTAATCCTCAGAGCAAACCTCTGAAGTAGGAATTGTTATTTTCCCCATTATATAGGTGAGCAAACTGAGGCTCAGAGAGGTTAAGTCTCTTGTCCAAGGTCACACATCTCGAGCTGTGGAAGGGATGGCTTACCCAGTTTCAGACTGACTTCACATCCATACTCTGACACTTCTCTCCTGCCCTGTCCTATCCTTGAAGGAGTGTAGGCTTTGAGGACCAGGTTGGGAATGACTGAGCTGATTTTGCTTCTTGATGTTGGCCTCCCTCCATCTCTCCTTTTTCTCATAAAGGGCTTCACATGAATTCAGGCAGGAAAAGAGAGAAGAGATCTTATTTAAGATGACACATTCTAATATCTCTTCTTTCCCACTCCTCCTTACCCACGTCCACTTACTAGAATTGCTGCTAGGATCGGAGAAATGCATACAGCCAGTGTGGTAATGCCCGAGTCCCAGCGTACTTCAGCAGTTGGGAGACCTGCTTTTCCCCACCTATAGGACAGAGAATCTTAGCAGCTTTGCACATCCTCTGTCAGTAGAGCAAAGAAGGTGAAAACCAGACTCTGGGCTTGACGCCTCAATTCAAATCTTTGCTCAGCCACTTGCTAGTGAGTCACTTCGAGCAAGGTGATTTTACCTGTCTCAGGCTCTGTTTTCTCACCTGTGCAATGGGGAAGGCTCGGTTTTCTCACCTGTGCAATGGGGATAACGATCGCACCCACCTCGTAGGGCTGCAGTGGGGATGAACTGAGGTGATGCGAGTAAGGTACTGTGTATGTAGTAAGAGCTTCATGAACAGAAGCTGTTATTATCTTATCCCAGCCTCATCTACCTATAATATTTTAAAGTACCAAAGGGAAAAACAAGCCAGAATGGAACCCAAAATAAGCCAGCAGGAGGTAAGGACACCCACCTCGGCAGACAGCAAGCCGCTGCTTATTTTAATTCCTGTTCCCACACACCAACTTACTCATTTTTGTTTCTCTCACAAAATTCTTATCCTACTTCCCTAAAATAAATGTACCTTGAAATGAGAGATGTATCTTAATTTTAGACCTGAATAACATGCTACTGGGGAGAACTCTTTTGTCTGTCTTATTCTTTCAGGAACTACATCCCCAAGGTAGGGCAATGGGCTGTGACTCCTTTGTGTGTATGTATGTTTTTGTTCAAGATCATCTTAACCAAACCAAAACCAAACCCTTTGCCTTTGAGTCTATTCTGACTCATAGCGACCCTATAGGCCAGAGCAGAACTGCCCCATAGGTTTCCAAGGAGCGACTGGTGGATTCAAACCGCTGTCCTTTTGGTTAGCAGCAGAGCTCTTAACCACTGCACCACCAGAGAGCATAGGGGAAACTTGGTAATGCACTCACCAGCCAACTGTCTAACTGGTTTTTATTAAACGCTTACTGTCTGCAAAGTATGGGATAAGAGAAACATATGCCTAGTTTTGGAGTCCCTGGGTGGCGTGAATGGTTAAGCACTTGACTACTAGCCAAAAGATTGGTGGTTCGAACCCACCCAGAGGAGCCCCAGAAGGTCGGCCTGGCGATCTACTTCTGAAAGGTCACAGCCTTGAAAACCCTATAGAGCAGTTCTCTTCTACACACATGGGGTCACCATGGGTCATAACTGACTCAACAACAACTAACTCACAAGAACAACAACATGCCTACTTTTACTATGATTCCCAGCATTGCCCCCCTGATGAAATTGGGGTCGGGGCTACAGTCATTGCTACCATGGTTGGAAACCGCTAAACTCGTTCTCTACTCCGTCTTAGACCTATAATTCCCTGGCATATCAACCTCCACTAACCTCTGCTAGAAAATAGAAAAATGACTTAGTGCCCAGTCATGGGGCAATTAAAATGATTCAGGGCATCTGTTTATAAATACATGCCTGGCCAGTCCCTTTACGTGTCAAAAGGTGATAAAAACAGGATTGAAAGAAAAAAAAAAAAAGTACAGGTCCTTAAAAACAACAAAAAAAGACAAAACTAGCTCCTGTTCTAGAGAAAGGTTTCAATCTAGTTTGGAACCAAAATAAACACACGCGCAGGAACAACAGCGGGTAACACCACCTGGTGTATAATTAAGTCTGAAGTTGTGAGGTACAGGCTGTAAGGGCGATGGGAGCTCAGAGGAGAGAGCTCATGTGTGCAAAAGATGTGGGAGGCCTCTGCAGGAGGATGAGCTGGGGCGGGGAGGCTTGCTGATGATGGTTGGACATGCAGAGTGGTGCGAAGTGAGACTTCCTAGGGGAGAGAGGCATACCACGTAGAGGGTGGCAGGTGCCCATGGATGATAATGACATCCCAGAGAGGAAGCTTTCCACAACCCCATGAAGTGGGTCTGTTAGTTTCCTCAAGCTGCTGTAACAAGCTACCACAAACCTAGTGGCTTGGAACAACCTCTAGGTGTGCAAATGGTTAACATGCTCAGCTGCTAACTAAAAGGTCAGAGGTTCGAGTCCACCCAGAGGCACCTTGGAAGAAAGGCCTGGTGATCTGCCTTCAAAAAATCAGCCATTGTATGTGTATTTTCACAAAAAAAAAAAAAAAAAGTTGAGAATTTAGAGGGTTAAAATGTTGTGGGGTTGTTAACCAATGTCATAAAACAGCATGTGTGTTACTGTTACATGAGAAACTATCTGTTCTGTAAGCCTTCACCTGAAGTACAATAAAATATTTAAAAAAAAAAAAATCAGCCATTGGACAACCATCTGGAGCACACTTCTACTCTGACACACAGGGTGTCTCCATGAGTTGGATTCGACAGCAACTTTTTTTTTTAACAACACAAATGTATTGTATTACAGTTCCATAGGTCAGAAGGTTCAACATAGGTCTGTCCCATTGGACTAAAATCAGGGTTTCGGCAGGTCTGCATTCCCTTCTGGAGGCTCTGGGGGAAAATCCATTTCCTGGCCTTTTTCACGTTTCTAGAGGCTGTCTGCATTCCTTGGCTTATGACCTCTTCCTCCATCTTCAAAGCCAGCAGTCCTGGTTCCTCTCCAGTCCTGCTCACATTACATCACTTTGATCTTGCTACTGTCCTCATCTTTTTCCCATCTATCTTTCCTCTCTGCCTTTGTCTTCCACTGGTAAGGTATATTGGGTCCACTGAATAATCCAGAGTTATCTCCCCATCTCAAGGTCGGCTAATGAACAGCCTTCATTCTGTCTGCGCCTTAATTGCACCTTACCATATCAGGTAGCATATTCACAGGTTCCAGGGATTAGAACTTGGGCATCTTTGGGGGGTCATTATTCTGCCTACCACAGTGGGTATTATTATTATTCCCATTTGCCAAAGAGGAAACTGAGGCTCAGAGAGATTAAGTAACTTGCCAGGAAGAGTTAGAGCTGAGATCTCTGCCCTGTTCAGATCTCCTAGTGGCTCCACAAAGCCTATGACAAAAAGTCCAAAAGCTTCAGCTGCCATTCAGCCTTGTCTTATTGCACTTTTCTAACCTGTATGGGAGGAGAACCTTGCCAAGATCCCTTCCTGTCCCCTTGCTTCTGTGACGTGAATTACTAGATGACTTACCTACCGCCCATTGTTCTTAGCAAGGTTCGTGCACACTCCTGTGGAGCTGCAGCAAGGAAGGGAACATGTGAGGTCTGCATGGCCCCTGTGTAAATGCCCTCTTTCCTTTGAAATCATGCTTTTTTGATGTTTGGAATTTACTTAAAAGAGTAAGAAGAAAACAGAGTTTACTGGTAACAAATGAGGTCAAAGAGTTGTGGTGATACCCTTTTTCCCAAGGGAAGCCATGTGTGGGCTCAGAAAACTATTTGCCCCATTTCATGGTCACCCTATCAGGGGCTTGGCTGAAGTCATGGAGTCCCTTTGTTGTCCAACCCCTTCAACATAGCATCTGCCGGGGGTCACTCTCTGGGTTAAATGAACCCCCTTCAGGCTGCGGTCTGGGCTGTTTGGTGAATATCCAGACCTCACGTTGATGAACCTCTGCAGTTGGTGAGAATGCACAAGAGTAAAAGCCTCTGGCTGGTCACAGTGTCCTGGCGTCCATCGTTTTCAGCGTATTGTAATGAGAAAAACCAGAGCAGCCCGTTCTGGGAAGCCCTCAGCACACAGCCCTGACACCCAGGCCCCTGTCCCCCTGTACTTTATGCTTCTGCTCTGCCAGGCTGCTGGGCTGCCTCCCCAGAGCGTCTGCCCTGTTGCCTCTTTCCTGGAGCCTGTGTCATGGAGAAGTTTCTCCCCTTGCCTCTGCTGGTTGAAATACCACCCACCATTAAGGTACCTCGTGTTAGGGGCTTTCTCATTCTCCCAGAAGAAATGGATTTCTCCCTGACTTTTCTTTCCTTTGCACTTTGTGATGCGTGAACAGTATATGTAACGCCTGCTTCGTACTATCAGCGTAGAATGCATGCTATATGCCAGCAAAGAGTCCCGGGATGTTGCAAACGGTTAACACACTTGGCTTTTAACAGAAAGGTTGGCGGTTCAAGTCCACCCAGAGGGTGCCTCAGAAGAAAGGCCTGGAGATCTACTTCCAAAACATCACCCATTGAAAACCCTGTGGAGCAGTTGTACCCTAACACAGATGGGGATGCCATGAGTCGGAGTCAACTCAACGGCAACTGGTTTTTTATAATGACAGGGTGGCAGGGACATTGACCACTTGTTTTTCTACTGTATTCTCAGAGCGTAGAACAGTGTCAGGCACATAATCTGTGCTGGTTGAATGAATGAGTGAGTGAATCTTCTTATAATGAGGATGATGATAATTGTGCTCAGCATCTCATAGACATTATCTTAGTTTATAGTCACAGCAACCCAGTGAGAAATGTGCTTTTAGTCCAATTTTATAATTTAGGAAATGGGTTCAGGGTTTAGATAATTTTCTGAGAGGTGGGAAAGGGTAGATCCTAGGACTCCGCCCAGGTCAGTCTGGTTCTGGAGCCATGCTTTTGAACTACTAGGCCGGTGGTTCCCACAGTGGGGACTGGACCAGCAGCATCAGCATCACCTGGGAACTTGTTAGAAATGCAGGTTCTCGGGCCCTACCCCAGACCCACTGAACCGGAAAGTCTGCCAGTGGAGCTCAGCAGTTTGTGTTTTAACAAGCCTCCAGATGATTCTGATGCTAGCTCAGTTTTGAGAACCACTGTCCTAGGCTGTGCATGCTAGAATCCCCTAGAAAGCTTTTAGAACGTGAGATGTCCAGGCTGAAGCTCCAGCCGATTCAAACCTGAATGCCTGAGGGTAAGGGCTCAGCATTTTTGATCACTCCCTGGTTGCTTCCAGTGAGCAGTAAGGATGACAGCCACTTGTATACATCTCTAGTGATTCTCAGTGCATTTCTCCCTAGATGAGTGCTTTCTAAACATCGGTATCAAATGAAGCACTGGGAGATCTTAGAAGAATGCATGTTCAGATTCCCGAGGTCTGGGAAGGGAACTGAGATTCTGCATTTCTGCAGTCTCCCAGATGGTGCTGATGCTGCTGGTTTGGAGAACCACAGTTTAAGTAGCAAGATTGTGCTAACTATATCTGGCTATTTAAATGTAAACTGATTAAAATTAAAAACTCAGTTCCTCACTCATACTAGCCACATTTCAAGTCTCAGTCCCTGCCTGTTACTGATGGCTGCCATATTGGATGGCGCAGATGTGGAATATCTTTATCACTGCAGAAAGTTCCGTTGGGCTGCACTGCTCTAGAATTATCTTGAGATACTAAGCACCGTAACTGTCTACTCTTTGTGTGTCCAGGACACTCTTGCACACAGTAGATGCTTAACACGTGTTTGTTGAAGTGATTTTTAGTGAAAGGAACAAATTCTACAAATTCTCCATCTAAAAGAAGTAAATGCTTGAACAGATGCTAGGGAAATCAACAGTAAACCATCAAAATGAAAGCCACCCCCTTACCCCACCCCCAAGTTAAGTTTAAACATAAGGCCTCTATAGGCCAAAAGGGACAAAAGAGGTGCTGGGCCTGGCTCCAGCCCTGACTCCTTCTCCAGGACTCCCTACTGTAGGAATGCTATTGAAATGGCCTCTGGGCTCTGAAGGGAAAGGTCTCTGGTGCCCCCTATAGGACCGTTCCAGCATTTGCAGATTAGTGTAAAGAGAAGTACGAAGCGTGTTGGTTTATCCTCAAGTGGGCAGTTACCTTGCACCCCCATAAGGTATTTGGCACCTGAGACCTTGACTTGGCTCAACCACTATAAACATGAGCTCCCCACTCCCCTTGCTCTTGGGAGATGCTCAGTTGGTTCCCATTCATGGTGCCCAGGTCTGGAGGAAGGGCCTTTGAGAGCCCCAGGGGTCACCTGCTCCATGAGGGGGCCCATCTACATGGGGACATCCAGATTCTCTGAAGCCCAGAGCCTTCCAAGTAAACCTCTCCTTACAGTCAGTGGCTTTATTTAAAAAAATAAAAGACAGAAAAGAAAAGGAGGGGCTTCCCTTTGGGGGCCGGGTGTCTTTAGAAGAGAGAGAGTATGAGCTAGAATAAGCGCAAGCACACAGCCTGAGCCCTAAGAAAGTGCTCCCATCACCAGAGTAAAGCTGGGTGTGTGCACAGTGTGTGTGTGTGTGTGTGTGTGTGTGTGTGTGTGTGTGTACGTTATTTCGGTTAATTCTTCAAGCAATACTATGAAGTAAGTGTCATTATTAGCTACGTTTTAAGATGAGAAAACTAAGGCCTAGGTGGGTTAAGTAACTTGCAGAGTCACACAGAGACTAAGTAGCAGAGCCAGATTAGGACCCAGCAGTCTGCCACCAAGGGCCATGTTCTTCACTTCTCTACTGTGCTGCCTTTCACGCTAACACCTATCCAGTGATTATAGCTACACTTCAAAAAAGTCAAAGAGTCTTGCCTAATCAAATCAAATACTAAATGCAGCTTCCCCCTTGATGCAGTCCCCTGACAGAACCGGAGAGATTCCCTAACAGAATTTCATGGATACTCCCAGGTAAGAAAGGAAATTAAGAAGAAAAATACCTCATCCTTTTCTTTGTAATTATTTGTGTACCGAGTTAATAGAATTTCTATAACTTACTGGCCTCTGAACTACTTTTTTTTAAAGTCTTTTTCACTTGTCCAGTCTTCTGAGCTTCTTAATCTATTCTAGACAAGTTGGCAAGTGGGAAAATAAAATAATCCATGTTATTACTCTCAGTCCATCTTGAAATGGTATCATTTTAGAGATCATGGGCTCTAAATTTCACCTGAACTTATTTTTTTGGGGAGGGGGAGTCAGTAGCACCATGTATGTTGGGAATAGCATTAAGATGGAATTGCTGAATGTGACGAGAAATGAACTCATTGTAAGTTCAGCCCTTGAGACCGAGCCCTGAAGAAGGCAGTCCCTGCAAAGTGGAATGCTAGAAGTTTGGCTATTTTTCAGAGAGCCACTTGCTGTTCCAGTAGCTTCCAGTAGCTGCAACTGCTTGTAGAGAAATTATTTCCCTCTAAGAGATTTCCAGCTGTGTTCCTCTGATATTGCTTTGTCAGGGACATGCTTTAAATAAGATGCCCTCTGAAGGCAGTAGAGGTTCTAAATCCTCATGGACTTGCGCGGGTCTGTTAGATGCCACATTGGAAATAACATCCTCAAATGAATGTCTTCAAGGAACCGATTCAGGAGTAGGTTTTTGTAGGTGCCAGAATGTCTCCAGATGGCTGAACTTCATCGGGGCTATTATTGGAGCAGCTGCTGTGAGCAACCTAAATCTCTAGGACTGGATGTATATTTACCTTAGCATCATCTTCAAAAAATAGATGCCTTGGGTATTTTTTTTTTATGAATCCAGGGCCCTGAAGGATTAAGCTGGCCAGCAGATCATGTAGGAAGAAAATAAACACTGAGAGCAGCTCTCAGATGCTACTGCACTTGAATAAGTGAATTCCTACTGTATGCAAGTCATCGACTCCTATGACTACTAAGATAGGAAAACACGGATCTTGCCGTTAAAACGTTGCTAATTTAATGGGGTGGGTACGTTAGAAGGATGAACAATAAATATTATAGAAATTCAAAGGAGGAACAGATGGAGAGACGTTGACCAGCCCAGCCAAAGTCAATTTCAGGTATCTAACAAGTAAATACATTGCTGCTCCAGGTGTGGTCTGTAGGCCAGCTGAATCACCTGGGAGCTCGTTAAAAATGGAAGTCCTCGGGCCCAACCCCAGACCATGGGATCGGACTCTCTAGGGTAGGGCGGAGAAATCTGTGGTCTAACAAGCCCTCCAGGTGATTCTTCCACATGTTGAAGTACCCATGGCAGTGGATTAGAATCACCTAGGGAGCTGTGAACCGTCTTCCTGTCCAGACTGTACTTCAAGTACATCAGAATATTTTAAAGTTCCCCCAAGTAATTCCAGCCTGAAGCCAGGTTGGAGAAGTCCTGACCAGTGGTGGGTCTTAGACCAGAAAAAGACACCTGGGTATCTGAGGAATTGAAGACAAATCAACCCATTGGAGCCCCTTCCTAGATCTATTGAGTCAGACCCTGGTCATGATTAGGGGCAGCTGCTATATGTTCTGAGTGTCTGGATGGTGCAAGCGATTAACCTGCTCTGCTGCTAACCAAAAGATTGGAGGTTTGAGTCCATCCAGAAAGGCCTTGGAAAAAAGGCCTGGTGATCTACTTGGGAGAAATCAGCTGTTGAAAACCCTGTGGAGCACGGTTCTGCACTGACACACGTGGGGTCTCAGTAAGTCAGATCCATATGTTCTAGATAGGCCAGTGGTTCCCACACTTGAGTGTGCGTAAAATCATCTGGAGGACTGGTTAATACACCGATTGCTGGGCCCTATTCCAGAGTTTCTGATTCAGTCCGTCTGGGGTGGGACCTGAGGACTTGCATTTCTAACAAGTTCCCAAGTGCTGCTGGTGCCGCTGGTCTGGGGGTCACACTTTGAGAACTACGAGTCTAGCCTAGAATGACCCTGAACATGAATTCCAGTAGTGGCCGCTATCCAGTTTTCAGGGTTCTCGTATTCCAGTAGAACTTGCTATTTTTACCTTCCAAAACAATAGTATTTTTGTTGGTGTGATTCCTTCTTCAATATTTTTTTCTAAATCTAAAATTGGAATCATTTACATTTGAGATAAACTCAGCCTATTACATCCCACATTATAATTGCAGTGTGAACAAACGAGCCCTCTTTGTAAAGACTTCTCATCTCCCATATGTAATACCCTTCCAGTATGTTCCCATTTCCTGGGTTTCCAGGGAGAGTGAGAACCTTTGCTGTGTTTATTAGTCACTAATATTTCCTCCAGAGCCTGTTTGGGTTGATATCTCTTTCTGCTATCACCACGACCAGTTGTCGTCCAGTCAGTTCTGACTCATGATGACCCCATGTGTGTTAGAGCAGAACTGTGCTCTATAGGGGTTTCAGTGGCTGATGTTTTGGAAGTAGATCACCAGGCTTTCTTCTGAGGCACCTCTGGGTGGCCTCGAACCTCTCAACTTTCAGTTCACAGACAAGCATTTTAACGATTTGCACCACTCACGGACTGCATTATTCTTACAGCTACCATATGTTTATATTTTCTTCCAGCGTGCCTCTGGGTGAACTGAGCTTCCAACTTTTCAGTTAGCAGTTGAACACTTAACCATTTGCACAAGCCAGAGACTCTGAACAGACTGCAGCTGTCCCTAATCGTGGCGAAAGAGTCTGACTCAATAGATCCAGGAGGGGACTGAGGCATTGGACTGAGCTCTTTGTATGGGTATCTCGTTTAACCCACTTAACAACCCTATGATGTAGGTACTAATATTATATCCTTTTTACTAATGAAGAGCCCAGGGCCCAGAGGGGTGAACTATCTTATTAGCTTTGTGATTTCAGCATATGATGTGGCAAGAATTTGAACTCAGGTCTTTGTGATCCCAGAGCCTGGGCTTTCAACTATAGAACTCATTGTCCAGTACAAGCTCTTACATGTGATCTGCAATGACCTCATCAGTGAGATAAGACACATAAACAAAACTGGCACATGTTATAAACGGGCTGGGACGAGGGCGAGGAGAGGGGCCCTGACAGTGAGTGCCTCCTTAAATTAGTGCCCTGGGTGCCTCACTCACTTCACCCTAGTCTCAGCCCTGGTTATGACACTATATCAGTACTGCCATCGTTATTATTGTCTTCATTTATCCATTCACACAACACACCTTAAAACAAGTGTGATGTGTTAGTTACTGCGCTGGGCTTGGAATTTCCATTGTGAATAGCTGTCTTTTATGTGGGAAAGGTGAGTCTATAAACCCCTAAGTTGCAAACACAAATGTTTATAGGTGCAGGAAGGTAATAAGCTAGCGAAGCATGACAGGTGGAGGCTCTTTCCAGCAGTGGAGTGAATAAAAAACAGTTGTTGTCAAGTCAATTATGACTCATGCTTACACCTTGTGTGTCATAGAACTGTGCTGCACTGGGTTTTCAATAGTTGATTTTTTGTAATTAGATTGCTAGAACTTTCTTCCAAGGTGCCCTGGGTGACTTGAACTGCCAGCCTTTCAGTTAACAGCTATCATTTACACCACCCTCAGATTCCAGTAGAGTTAATACCCCTTTTAAAAGGGTAGCTGTTCATTGCCTTTGGCTAAGTCTTGTCATATTGACACATTGCCAATGTGAAGTAGCACCTTCTCCTCCTCTGGGTCAGTATTTTTGGGCCAAGATACTTGACCCTTGGAAACTGGTGTAGTTTGCAGAATTATTATTTCTTTGCTTGAGACATAGGAAATTCTGGTGTCTTCTCTATAGGAAATGGTCGCTTAGACAGTTTCCTTTCTTACCACATCTATTGGCCAGTCCCCATTAGAAACCCTGTAACTTGAGTCTGCTTGCAAATGCTAACTGCTGGTAACACCAAACAGATTAAATCAGATAAACTTAAAAATTTCTCACTGTGGTAGGTGAATGTTTTAGGAAAGTTGAAACACTAAAACTTAAATTTGCAAACCGAGTCAGAATCTTTTTTCAAATGTTACGGTGTCTGGAGCAAACTGCGCATTGTCTGAGGACTTTGTATTCCACCCCCCCCCCCTTTTTTTTCTTAGTTCGTTTTAGGCAATAACCTTTGCTTCCCATCCATTAGTAAAACTGCTTCTGGTCTGGTTGAGACCAAGGACCCAGACTTCATTACAAGCACGAGGAACCTAGGGAAAGCTTGAATGTCACAGCTTTTGATGCACCCGTCTGTCCCGAGTGTCCTCTTACCTTAGCTCTCAGCTACTCTTCCCAAAGCCCCCGTTCAGCACATCTGCATTTTCCATGCCTCCTTTCTGAAAAGGGAGCCCTGGTGGTGCAGTGGTTAAGAGCTATGGCTGCTAACCAAAAGGTCCACAGTTGGAATCCACCAGCCTCTCTTTGGAAACCCTATGGGGCAATTCTACTCATCTTATAAGGTCGCTATGTGTCGGAATTGACTCTACGGCAGTGCGTTCTGAAAAGATTTGTTATGCAGTGCTGCCACCTAGTGCTAGAAAGTAGGAGCAAAAACCTAGTAGCTGTTCTCAGCATTCTGTCTGAGAATGCTGGTTAGCTAGCCTTGGCTGAAACAGGTGCTAAGTTTTTAAATCTTAGAAGATAACAGATCCCCCAAAGGGCCCCCAGCCTATGTGGAGAAGACTGAAAAAGGCAAATGCCAAGCATATAGCTAGGATTTTTGAAGCTTAGGCCTGTGTGTTCAAAATAGGCGTGAACTGAAACTAATTCCCCATGCAAAACCAAATCTAAATGGACTTTCAAAGCAGGTTAAGAAAAGAGTTCTAGCCTGAGTAAAGAAGTTACCTGTTTCACTAAAATTAAGGACTGTCTTCAATGGTTTGCATAGTCTTCTTAAGCCCAGTGGGATTTTTTTTTTCTGTCTTTTGACTACATTGGTTCAGTATTTGAAAGAAATATTGAAGTGATCTGTCTCTTTCTTGCATGTCAAGCTGTCAGCTTCAAAAAATGAAATAATTTGCAGATTCTGAATAGATGTTTATCAGACCTAAACAGAAATAGGAACTTTATTACTAAACTTGAGTCTAATAATAATATGTGCACCCCAATAAAGTGGAATTAAATATGAAACAGAACCAACAAAAAAACCCCATTGCTGTTGAGTTGATTCTGACTCACAGCAACCCTGTAAGACAGAGTAGAACTGCCCCATAGGGTTTCCAAGGCTGTAATCTTTATGGAAGCAGACTGCCACATTTTTCTCCTGCGGAGTGGCTGTTGGGTTCTGTCAACGTTATGGTTAGTAGCCGAGCACTTAACCACTGTACCACCAGGGCTCCTTATGAAGCCAGATAGCAGTATTTAAATGAGGACTGCACTGTGTGAGCGTTCTGTTATTATTTCATTCTTTCCCCCGGAGAGGCAAGTTAACATAATATTACCACTGACTACCATTGGCTGGGTCCCAAAGGTCATTTCTGTGGAAGATACTAGAGTTTTGCATATGATGTGCTTTCAGCCGCCTAGCAGATGCAGTGTAATATGAAAAGAAGCAAAAAAAAAAAAAAAATAGTGAATATTTTTATCCTGCGTTGTCATTTCTTGTATCAACTCATTTTCCGGGATGAGAAAGCCTGGCTTTTTTTTATTAATGGCATTTCTGTCATTTCCTTTGACTGTTAGGTCAGCTTCAACTCCATAAAGTTGAGAAAAAATATTTTTGATGGGAAAAAAGGTGGGAAGATACTGGAAGAGGGAAAAGAGGCATGGCACAAGGAGAAACAGAAATCATGATGCCCAATGGAAGTTCAGGGTTTTTAACCAGGGAACGTGTTCAAGTAGCTGGTCCTGTTAAACCAGGACTAAAAGGAGCCGCGGAAGCAGTTGTGGGTGGGGCACTTTGATGATCTGGCTACAGCTGCCTTGGAACACGCAGTTATTAACAGGGCAAGAAGAGCAAACAACCCACGGGTGCAGAGGTACAGTTGTCAAAGGCACTTCTGTTAATAGGGTGCAGATAGCAAAGGAGAATTACCTAGTCCAGAGAGAAAAGACCCATAAAATAATTCTGGAATCAGATTTTTAGGATTCCTTATGTTCTAGGATATTGGAAAAAAATTATCAGTAGCATGGGAGGGTGGAGGAGAAGGGATTTGTGTGTTATCTGTGTGCATGCTTAGTCACTCATCTTTGAAAAGCAAGTTAAAATCGCGTGAGGAAAGAAAATCTTTATGATTCTTACTTAGTTCATTAGACCAGTTTATGAAGTCAGTGTCACCTCTCCGCTCTGCTGGTGTGTGTTCAGCCTGGCCGCCATTTATGCCAAAGACCTTGAGCAGACCTTGGCTTCAAACCCCAAGCAGTACGCCCTGCTCCTTGTCAGCAGTGATCTGTAGCGTTGATTGGTGTGGGCTGCGTTGCCTTGGGCAGGGTTCATGTGTCATTCAGGAGAAGATGCATCAGGCTGCCGAGTCAGAGAGAGGCTGCCTTCTGTCCACAGAGATGAGTGAATCACATAGCCAGGCGGGGGCTAGCCCTACAGACAGGAGGAATTACAGAGTGTTAGACTGAGAGGGCTTGGGAACATCATGCCCCCTTTATTTTACTTATGAGAAAACGGAAGCCCAGGGATGTGAAGGGATTTGACCAGATGTCTTCATTAATTCTTTCATTTATTTAACAGTGATGCGTGAATGTCTCCCGTGTGTCAGGCTGTGTTCTAGTGCTGGGTCATAGAGGAAGAGTGTCATGCAGGGAGCTGAGCTCGTCACAAGCCAGTCTAAGAGACAAACCTGCTTGACGATGAAAAAAGTCTCAATACAGAGAAAGGAACAGAGAAATCCAGCATAGCACTATTCAGTTTGGGTACTGATATGACAGCCTTTAATGATTATGGTAACTATCAGGATATAATAAAAGGTGACTCCACATGCCACTTCTTAGCATTCATCACAGTTATAACTGGGAAGGTACTTAAAAGTTTATTTGATTAATGTCGTTCTCTTTTGCAGCCCGTGAGTTCCATCAAGGCAGGTAGCTTTTTGGTTCTCTGTTTTATCCCCAGAACCTGGCAGAGCACTTGACACATGGGACCAAAAAACAAACAAACCAGTGGCCATCGAGTTGATTCTGACTTATGGCGACCCCATTGTGTCAGAGTAGAACCATGCTCCATATGATTTTCAGTGGCTGATGTTTCAGAAGTAGATGGACAGGCCTTTCTTTCGTGGCACCTCTGGGTAAATTTAAACCTGTAATCTTCCAGTTAACAGCCAAGCGTGTTAACTGTTTGCACCACCCAAGGACTCCTGACATATGGTCAAAAAACCAAACCCATTGCCACTCATAGTGACCCTATAGGACAGAGTAGAACTGCTCCATAGGGTTTCCAAGGTTGTAAATCTTTATGGAAGCAGACCACCACATCTTTCTCCCATGGAGCGGCTGGTGGATTCGAACTGCTGACCTTTCAGTTAGTAGCCAAGTGCTTAACCACTGCGCCACCAGGACTCCTCTTGACACATGGTAGATACCCAATAAATATCCATTGAGTGTGCAATTGAATGAATGAAAAAATGATAAAGTTACCCAAGTTCTATTCTATAGGCTACGGGTAAGGAAACATTTTCTGCAAAGGGCCAGATAGTAGATGTTTAAGGCTTTGTTGCAACTAATCAGCTCTGCCATTGTAGCATGAAAGTAGACATAAATGATACATGAAAGAATGAGCATGGCTGTGTTCCAATAAAACTTTATTCATGGACACTGAAATCTGAATTTTATATATTTTCACGTATCATGGAATAGTATTCTTTTATTTTTTTCAACTGTTTAAAAATGTAAAAAAAAAAAATCCTCAGCTTATGGACTGTACAAAAACAGATGACAGGCCAGCTTTGGCCCACTGTAATTTACAAACCCCAGCTATAGCTTCTCTTGGGAGAAGACAGTCAAAATGATTAGTAACTAGTATAAAGATAAGATCATTATCCTGAGCAGGTCACATCCTCAAAGGATGAGTCACTACTGTGTAATAAATAAGAACTTGGCAGTCTATTTAATTAATGTACTCAAAGCACTCTAAAATTAATTGGGGATTTCTAGATTACACCTTCTAAACATTACAAGCAATGTGTTTGAGCATCACCTGTTTACAGATTGGAAAATCAGTGCAGCTGGGGTCATTTTCCCTCTCTCTCTAAGTCAATTTGCCTGTCTCGTGCTCAAAAACTTTCTGCTTTTCTTTGCCCATTGGTGATGCCAGTGGATGCTCAGATAACTTCCTTACAGATTAGAGAGAAAGATTTAGGAAAAATAATTCCCAACTCCTCTCATTTGGCATCAAACTTTCATGTCTCCATCTTGAGCTTACTGACGAAAAGATGTTGTCTCTAGATTATAGTCAGAAAACAGTAAAACTCCCTGTGTATTTTATTTCTTGGAGATGGAATATACTCTAGGAAAATATTAATAAAAATATAAGTACAGTGAGATTAGAACCTTTAAAGGTTTTTTGTAATAATTGTTTATCTGTTTCTGGTCTGTCTTAATTCAATAATGCATTCTACTTCCAGCTAGAAGTTTCTTTTCCATCACCAACAATTCCACAATCTTCCAGAATTCTATTGGGGATTCTGGGGCAAATGGCCTTAAACAGCAACTTAATTGTCTGAGAGATTTTATTTGTTTATTAGAACTGCTTGGTCCACAGCATTATCTGCAAGGGGGAATAATTCCCTTCTCTGCAGTCAGTGTTACAGTTCCTTGCTCATAGGATTACAGTTCTTTTTACATGAAAGGATGCTTGGGACAGGGCCACTCAGCGTGCCAGTTTGGGGTGCCTGTAGCTGGACTCAGAGTAATAACAATTTACGTAGAATCAGCTTGCCTCTGGAGTTCTGGAAGAAAAGGCAGAGGGAGGAAAGAGCAGGACTTGGGAATGTAACTTCAGATTAATAAATGATTCATTCAGCACATATGTATTGATCGTGACTGCTTGTCACAAAGGGTATACTCTGGAATGTAAGATACAATTTCAGCCTAGAGTCGCTTAATCTAGCTATGGGTATGAAAATGCAAAAATACCTTGTCTAAAACAGGTGTTTAAAGTCTTTGATGAGTAAATGCAATGGAGGAATGAATAAACAGTTAAATAATAACACTAAAGTGTAAACATGAAATGATATTCAATGAATGAGTGCAAACATACTTTTTGCTTTGGATTTAATTCACATTATCCATGTGTTATTACATGAAACACATTCATGTCTGTACACACACACAACTGAATTTGACTTAGTAGAGTAGTAATGGAATGATGCACCTGACTTTCTCGTATCAAGTGTTGGGTTGGCACATGGCCGTAACTAATATTAAAATGAGTGCTATATACTAGTGAATCCAAGTGGGAAATTCTCCCTGTCCTGATCGCCTTGCACTGAATAAGTGAATGCAGGCATCAGCAAAACAGCCATTATTTATTTCCTTATCCCACATCTGTCCTGGAAGGCTATCACGTGGGCAAGGACCATGGGGTGATCAGACAATGTTTCCATCAAAGGGCAGTAAAAACCAAGCCTGTGGCTGCACCTTATGGAGTGGATGAAAGGGCCTTGAGGGGACTGGGACCTTCTATACTAATAGGCTCGTAAGTCACGAGCAGGGTGCCAGCTCTCTGTATATATTTCACGGTGAGAGTGAAAGCAGATGTGATTTATGAGTTGTTGAGTCAACTGCTTGAATCTGTTCAATTCTTAATTTGAAAGGAAGCCCAGCGCCAAGGGACGATAACCTAGGAAAGGAGTGGTCAATGACTAACAGAAATTGGGGCCCACGAGGTCAGCTTGAGTTTGCTTACAGGTGTTTACATGACACAAAATTTCTACAGCTATGTGAAACCATTTGGCAAACGTTGCCATATTTGATCAGCTCTGTGAGCTGTGTTATTTTTATCCCCAGTTTGGCAGGTACGGACAAGGATGTTCAAAGAGATCTGTAAGTAATCCAATGTTATGCAACTAGTAATGACACAGCCAGGACCAGAACCAGGGGCCTTTGAACCAGTGACATTCCCACTGTGATATAAGAGAGGTGGCATGCCCCTGCTCTCCCTCTCAGTGTTTACCTGTGTGTGTGTGTGTCCGATGGGATGAATTTCTATCAGATCATAAGTTACATGTACGGTACACATGGTGTTGTGCCGTGGGACTTACTGGGGGAACGGGACTTGGGTTGTGCCTTAAAGCATGGGTTCCACCAGCAGTTGTCATTGAGTTGACTCTGACTCATGGCCTCCCCATGTGTGTCAGGGTAAAACTGTGTTCCATAGGGTCTTCAATGGCTGATTTTTCAGAATTAGATCGCCAGGTCTTTCTTCCAAGGCATTTCTGGGTAGGCTCAAACGGCCAACATTTAGGTTAGCAGTCAAGCACATTAACCATTTGCACCACCCAGGGTAGGATTTCAATAAATGGAGTAGAGGGAAAGGGTGTTCTAGACAAGAGAAAGGAGTCAGCAGGGAGAGCAGTTTGCGCATTGCTTTGGGGAGCCAGTTAAGTAGACTAGTTTGGATATTTCAGAGTGTTCATGTAGCGGGTAGCTGATGGATCTGCAGTGGGAGGTGAAAGTAACTGGAGTGGATTTACATGGGGACAGGTAAGCTCATCAAAGTCCCTTGGGGAAGATTGGGACAACTGGAGGGAGGTGAACCCTCCCTGTGACCGTCTTTCTCCTTGATCACCTCCTGCAGAGGCACAGTAGATGGAATTCATCCACCTATCCATTCACCCATTCCTTCATTTCATCTTTTTTTCCCCATTCAGGAGACATTTATTGTGCATCTACTATTTTCCACGCATTCTGTTAACTCTAAGCAGCTCTGGTGGCATGGTGGTTAAGCACTTGGCTGCTAACCGAAAGGTTGATGGTTCAAACCCACCAGCCTCATCATGCGAGAAAGATGTGACAGTCTGCTTCTGTAAAGATTACAGCCTTGAAAACCCTATGGGGCAGTTCTGCTCTGTCCTGTAGGGTTGCTATGAGTTGAAATTGATTCAACAGCATTGGATTTGGTTTTGGTTTGGTATTAAGTCTTAAGGAAGTTATTAAAGGAACCCTCAATTAATGTTTGGTAAACTAATACATGAATGAATGAACAAAAGAAATGGGGCATGGGCTGGTGAACTAATTTGTGAGGGAGGGAGAAGTAAATACAGAATTCCAGTGCAGTGGGCTGAGTAGGCTAGTGGACATGTGGCAGTAATGCTCTGGGAGCACAAAGAAGAGACAGTCCATGGTCCCCAGGGAAAGCTTCCCAAAAGAGGTGCTGTTTTGGTTGGTTCTTGGAGTATGAAGTAGGACTTTATAAGCTAGAGAAGGGGAGAATAGGTAGGTCAAACTTAGGTTTTGTGTTTGTAAATGAACAAAGGCCTAAAGACTTGGGGGAAAGCAAGAAAGCAGGTGTAACTCAAGCAGAAGATGGGAGGGAGGTAATGGCAGGAGATGCAGCAAACATGTTTCCACGTCAGACCAGATAAGACCAAGGTCCAAGGTCATATCTTATATCCAAGTCCTGGGCAGAAATGGTTCTGCTCTGAGTCCAGAAGTTTTCTAATTCAGAGCCCAGCAGTGAGTCCATATTTCTCATAAGATGGCTGAGGGAAGTTCTATCTAAGGCTAGATGCCAGTAATTTAAGAACAAAGAGAAAAGTCAATAGTCTAGTATAGAAGGAAAAAAAACAAAAGCGGGAGAGGTAATACTATTGAACAAATTCTTTCCTAAAACAAAAGCAAGAAATGAAGTATCTTTTAATAGCTGGCCTAGAATGCCATTCTGGGGGTTTAGAAAAAAATCAAAATGTACTAGAGCTCTCTTCAGACCTTGGATGGTTTATGACAGCATCTGTCATCGCTGGTAAAATTATGACCTTGTAATTCACAGCTCTGTCATATATTCTCCCCCACACAGTGTCATTTATATGCCAACCCAGTTGCTTCGAAAAAGAATGGGGGAAAACTGACACAACAGAAAGTTTATAAAGAGTTGTTATTTTTAATGTATAATGTTTTTAGCCTAAACTTGTGTTGTTAGGGGGAATGGTATGCTGTTGGTCAAGATTATTGCCATAGTTCTTGAAGGGTGGGGTGGGGGTGTGAGGATTACTTATTACACATTCACATTAGCTGCCTAGGCTGCAGTGTCTAGAACACACAATCCTCCCTCCCTCTCCCAGAGAGATCTGCCATCTTGAACTTCTTGCTCTCTTGAAATAAAACCTGGGGAACTTCCAAAGCTTGACCTTGACTCATGCTTAAACCTAACATGAAACTTAACCTCCCCTGGGAAGCCTTCCTCCATAGGAAAGGAAGAGGCTGTGCAGAACAACTTGTTAGAAAGCCACACAAGGAATTTCCAACAAACTTCTCAAGTCAGTACAGCTTTGACCCCCAGCTGAGCTACAGGGAGTCCCTGGGTGGTGCAGACAATGTGCTTGGCTGCTAACCAGAAGGTTGGAGGTTTGAGTTCACCCAGAGGCACCTTGGAAGAAAGTTCTGATGACCTAAGTACAAAAATTCAGACATTGAAAACTCTGTGGAGCACAGTTCTACTTAGACACACATGAGGTTGCCACTAGTTGGGGTTGACTTGATGGCAACTTTTTTTTGTGTGTGTATGTGTGTGTGGAGCTAGAGAGGAGAGGAGCTAGGCGCAACCTAGGACTTGTGGAGGAGGTCCTGTGGGGCACACCAGATTCATACAACTTTCATTTCCTGAAAGAAGGGGGACGGGGAGAGCAAGGAGACGCCACAGGTAAGTCATCAGGCAAAAAAAGTCCTGGATGGGGGTAGTGGCTGTGGCCCAGGCTCTGCGCTGCCTATTGGGTTGACCTGGGGCAACAATGTAGGGTCTTTGGCTCCCATAACCCTCACCTGTGAGAAAGGGATGAGTGCTTGCTTTGCTACCTAAGGGAGTTGTTGAGAAGCTCAAAGGAAATACGTATTTTCACCCTAAGACAATGGCTTGTTGTTGTTAGGTGCCATGGAGTTGGTTCCGACTCGTAGCGGCTCCATGCACAACAGAACGAAACACTGCCCAGTCCTGCACTATCCTCATTGTTCTTCTTTTGCTCTGCCCGTCTCATTTTACCTCAAAGAAGATTCTTGAGGACTTTAGTGAGACTCAGATTTTCTTCTCCCTAAATGTGTTTGGTTCGCTCTCATTTCTATCTTTCTACTTATTTCTGATTGTTTTCTCTGAGCTGGTTAGAAATCTGATGACTTCCTTTTGTAGACCTTTTTTCACTCATTCTTTGAATGACCCCAAGTTCCTCTAGATCAGACTCTTGATTCTCCTCCCTCATTCCCTGCCTGACCCCCGCCCATGGAGCACGGGAAGCAGTGAGAAGGGAGACAGCTCCTTGCTAGGCAGGAGGACATCTTGCAAGGGCATTTGTGATGCTGGTGACCAGTGACCTCAGCTCACTGCAGTGGTTCCTGAGAAGGTGCCAGGATGCTGTTCCCATTAAAGGCAGTGGAGCTTGGAGGACACTGCAGCCCCCTGCTCAGGACGTCCCAGACTGTGGCCCTCACTATGGAATTTTGCTAGCTCAAGGCAGGACAGCGGGCTTTCATTTGGTTGGTACATTACATCCCAGGAATTATAAAAATGCTTCCAATCTCTCCAAGATGACCTTGTTGTATTCCAACACAGGAAGGATTTTATTTTATGAGATCGGACAAAAGAAATCTAAACTTCTTAATTATGTATTCTCAAAATAATTCTTTTATTGTTTTTATAAAAACTACACATTAGTAAAGAATATCTCCTTGAGCATTGTGTTCTTTTTAAGAAGTATCTATATGGGATCAAATTGACCACAGCAACTCAAATGGTTAGAGGGGAAGCTTGGGGGGTGGAGAGTTTGTGTTAACGGTGAAGGAATATTCAGAAAAGGAGAGTGAGAATGTAATCAGTGTCACTGAATTGTACATGTAGAAACTGTTGGATTGGTGTATGTTTTGCTGTGTGTATCTTTAACAACAACAATAAAACAAAATAAATGATTAAAAAAAGAATGGAAACAACCCAGGAAATAAAAAGAAGAAAACAGCAAACAAAAACAGCACATTAAAAATTAATTAAATGAGACTAATGAGGTACAGGAGTCCAGTGACAAGGGCCAGAAGGGAGAAGGGGACAAGGAAGCTGGTGATGGGGAACCCAAGGTTGAGTAAGGATATTGTTGATGTGTTGTGAGATTGTTAACCATTGTCATAGGGCAACATGTGTAGTAACTGTTAAATGAGAAACTATTTTGTTCTGTAAGCCTTCATCTTAAGTGAGAATAACAGCGCAATTGGAAGAGCGTAGTCAATGTCACTGAACTGTGCATGTAGAAATTTTTGAAATGGTGTATCTTTGGCTGTGTGTATTTTCACCAAAAAAAAAAAAAAAAAAAAAGGTTGAGAAGTTAGAGGGTTGACATGTTGTGGGGTTGTTAACCAATGTCATAAAACAATATGTGTACTACTGTTTCATGAGAAACTATTTGTTCTGTAAGCCTTCACCTGAAGTACAATAAAAAAAAAAAAATAACATGAGATGGACATTCTAGACATCCACGTAGATAAGTAGGTAGATAAACAGAGTTTATACACAATGAATTCATACTATACGTGCTTTTATAAAAATAAAAAGGTTAAATTTAAGTTTATTTGAACATAGGAAAAAAATTCTGATTAAAAAAATGAAAGGAATTGCTAAGTTTTCATAGCTTTTACTTCCTAAGACGTTGTAATTTGATTATAGGAAAACAATTAGGAAAAATAATGAAGATGGAATCATTTTTTTCTTTCAACTTCAGATAATATGGATGGACTGTCTACTTTGACAGAAGACAAACTTACTGCATTTACACTTCCTCCCACATCTCTCCCTCCTTTGTTAGTTACGTTATTATTTTCACTTTGTCAAGGTTTTATAACACTTCCATTTTCTTCTGAAACCATTATTCCCGTTTTTATCTGGCCTTAGAAAAATATTTTAAAAATTCCTGAGGGGTGCAAAAACAGTGAATGTGCTTGGCCGCTACCTGAGAAGGTGGCGGTTTGAGTCCACCCAGAGGCGCCTCAGAAGAAAGGGCTGGTGATCTACTTCCGAAAAATCAGCCATTGAAGACCCTATGGTGCACAGTTCTCTGACACACATCGGGTCGCCATGAGTCATTTAAATATTCTAAGGTGCTCAGTACTCAGTACTTTTGTTCCATGATTGCTTCTTACTGTTTCAGTTCAAATCCTAACAGTGGACAGACAGTCCCCATGCAGCTGGGAAGGGAAAATGCTTGGGTTGCAGTTCAGGTTTGGACAGATGACGTCTCTGGGGGCAGAGAGAGGAGGCCTGAGCAGTGACTGAGCCTGTGCTTTGGGGAGGCAGTACAGTGCAGGGGTTAGCACACAGCCTCTGGAGCTGTCCTGCCCAGACACGAACCCTGCTCTATCACCTACTTGCTGGGTGAGCTTGGACAAGCTATTTAACCTCTCTGTGCCTCAGTTGCCACGTCTGTAAATTGGGGGCAACCATGGCCACCTCATAGGGGCTTTTGTGAGGATGAGATGAGTTATTTAAAGAATGCTTAGGAAAACATCTGGCCCTTCGTACCCGTTTGATTTTCTTCAAGACTCACACTGATGTGAGATCAGTAGCCCATGAGTAGGCCTACCCTGAGTATCACACACTCACCTCCCTTCTCTAATGTTTGGCAGGGATCTTTTAAAGTGTCAAATCCTTTTCAGTCTGATCATGTCATTCACCTGCTTCAAACTCCTTTGTGGTGTGCCTTCCTCACTCTTAGACTAAACCCAGTCCCTGCCGCCCTGTGACCACAAGCTGGGTGTGTTCGGCTCCTGCCGCCTCTCCTCCAGCCTCACTCAGGCCTCTCCCTGCCTCTTCCCTGGCCTGCAACTCCACGTACACTGCTCCCTCTTCCGCCCCGGTGGGCCTGTTGCAGCTTTTCCCCCACCTTAGGCCCTTCCTTACCCTCCTGTTCTCAGCTCATCTCTCACCTTATTAGATTGGTCTTGTCTGACCACACAGTCTAAATAAAGTCCCCCCAACCCTTGAAGTTTGTTTACTTTGTGACCCCTGGTAACAATTTGTAGTTATGTATTTGCTATTTTTGTTTGATTATTTATTTGTGTGGTCATCTGCTCCACTAGACTGTACGCTTCTCCGTCCTTGAGGGCTGGGATCTTGTCTGTCCTATTCAGTGCAATGCCTGGCACCAGTAAGTGCTGTATGTGTGTGTGTGTGTATATAACCAAAAAAACCAAACCCGTTGCCATTGAGTTGACTCCAACTGATGGCGATCCTATAGGACAGAGTAGAACTGCCCCATAGGGTTTCTGAGGAGCGGCTGGTGGATTCAAACTGCCAATCCTTTGGTTAGCAGCCGAGCTCTTAACCACTGCACCACCAGGGCACCATATATGTATACATGTATATGCATATATATGTATCCACATTGTCATGGTTTGAATTATGTCCCCCAAAAAATGTGTGTATCAATTTGGCTGGGCCATGATTCCAAGAATTGTGTGGTTGGCCTCCATTTTGTGATTGTAATTTTATGTTAAAGAGGATTAGGAGAGGATAACAACACCCTTACCCAGGTCACATCCCTGATCCAATGTAAAGGGAGTTTCCCTGGGGTGTGGCCTGTACCACTTTTATCTCTCAAGAGATAAAAGGAAAGGGAGGCAAGCAGAGAATTGGGGACCTCATACCATCAAGAAAGCAGTGCTGGGAGCAGAGCGCATCCTTTGGACCGGGGTCCCTGCGCGGAAAAGCTCCTAGTCCAGGGGAACACTGAAGAGAAGAAGGCCGAGAGAGAGAAAAAGCCTTCCCCTGGAGCTGACGCCCTGAATTTGGACTTTTAGCCTACTTTGACTGTGAGGAAATAAACTTCTCTTTGTTAAAGCCATCCACTTGTGGTATTTCTGTTACAGCAGCACTAGATGACTAAGACACACATATATACATATATGTGTGTGTGTATATGTATTTATTTATATTTATGTTAGCAGCAGAAGTGATCAGTCTACATTCCTACCCTCTCATCATTCCGTTTTTCTCTTCACATGACAATCATCTAAGTCAGTGAGAATGTGAATCCAGGCCCTAGGGGTGATTGGAGGAGAATGGAAAGGCATTTGGCACTCACCACATGTCCATTGGGGGCTGCACTGTGCTGGATGCCTTGTGTTGTATTTTACTTTATCTTCAGAGCAGCCTGTGAACTAGGAGCCATTGTTCCCTTTTCACAAATGACGCTGGGGAAGTTATTTAATCTCTCGCATTGGTTTCCTGTGGCTGCTGTAAGAAATCATAACAAATTCGGTGCCTTAAAATAACATACATTTACCTTCTTACAGTTCTGAAGGTCAGAAGTCTGAAATGTTTCATCGGGCCCAAATTTGGTGTGGGCAGGGCTACGCTCTCTCTGGAAGCCCCAGCGGGAGTGCGTTTCCTTGCCTTTTCCAGCTTCTGTAGCTACATTTCTTACATTCCCTGCCTCCTGGCCCCTTCCTCCACCTCCCAAGCCGTTTTGCATCATTGTCACATCGCCTTCTAACTCTGCTGCTGTCAAATCTCCCTCTGCCTACCTCTTACAAGGACACCTGTGATTGTATTTAGGGCTCACCTGGAAAATCCAGGCTAACCTTCTCATCTCAAGACCTTTAACTTAATCACATCTGCAAAACTCTGTTTGCCAGTAAAAAACCAAACCGGTTGCTATTGAGTTGATTCTGACTCATGGCAACCCCATGGGTGTCAGAGCAGACTGTGCTCCATGGGGCTTTCAATGGCTCTGATATTTCAAAAGTAGATTGCCAGGCCTTTCTTTTGAGGTGCTTCTGGGTGGATATGAAGCACTGCCTTTTGGCTAGTAGCTGAGCATTTATCCTTTTGTGTCACCCAGGGACTTTTGTCATAGAACATGACATTCACAAGTTCCAGGGATTAGGATGTCTATATCTGGGGGGTCATTGCTCAGCCTTCCTCATCTCTCAAAGCAGCATTACTGGAATTCCAGACTCCTGACCGTTGGATAATGCCACCAATTAAAGCGGTCTGACCTGGTAACCAATTTCGGGCAGATCACAATAAGCCCTTTTTGTTGGAGATATGAGCTGCACATGTGGGTCTCAGAAAGAAGAGTTTCAAATCACAAGTTTCTGCTGGCGTGAACCTGAGGAGTGAAAGTTAAGGGGATCATCAGGGTAGGTTTGGGTTCGTCAAGAGAGGAGGTGGAATCAGGATTTGGGTGGAGGTGAGGAAGCATATTTGTCAATAGAATATTGAGGGCTAGCTGGAAATTATGGACTGCTTTCCTGGGTAAAACTTAGCAGTCTCAGGGCTTGGAGACTTCTTTTCCCAAACTGAGTCATTCATTTTACAAAAAGAAAACAGTGTCTCCAAGATGTTCCAGAAGGTACCCCAGGTCACAGCTTAGAAATGCTAGAGCCAGGATTCAAATGTAATCACCACATTTACTGACCACCTACTATGTGCCTGGAGCCCTAGTGGCACGGTGGTTAAGCGTTTGGCTGCTAACCAAAAGGTCAGCAGTTCACGTCTCCCAGGTGCTGCATGGAAACCCTATGGGACAGTTCTACTCTGTCCTATAGAGTCCCTATGAGTTGGAATTGACTCTACAGCAGGGGGTTTTGTTTTGTTTACTATGTTCCTGGATCAATTCTAGATACTGAGATGACAAGATGAAAAAGACAGAGGAGTGTCCTTACCCTCAGTCTTTAACAATGGACAGAAATAATTAGTCTAGGCCTCTCCCTGGGTGATGCAAATGGTTAAGCGCTCGACTACTAACTGAAAGTTTGGTGGTTTGAACCAACCCAGAGGTGCCTTGGAAGAAAGGACTGACAAATCTGCTTCCGAAAGGTCACAGCCTTGAAAACCTTATGGAGCAGTTCTACTCTGCACACCTGGATGGGGTCACTGTGAGTCAGAATCGACTCCACAGCAACTGTTTTGGTTTTGGTTTGGGGCTTCAAGGTCTCTGCTTTTAACCATCATATTCTTCTAATTCCCTGAGAATGGGCAATTGACCCCTTTCTAAACTGAGAGTCCTTGTCCGTGCCACATCTGTGGTGACCTCTGAATCAGAAGCTCCGATACTGCCCTCTTGGCCACAGAAAAGAAGGTGCCAGACCAAGGCGTTTGCTATGTGATAAATGTTGGAGAAAATTGCAGGATTTGCTGACTCAATGATTTTCCTGCCCAGTATAACGTCTTTCTTAATTAGCGAGTTGCAATTAGCATTTATAAAAAGAAATCATTCCACAAGGTGAGTCCACTGACATGTAACATCTTGTTCCAAATGCTGTCCTAGGGTGAGCGGGACCATTCAGAAATTAGGCATCTTAATGAACCTGGTGCTCCAGCGTTTAAGTGCATCTGGTCCAGCTGGGAGAGCAGGGTCGGTGGCAGGTGTCAGACAGTTCGCAGGGTGTCTAGGGCTCCAGATACAGTTGAGCTTGGTCATAGTTACAACCCAGCTCTAGAGACTGCAGTTTGATGAGATTTTTATCTTTTTCTCCTTTGAATATTTTTAAATTGTTATTTGCTTGTTCATGATGACCTCCAGAAGCAGAGAGCCACGTAAGGACAGATAGTCCTCAACTTATGACGTATTCGAGTTATGACGAACCCCACTTACGACCATCTTTTTTTTTTTAAACATTGTATCGTTAGTAATGTGTACTACATACAATTTATGCAGCTCGTAATTTGCTGATGTTGTCATTCTCAGATGTAATGTGTCCAAGCCTCAAAGACAAATAAAGATCGGATTTATAAAGATACTGATAATAAAAGGCAATAATAATGAAAACTAAATAAAAAGGGGGGGGGTATTCGACTTATATCACAACTGATTTCGGATGGAGTAGTTGTCGGAATGGAAGCCCATTGTAAGCTGGGGACTACCTGTATAGAAATTAGATCTGAAAGGGACATTAGACATTGTCTACTGTCAACACTCCCATTGCTTTCTTCCTCCCTCCCTTTCTCCCTCCATCCCTTCCATCCTTCCTTCTAATAAGAAATCATGGAGAGGGTAAATGACTTGTCTAAGGTAGCGTAATACGATGGAGTACTCCTCAATCTAGCACCCACTTTGCACTTCACACTGTCAGTGAAGAACAGTCGTGAGAAACCACTTAGTTTTTGGTTGTTGTTTATTTTTATTGGCTTCTTTGCCTCTTAGCAGTTCTGACGCAAGAACTATCATGAAAGGAAGGTTGAATTGTCACCCAGTGCAAGGCTTTGCATTATCTGTGGATTTCCGCCTTTGTGGATTATGCTCTCGGCACTTATAAAATATTCATAGCGTGTTCCCAGTAAATGATGATTATTTATTTACCGTTTTCCACTTCTGCTTTCATGTTCTGTTATTGTTTGTGCTTGTTTAGAGTGGGACCATGCAGAGAGTGTTTCTGGCTCTCCCAGCTCCCGGAAAAGGACAGAACACAATGCAGGGACTTCGTGACTGACTGCTGATTAATTCATTTCATGTATCTGCACTCTTCCCCTTTGCTTACTGGGCTTGAAATTTATGTCCACTTATTTCCTCTGTTGGCCACTCCTGTGGTTAGGGAAATGGTCACAAGGAAAGTATTTGATGGAAGAAGAGGAAGGGGCTGGTCTGCTTTATCCCCTAATTGGATAATCAGTCTGGAATAATGGTGGTTTGATTTTATTTGCAAACCCACACCTCAGGCAGTTGGTAAAGAAAAACAGAAGCAGTGTGAGCATGATGTTCATTTCCATCCTCAGTTCATCTTTGGCAGGAAGAAGGTAAATCTACTTACTCATAATGATAGACTCCTAAACCCACCTTTTTTATTTTCACATAAACCATGTCTTGACAGGCATTTTCATAGTCCGAGATGGACTTGCTAGAGTTTTTCTTATCTCTGAGATTGTTCCTATTGTGTGAGCTGTTTCACAGAGATCAAGAATCACCCTTTAAGAGTGATTTGTCTTCATCAGTGAGGTGATAGGCTGTAGGACTTTGGAGGCATCATCTGTTGCTATGTGACCATTCTACGGAAGCTTCGGTGCCTCCTGCGCTGGTTCTGTGAAAGGATGGAGACTTCAGTCTGCATCTCTGTCACTCACTGGATCAGTATGCAGAAATGGGTGAGACTAACAGCGGCACAAATGGTTTAGGTGCTTGGCTGCTAACCCAAATGTTGGAGGTTCAGGTCCACCCAGAGGCACCTCAGAAGAAAGGCCTGGCAATCTACTTCCAAAAAATTCAGTCCTTGAAAACCCTGTGGAGCACATTTCTACTCCAACACACATGGGGTCACCATGAATCAGAATCAACCCAACCACAACTAGTTTACTGATAACAGAACTGGTGGATTAATGAAGCCTGCCATTCAAACTCAGACCAGTGACCTCCTTGTACTCAGGGGCAATTTGGAATGAGGGATGCAGGCTGAGATTGGAGATGGATGATTTAACTAGGCAATGTAAATGTAGGTTTGAATTAGGCAGCCAGTCAGCAGAAGTTCTTACCTCCCAGAATATTGTAAGTGCCTGAACCAGTTACCAAAGGCCTTTAGCAAAAGAAAGGTTTTACCAGCTAAGCTAAACTTACATTTATTTCCTCACTCCTTCCACACATAGTAATTGGAGGCTACCATATGCTGGACATTGGGGATAGGAACACGGATAAGGAGACAGAAGCCAGTTATTTATAGGAAAAATGCTGAAATAAGCAGACGAGCCAAGGACTTCGGAACAGCAAAGTGACACTTGCTGTATTGTTTTTGGTTGGAACAAGTTAGTTTTGCCTCTAACATGACTTTATTCAGGACTGATGAGAAGCATATTACACGTGGGGAGGTGGATGACAATCTGTCCTTTGGAAGAAACTCTTCCTCCTCTTAGGTTAATTAGGGTCTTTCCTGTCAAAACTGGAGCCTTGGTGGCGCAGTGGTTAAGGGCTCGGCTGCTAACTGAGAGGTCGACAGTTCAAATCCACCAGCCACTCCTTGGAAACCCTACGGGGCAATTCTGCTGTGTCCTGTAGGGTCGCTCGACGGCAACGGGTTTGGGTTTACTTTGCAGAAGCTGGTTACATCTAACTTTATTGTTGACGACACCTTGTTATATTAACCCTTCCCTCCTCCCTCCAAACTATCATCTAGATCAGGGGTTGGCATACCATGGCCTGTGGGTTAAATCTGGTTCATTACTTCTATTTTTGGAAATAAATGTTTATTGGAACGTAGCCAAGCTCATCGGTTGATGGCTGGTTTTTGTGCTTTAATGGCAGAGTTGAGTACACCCAACAGAGCTCATATGGCTCGCAAAGCCTGAAATATTTATTCTCTGGCCCTTTAAGAGTTTTCTGACCCCTGATTTGTATCACCTAAGTTTATCCTGGTATTAATTGACAGCATCAAAACAACATATAGCTGCGGTGCCCCTGCTGGCAAATTAATAGCCTCCAAACACTTCCTTCTCCAAGCTTACCGTAAATTCATTTTGAGCCTCAGAAATTAAATATAGCTAGATCCTGTGGTATCTGAGGACCTTTAGAAAATCTTCCTACTGACCTCAGATTCAGTGCTATGCTTGCTGCCTTTATGGAGAGTTAAATCAAGAGTTCCCATTTGGAAGAAATGCCTCTGTTCTTCCTAAACTGTAATTGACGATATAATTCACTGTGTCCCTCAGTCTTTATTCAAAGCCTCTGGCACAAAAATTTTGCTCGAATTTAATTTCGGGATAAAGTTGATCTCTGAATTGACTTCAGAGGCCCTCCCAGTTCACAACGATCATAGCTTATGTGTTTCTCTCTTGCCACAGGTGACAGAAAATGCAGAGCCAATTTCCGAGACGAACGTAGTAGTAGTCTCAGAGTGGGTGCCAGGGCTAGGACTAGGTGAGGCCAGAGAGGGGCGTTCTGGTCAATCCCTATATATGGTTTTTGCTTTTTATTTTTTGTTTTTTAACCATGTAAACTGATTGAGGTCCTCTCTGCAATAGATGCAGGTTCAGATCTCAAAAATCAAACCTGTGGGTACTTCAGTGACCTGGCACTGCCATCTGTCCCCCTTGGGCCTGAATGTCAGGCAGGAGGCAAGCTCGGGGCCAGGTGTCAGCTCCCAGCTGGGGCCCAGCATGGGCAGTGGGATTAGGGAGAATTATTCCAGTTCTCTTCCTTGAGCTCAGCTTTTCATCTTGGGGAAGAGGAAAGGAGGTTGGAGGTGGTTGGACTTATTTGCCTTTAACGCTCCAGCTCGTACACAGGGTACCAGGATGGACAGTGCCTAGAGGCTGTTACTTGGGAATGAGAGGAAATTAAAGGGACCAGAAAGTCCCTGGTTGGCGCAACCAGTTAAGTACTCAACTACTAGCTGAAAGCTTAGCTGTTCAAACCCACCCAGAGGTGCCTTGGAAGACTGGCTTGGCGATCTGCTTCCAAAAGGTCACAGCCCTAAAAACCCCATGGAGTACGGTTCTACTCTGCACACATGGGGTCAGAATCAACTCGCAGTAACTAACTAACAACAGCAAAGTTACCAGGAAGTTGGTGGTGGTCATTGCTAGCTGCGGATGAGGGGGAGAGAAAGGGCTGAACGGGGGACTGCACTACCCCTCATATGGTTAGTTCTCAGGAGGAAGGGAGGGAGGAAGAGGGAGAGAGAGACAAGGAGAAAGACAGATTAATTGGAGATCAGGTGAGGTTTCTCTTAAATAAATAGTCAACCAGGGACCAAAGCTAAGCACCTCTCTTCTGTGTAAGTTGAGCCCTGTGCAAACACCACAGACTTCTGGGCCCCAATTTTAACGAAAACAAGAGTATGACAAGATGACCTGGATGCACTGAATTTAAAAGTTCTGGGATTCAGAGGAAGCCCTGGTGGTGTAGTGGTTAAGAGCTCGGCCGCTAACCAAAAGGTTGGCAGTTTGAATCCACCAGCTGCTCCTTGGAAACCCTATGGGGCAGTTCTTCTCTGTCCTATAGGGTTGCTATGAGTCGGAATTAACTCGAATGTTAATGGGTTTGGTTTTTTTTTTTTTGGTTTGGAATTTGGGGGAAGCTCTGGTGGCACAGCAGTTAAGCTCTCAGCTGCTCACTTAAAGGTCAGCAGTTTGAACCCACCAGCTGCTCCATAGGAGAAAGATGTGACAGTCTGTTCTTGTAAAGATTCACAGCCTTGGAAACCATATAGGACAGTTCTGCTCTGTCCTACAGGGTTGCTGTTGGAATTGACTTGATGGCAGTGGGGTTTTTTGGTTTTGGGATTTGGGAAATAAATTATACTACAAATAATAAGTGACTGGTCATAGATTTAGCCTTGACATTTCTGTTCTCTATTTCAAATCACAGACACTGGATGACACTTCTGTCAGCTAAAAATAGGACCATCACTGGCCAGCAAGTGGATTTTGATTTTAGTTTGCACTTTGCCTCTTCCTACTCTGTCCCGGTGCTTGCCCAGCTCCCCATGCCCACGTGGCCTCCTAGCTTTTCCTCCCATCCCTATCAGCCCTTCTTTCTAGCTGGGGGATAAATGGCTCCCAGAGAGGTGTGCATTTTAATAGGGACCAAACCATTAGAGGAAAGGAAGAGGGGCGAATGCAAAGGGTTTGAAGAGCCCAGGAATGAGTATTTATGTAGCGCATTCTGAGTGTTAGGCAGTTTTAAATACATGTTAAATCAACTTGTTTCCACAGCCCCTTAGAGGCGTAATTATGGTCTGTATTTTATGCATAACGTAAAAGCGTTGCAGGTTTCCTCTAACCAGCCCAGGTTCTCACAGAGCATAAGGAATGGAGTCAGGATTCAAACCCACATCTCTGTGACTCCAAAAGCATGTGTCTGTCTTGTTATGTAATGATGCTACTAGAATTTTAGGCATCAATAGACAAACAAAGGAAGAGAGTTAATTTTGGGCATATTCCCCTAAAATAGGAGTCCCTGCTTAGTTCAAACAGTTAATGTGCTTGGCTTTTGTCTTAGTTATCTAGTGCTGCTATAACAGAAATACCACAAGTGGATGGTTTTAACAAACAGAAATTTGTTCTCTCACAGTCTAGGAGTCTAGAAGTCTGAATTCAGGGCCCCAGCTCCAGGGGAAGGCTTTCTGTCTGTGTCAGTGCTAGGGGAAGGTCCTTGTCATCAGTCTTCCCCTGGGTCTAGGAGCTTCTCAGCACAGAGACCCAGGGTCCAAAGGATGCGCTCTGTTCCCCGTGTGTCTTTCTTGGTGGTATGAGATCCCTCTCCTACCTGCTCGCTTCTCTCTTTTATATCTTAGAAGAGATTGACTCAAGGTACAACCTAATCCTGTAGATTGAGTCCTGCCTCTTTAGCATAACTGCCTGTAATCCTGCCTCATTAACATCCTAGAGGTTACAATTTACAGCACATAGAATAATCACATCAGATCACAAAATGGTAGACAACAACAAAATACTGGGAATCATGGCCTAGCCAAGTTGACATGCGTTTTTGGAGGACACAATACAGTCCATAACAGCTGTTAACTGAAAGGTTGGAGGTTTGAGTCCACCCAGAGATACCTTGGAAGAAAGGCCTAGTGATCTACTTCTGAGAAATCATCCACTGAAAACCCTACGGAGCACAGTTCCACTCGGACACATGTGGTATCACCATGACTTGGAATCACCTTGATGGCAACTGGTTGGTTCCCCTAAAATAAAATTATGTAGTCACCTTTCCTATCTAGCTAAATAAAATAGTAGATTGTGAGTTGCTGCATAAAACTCTAAATTCCTTGAGAATGAGTTTCTGTTTAATCATATTTGTATCTGCAGTATCTGGCTTATAGTAATAATAATAGCAAACACTCATTGATCACTTATTACATGCCAGGCACTATTTTAAGTATTGTAGATAGATTAATTTATTCCTTACAGTAACCCTATGAGGTAGATTCCTATGACTATTCCCATTTTGTAGTTGGGGAGACTGACATACTTTGAGTTGAAGTAACTTGCCAATATTCACTCCCAAGTAATGGCAGAGCTGAGATTTGAATCCTTGTATTCTAGGCCCAGAGTCCTGACTCTGTTCTAAATAGATGTTAAATTAAATTCTGTGGTTGAATACATACACTGTGCGTTTGTACAAGGCCTAGGGAATTAGATATCTGTTGATTTCACTGAAGAGGTCAGTTGTGTGTGACATTAACTGCTTGGTCAATATTTTTGAATGAATAAGTTAGTATCCCATGTTCTTCTTTCCTGAGCACCTCCCTCCCAGAGAAACAAGCCTGATGCAGAGGAGAAGGAGCAGGGGGTTGTCACACAGTGATTGTGGATGAAGGCCATGCCCCATGTTGGCAATGTTGTGCATTCAGGGAGAGTAAAACCCCTACTGAATTCCTTAGGGCAGATGATTTACAGCAGCAACTGTGACACATATCTGGAGGGGGGGCAGAACATGGATATGATTAAGACACTTTTTTTTTGCAATAAACTCATGTCCAGAGTATTGAGCCCAAATCTGTTTAAGTTTGTGTATCTGTATGCACAAGGCCCCTGGGTGGTGGTTTGTCCTCTGTGGCTAACGAGAAGGTTGATGGTTCAAATTTGCCCAGTGGCACCATGGAAGAAAGTCCTGGCAACCTACTTCCTTAAGATTACAGCCATTGAAAACCCTATGGAGCACAGTTCTACTCTGTAACATGTGAGGTTGCCATGAGTCTGAATCATCTCCACAATAGGTAATGAGTTTGTAATGGTATTTCATTGAGGTTTTAATTTGCACACATTTATCTGACGACTAGTGATGTTAGGAGCCCTGGTGGCACAGTGGTTAAGAGCTTGGCTGCTAACCAAAAGGTCAACAGTTCAAATCTACCAGCCACTTCTTGGAAACCCTATGGGGCAGTTCTACTCTATCCTATAGGGTCACTATGAGTCGGAATCACCTTGATGGCAACGAGTTTGGTTTTTTGGTTTTTAATGATGTTAAGCATCTTTTCATGTGTTTATTGATCATTCATGTATATTCTTATGTGTAGGCCTTTTCAAGTCTTTTATTAATTTTTAGCTGATTACCTTTTTTGTTATTGAGTTGTAAGAGTTCTTTATATATTCTGGATTGAAGTCCTTTGTCAGATATATGTATTATAAATATATTCTCCCAATCTATGCCTTATCTTTTAATTTCCTTAATTGTCTCTTATGGAACTTTGAAAATCTTAATGATATTTGATTTATCAGTCTTTTTTTTAATAGTATCGTTTGTGTCCTGTCTTAGAAATACTTGCCTACCCCAACATTCTAAAAATACTCTTATGTTCCTTTCTAGAAACTTAGATTTAGCTTTTACATTTAAGTCTTTGATCCATCCCAAACTAATTTGGTAAGATAAGAGTCAAGATTCATTTCCTTCCCTTTACAGATATCCATTTTTTCCAGTAGTGTGTGTTGAGAACACTTTCCTTTTCCTGTGGAATTTTATTGGGGCTTGTGTTGTAAATCGATTAACTGCGTGTGCGTATGTTTTTCTCTGGACTCTCTATCCTGTCTCATTAATCAATTTGTGCTTATTTAGACCAGAACACACTGTCTTAATGCAGTGTAACTTTATAGTTTTTATCATAAGATGGGAGTTATATTTTGTCAATTTTTTGACACCTATTAAAATGGTTATATAATTTTTCTCCTTTAATTTGTAATGTGGTGAATGATACTGATTTTTATTTGTTAGACCAATCTAGTGTTCCTGGAATAAACTCCACTTGGTCATGAGGTATTAGCCTCTTTATATCTTGCTTATTCATTTTGCTAATTTTTTTTAAAGATTTGTTGTGTCTATGTTAATGAGGTATATTGGTTTGTGATTTTTCTTTTTTTTTTGGTAATGTCCTTCTCAGGTTTGGATGTGATAGTTATGAGGGCACAAAAAACAAGTTAGGAAGTATTTCTTCTTTCTCTATTCTCTGAAGGAGTTTGTATAAGATTGCTATTAATTTCTCCTTTAACGTTTGTAGAATCCTCCAGTGGAAACCATCTGGACCTGAAATTTTTTTTATGGGATTATTTTTAATTGAAGCTTTAATTTCTTTAACAGATATATGATGGTTTAGATGGTCTGTTTATTTTTGTATCAGTTTGAGGACATTGGATTTTTCAAGGAATTTACTCATTTCACTTAGTTGTCAAATTTGCAGATGAAATATTGTTCATATCATTCCCTCATTATTCTCTTAATGTGTAGGACCTGTGGTGATTAATTCCAGACAGCTTGTAAGCATTAAAAAGTTAGTCTCCCATTAGTTGTCTCTTTCAGACACTCAGGTTTTTCCAAGTCAGGAGCAGGCCGTTTTCTTCCCCCTTCTGGATATTTGTCATGCTGTTCCCTCAGCCTAAAGCAGTTCCCCTCATCCCAACCCTTATCTCCTTTCACCTGGCTCTCTGCTACTCAACCATTAGAATTCAGCATTAACATCTATTCCACAGTGAAGCCTTTCTGATATACACATCACACCACCTTCTGCTTCAGATACATATCTCCAGGCCATATACCTGCATAGCTCCATCCATGCTCAGATAGCTACTTGAGCTTTTCCTTTGTAGCACTTTACCCACATTATTAATTAATTACAATTATGATGGAATCTTTATATTTCTTCTCTCTCCTACTGGACTGTAAACGCCATGAAGGCCAGACTTGCATTATTTCTGTTAATTACCAAATACCCAGTACCCAGCACAATACTTGGGACGTAATAGATGCTTGACACATGATGGTTTGGTGAATAAACTCATCCGCACTGAGAAGACAGAAGTCATTTTCTCTGAAAATACCATCTAATAATCCTAGCTTTGTTAAAAGGCTACATGAGGGCTGGAAAAATAGGCGAGGACCAGATTACGGGGAGCCTTGACTAACAGCTTAAGGAATTTAGATATTTATCTGTTTGTATATTTTATATTTTATCTGTTTTGTCCCTGCTATATTTTTGTTTACACTCAGTGCCCTGGGGATGGAGACCAAAGAGGGATCTGGGGTTGGGAATATGAGGAGATATTCACCATATGAGAACTACAGGACAGGGGCACGTGGGGGAAAGGAACGCTAACAAGAGCACGTCCTCCGGAAAGCCCACAGTCCCACCCCTGCCTCATCCTCCATGTAGGATTAGCAGATTTGTGTATTTGGGTTATGTTGGTAGTGGGAGGTAGGACAGGAAGAGTGGGATTGTTTGTTTTTTTCTCTAGTAGGTTATCACATCCTATAAGGGAGTGCTCCCTAGGAATCCTCGGTTGTCAGGCAGGATCACTGAAATAAAGGAAATGGCTCAGTGGGCCCCAAACTGCAGCCCCCCATACCCTTTTCTATACCCTTTGATTTGAGGAATTACAGTTTTCTCTGCTTGCATCCCCCTAAGCTATGTACAAAGAAGCTTACATGGTAATTTGCAGAATGAAGCCGATAGGTAAGCTTGTAGGACATAATGGATCCGAGTGGATCCCCCTCCCCTCTCATCCGCCTTTCTGACGTGGCTGCAAGCATCTGATGCCCACGGCGTGCTGGGGGTTCTTGCAAGTGGGTCTGGCACGTAAAGAGGAGACATAGATGCTGGTGAGCCTCACTGTGCTGGACACGAGGACCTGTTTACAGCACAGGTCAGAGGAACACAAGCTCCTCCAGGTCCTTCCGGGGCACAAGCTTTGTACAGGGAGTGAGCGGAAGGGCCTAAAGCCCAGCGCATCTCTCTGCCTCCACCATGATCCCCAGTAAGATTCTGGCATACTACCATCCACCCAACAGCACCAGCACAGAGGTTTACAGATCTGCCTGGCGCCGCAAAAAGTCCCTGGGAGATTTGTTCCACAAAGGCTACCGGGTAAAGTCGGGGCCCCAAGTCGCCGAGAAGGAGGAACCGCAGAACTTCTGGCAGTCATTGGTGTCTTGCAGCAGAGTTTGCACCTCTTGGGGTAAGGTCCTTCTCAACCACAGCTTTTCTTATCCCAAAAGTATTCTGTATTTCTGGAGGCTACTCAGGAATGAAATGTCTCCCTTACAGACTGGATTTAGAGACATGTCCACTGGAGCGGTGATATCCTTCCATTCCCCAGTCCCTGGCTTACCCCCCAGATTCAGATGTGATAAGTGAGGCCAAAATCTTGTCCTTCCTTTTGAGATGAATTTAACTGACCTCTAGAGCTCCTAAATGTTATTGGGCTGTTATAGAAGATATTTCAGAAATGTTGGGGAGAGTCTGGCAAATGACAGGAACAGCCTCCTGTTTGTTAAGTGGCAGTAATTTCCAATGAGTTGGTGTTTTCGGAAGAGGCATTGTTGCTGTGGACAGTATTTTTTTTCCCCAGGGGCAGGCATACCGTTTCAATTTGCTTTCCTCCATCCAGCCATGGGAATGTGGTCTTGCTTGTCTTACCCAGCAGAGATGGGAAGGAAAGTCCTCCGGGCAGATTTTCTTGTCTCAGCCACTTTCCAATAAGGAGTAGGTTTTATCTGGACATCCGTAATGCATCGGAGTTGCAAATAAATGGCTTAGATTTACATTTCTGGACCTAAAAATCCTCGCCATAGGGAGAGATATCTTTTACTTCCAGAAAGGTTAGCAGTACCAGGAGCTTCTCTAGAATGAGGTATAGTCCCTTTGAAACCCAGCTGAGAATTCTGATGTGGACAGGATACAGCCAGAACGGCCTCTGCATTATATAATTAAAACCAAACCAAACACATTACCATCGAGTCGATTCCAGATCATAGCGACCCTATAGGACAGAGTAGAATTGCCCCATAGGGTTTCCAAGGCTGTAATCTTTATAGAAGCAGACTGCCACATCTTTCTGTGGCATAGCGGCTGGTAGATTCAAACCACCTACATTTTGGTTAGCAGCCGAGCACTTAACCACTGTGCCACCAGGACTCCTTCTTATAAAGTTATGTGTAGCAAGATTCCAGTTAGTAAGCAAGTTAAGGGTGAATCCTAGTCAATCCTTTTCATTAGGGCTGGCATAAAAGGCTTCCTTGGGGCGAGACATCTGCATGGACTCTATTTGGAATGTAAATATTCTTGCCCCTGTGTATGTGACCTAGAGTCTGCTGGCCAGATTGTTATATTCCTGCTCCTTCACCCCAAACAGAGCTTCTTTGTGCTTTATAACATCTCACATAGGCGAGGGCCAATATTAAGCAGCTGGAGGAAGGAGCATGAAAGATGGAATTATTAAGCTAAGAGAAGATGAACTGTTCCCTAAGTAAGAGTTTAATACGTGAGTAAAACCACAGGTTTAATTTAGTATCTATTATCTTTCTCATTTTCCTCTGAAGCAATCTATCATAAATTCATTTGTTCATTTTCAAATATATGAGTGCTTACTATGCACCAGTCATCACTGTTCTAGAAGATGATGGATCCAGTGATGAATAGTTATATGAGGTACCTGCTCCAATAGAGCTGCTATTCTGCTGAGGAAGATAGGCAAGGAACACAACATCTAAACAAGCAAATAAGATTGCTCTGTTGTTATTGTTGCTGCTGTTAGTTGGTTTCAAGTTGATTCCGGCTCATGGTGTCCCCACATATAGCAGAACAAAGCATTGCCAGGTCCTGCACCATCTTCACAATTGTTAATATGCTTGAGTCCATTGTTGTGGCTACTTGTGCATTTCGAGTGCTTTCCAACCTAGTGGGCTCATCTCCTAGCACTATATCGGACAGTGTCTGTTGCTATCCATAAGGCTTTCACTGGCTGATTTTTGGAAGTAGATTGCCAGGCCTTTCTTCCCAGTCTGTATTAGTCTGGAAGTGCCACTGGTACCTGTCTACCATGGGTAATCCTGCTGGTATTTGAAATACCAGCCGCATAGCTTCCAGCATCCTAGCAACATGCAAGCCACCACAGTAGGACAAACTGACAGATGGGTGGTGGAAGATTACTTTAGATGGTGATCAATACTATAAAGAAGAAACAAGGTCACGTTTGAGGAGGCTACTCCAGATCAGCTGGCCGGAGAAGACCTCTGTGAGGCAATGCTAATTGCACTGAGAGCAAAGTGATTAGAAGGAACCAACCATGCAGTGATCTGGGGGAAGAACGTTCCAGGAAGAAGGAACAGAAGGGAAAGGCTTGAGCAGAGAATGAATTGGGGAATGTTCGAGGAGCAGGGATGCCAGTGTGTAGGGCATGAGGATGGGGACAATGGTGTGGAATGAACAGAGAAGACATCATGTAAAGCCTTCCAGAGCAAGGTAAAAAAAACTCATTGCCACTGTAGAACGGCCCCATAGGGTTTCTGAGGAGCACCTGGTAGATTTGAACCACTGACCTTTTGGTTAGCAGCCGTAGCTCTTAACCACTACATCACCAGGGTTTCCAGAGCAAGGTAAGGAACCTGAATTTTATCTTTAGTGAGATAGAAGCCATTTGAAGTCATGTGATCTGTTTGATGTTTTAAAAGATTATTCTGGCTGCTTTCTGGAAAATGGACCCTGAGGTTTGGGGGTTGGGGGAGTAAAAGTGGAAACAAAGAACAGGTTGTGGGGTTCTTTTTCAAGCTAGAGGTAACGATGTCTTTCACCATGGTTCTGGCAATGGAGAGGGAAAAGAGTTATTTCACGTATACTTAACAGGTAAAATCAATAATACTTGTTTATTTACTTTAAAGAAAAGTATTTCTCTTCCATCTAGCTCCCCAATTCAAATAGAAGCCCCTCGAAGCAGTGGCTTTACCACTGTTGTAGACTGAAGAGTCTAGAACAGTGAGTGGCTGGTGCAGAGGCGGCACTCTGTACATGTGTGCAGAACTTACGAATGAGTGAGTGAGTGACTGAATGAATGAATGGGCTGCAATCCTGGTTTGAATATAAACTGATGTTTAGTGTCTGGATAAGGCAGACAAACAAACAACCTGAACAGTTACCAGCGGAATAGATGACGAAAGGTCAAACAAGCCAGAACTGTTTATAAAACGGAAGTTCCAACTGAAAGAATAAAAGCCCAGGGGTATTTGAGAACAAGAAAGACAGTTCTCTCCCTCCAGCGGGGAAGAGAGGCTCAGGCACGCTGATGCAGGGTGAGAAGCGTGTGGTCCTGGCTGTGATGGAGGTGGGGCCCGTGATGGCAGCAGGGTGCAGGAGGACCACCGTGAAGGAGCTGCCACATGCTGTGTGATCCCCCTTTCCCTGATAACTCTTGTCCTTGGTCTGATCTCCTGAGCTGTGGGGCCAGATGACGATGACCTTGTCAGACACCACAAAAATAACTAACTGCTCTTTAGGATTTACATGGGGGTGAAGGGAGTGAAAACTGCAGAGGTTTATTGGAAATTTTCGGCTTTTTGGATTTAAAGATGAAGGATTTAAAGGGTATGGAAAACAGCAAATTGGAAAACCCTGGCCAGCTTTCCACCACTGTCTGTGATGGGTTTGCTTTTGTGTTTTCTCAGTCTTGTGTTCTCCTGGGAACTTGCTTGCAGGTATCTCAAGAGTCCTCTCTGTCTGGGGATAACAGAAACCCTGAACGGTAAACGATGCACCGTGTTTGCGCCTCGATTTCTATCCATGTAGTGATTTTTTTTTTTCTTTCATCTGAGAAGTGCACATGGAATTCCTTAACCTGTCTGGTTGAACATGGCTGAAAATCCACGCACTTGTTCTTAGGAGACGCTAACCTGGTTGTTCATGTCCTGGGTACCAAGTGTGGCTTCCTGAAAGGACAACAGTGGGTGTCCCCCTTCACCCCCTAGCCCTTTGCCTCAAGATACTAAATCTTTGACATGAGCCCAGGGCTCAGAGCCAGATGGCCTGACTTGCCACTGTATAATAAGAACAAAAATTATGAAATTAGGAATAAAGATAGAAATTTTAATATAAATATTATAGAAAATTTGAAAAAACTAGAGAAAATGAAAGAAATCCAAAATCTCACCTCCCTGACACAACCACTGTCATAATTTAATGCTTTTTCTTTTAGTTTTTATTTTTCATATAATTTTTAGGGTTTTATCATAAAGAACTTAATATCATAAGTACTTTCCTTGTTGTTACATGATTTTTTGAGCTTCTATAAAGGTGGACTGTATTTAAGAGGCGTTTTTTAAGATATTAGACAGCACTTCTTTTTTCTTGTTTAATGAATAATTTTTCAATGAACTCTGTAGCATTCTTCTGGGTTTTGTTTTATTTTCTTAGGCTATGTTCCCAGAAGTGGAATTAGTGTGATTGTTAATACTGAATTATCTTCTGAAAAGGTTGTATCAATGTATAATTCCACTGTGAAATTATAAGATGATTCATTGTAGCATCGTCTCTACTGAGTGAAAGTCAGAAACATTACTGGTTAAGTAGGGTTGTAGTGAACAAAACCACTCAGTCCTTGAAATAAGCTTTAGTAGGATTTATTCAGTAAAAATAAAAAATGAAAGAAAATAACAATCAAATGCAGAGAGACACCTGTTCACGTAAGTGAGAAACTGATGACCCCAGCAGGAGCGCTAACAGGAACAGATACAGTCCAAAGAACAAAGAAATTATAATACAATCATTTGATTGGTTAGTCTTTGGTTGCGGTCACAAGAATGATGGGTTAGGAGGTGGGAAATGGACTTCTACTGGATAATAGGGTACAGAGATTTACAGTGATTGATTTCAAGGACTAAGTACAGAGGTTTTCAATCATAGTCACATGTCCTTCAGGTAGGGTCATAAAAACATCAGTGGTTGATGTTAAGCACCTCTAACCAGACATCTCAGGGATTTGTGATAACCATTCACTACCAGTGCCTCATTTCCCAGAAACAGCTTGTTAAAACAAAACCCTTTTAAATTGTTGGGAAACTTTTGATAAGGCTAGCTCCAGGACCTTTTCAAAACAGTTTTAATTGCATCTTTTTCATATACATTTCTTGGCCCACTTTACACAAAAAGACGCCAGTGTCAAGATTCCCTTCTTTAGAGTGTATTTCTTTTACATCCCGGCTTGACGCTAGAGACAAACACTCCTTCAGTTCCCATGGCTACTAGCAATTAAGGAGCCAGATATCAGGTGCCTGTGAAAAGTAACCCTGCTGAGAGCAGCTGGGCAAATAGAGTCCTGGGCAGGCACATGGAAAAAAAACAAAGAAAGCAGAGCTAGTTTAATTCAGCAAAAACTGAGTTTAATTCAGTCATTTAGTCTTGATCAAAAAAGCCTTCATGAACTCCTTTACAGTAGTATAAACAGAGTGCTTAGTGTATTTTTGGTTAATTTGCATTTTTTTTCATTTCCACCAAGCACAATCATTTCTAGTGGTTGATTACTAAGTTATATTTCCTATTTCAAGATGTACCTGTTCATGATTTTTGCCTACTTATCAACCAGTGATATGTTTTAGATACAGTTGACAGTACAAAGAATTTATCCTTATAGTATTGTATTTGATTCAATTATTTTTAGTGGGTTATTGTCTTTTTCTTCATTATTTTTTTTTAACATGTAGAATTTTGATATGTTATGGTGTCTGATCTCATATTTTTTAAATTTTATGATTCCTTTCACATCTGAGTTTAGAAATTCTTACTGATCAGAGGGCTAGCAAGCATATAATTGTACTTTCTTTAGTTTTTCTATGACTTAATTTTTAAAATATCTAATCTCCATCTCAAATTTATTTTGATTATGGTATGAGGTGACTGCTTAAACCAATCCCCCATTGTTAACCAATTATTCCCTCACTATTGCATTATGTTTGTTTCATTCTTGATTTGTGATGACTTCTTTATCATATGTTAAAATCTTTCTATAATAGAGTATGTTTCTCTACTATTTATTCATTTTGGCTATCCTTTTATTATTTTCTTATTCTATTGTTTTGTGGTAACTGCACCTTATATTATTCCTGCATTGTGGCCTAATATGTGGTTGGTTTTTGTGGCTGTTCAGTGGTGGTTATTAAAGAATATGTGTTCTTAGCTTACTGAGTAGTATGTTTGCGTGTCTGTCTCTCCATCCATTCAGACAGATATAAATACAAACACCCCCAGTGAATTAAATGTTATGCAAATATCATGTATTTATGCTTATTTTTTGTTAAATGATTTGATAGTATTTTAGTTAACCAGTGCTGCCATGACAGAAATACCACAAGTGGGTGGCTTTAACGAACAGAAATGAGTTTGCCATAGTTCTGAAAACTGAAAATCCAAATCAGGGTCTCAGCTGCATTGACTCCTCCTGTGAGCCTCTCTCCTAGCTTCTGGTGTCTTCTGGTGACCCGTGGAGTTCCTTGCTTATAGACAATCTTCACATGTCCTCTGTCTTCCCCTGTGTGTGTGTCTTTGTGTCTATTCTGTTCTTCTTATAACTCAGAAGTAATTAGGTTTAGGTACCACCCTACACTGGTATGACCTCAGTTGATTGGTTACATTACATTAGAATGCAGATTGGAAGGTTATTACATTACATTATGGATGGTGATTCCATTCTATTCCATTCCATTCCATTACGGAAGGTAACCTGTACCCAAAGTCAACTGATTTAATCACATGTAACTACTCCATGACAGCAACTAGGCTAGTATTTAGCCAAACCACTGAGAACCCTAGCCTATCCAAGCTGACACATAAAATTAACCATCACAGTATACCCCTTGTCAAGTTGGCACCATACACATCTCCTTAAGCCATACATAATCTCCAAATAAAGACAATAACAAAGCCATACATGATACAACTAACATGGGTACAACCAAAAACCCACTAATCTCTTTTCCAGAGAGGATGTGAAGTAAATAATCCTATGTTTTATGATAAGTAATGGGATAAGAGAAGGAAGAAAACAATGATCTTTGTAATACACACACACCCCTCAGGCACATTTGTAACAAAATAAGGAAGAAATACTCATAACAGTTACAGTTTCTGCAACGGTCACATGGTTGTAGCTAGTATTTATAACTGCCTTCTCCCGCTACCCATTCCAGCATCAACTTTAAGTACAGGGTCTCATCTTCTGAATCATTTCAATCAATTATGGACGGGACTCTAGATATGTTCCATCCTGGGGCAAAATTTCTCTCCTAGAATACAAATAATCTGCTTCCAAAGTACAGTGATGGAACAGGCACAGGATAGACATTCCCAGTCCAAATGGGAGAAATCACGCATACCAAGCAAGTTCAAAATTCAGCAGGGCAAATCTCAGTAGCTCTCATGGCTTGAAAATAATCCTCTGTTCTCCAGGCACATCTTGGCAATGGCCCCATTATCTAGACTCTGGACATTGGCTCATATATACTGTAGTCAGATTTTGAGAGGAGGCAGAGATAAACCATTGTGTTCAACATGCTGTGTTTAACCATAATCCTCTGGATTATTGTTTTAATCTGTTGATGAACTGTATGTATATATATATATATAAGTATTTTATATATAATTTTGGGATTTCTGATCTTAGATAATAGTTTGTTGTTGTCATTAGATGCCGTCGAGTTTTCAACTTAGAGCAACCCCGTGTGACAGAGTAGAATTGCCCCATAGGGTTTTCTAGGCTGCAGTCTTTACAGAAGCAGATCGCCAGGGCTTTGTCCTGTGGAGTCGCTGGGTGCGTTTGAACCACTGACCTTTCAGTTAGCAGCTGAGCACTTAACTGTTGCACCATGGCTCCTTAGTGATTAGTTTAGAGTGTTTTAATTTTGTGCTTTGAGAGTCAGTTTTTGGTACCAGGTTTCTGCTTATTTTTTAAAGTAAATTTAGTAGCTTTCTATCTTTTTTGTATTATGGAACAGGTTAGAACTTTAATAAAAGGTAAAGTTTTTAAAGAATTTAACAACAAATTATATGAGTACAGAACCTTTGAGGGGAAGTTATTAATAAATTTTTCAATTTATGTCTCAACTTTTGTTCTATAAGTTTTCTTTTTTGTTTGTATAAACTTTCAAAGTTTATATTTTTCAGAAAATCATTCTTTTCGCTGAGGTATTCACAGTTTATATTAGTACATAATTTTGCATGAGATTTTGGTATTTTTTTGTTTCTTTATTGGATGAGCTAGGACTTTATTTTACTTTGTATGCTCATTTGTTTTATTATTGCTGTTAGAGTTGCCCCATAAAATGATTTGGGTTTTTTAAATTACATTTAATCTTTATTGGTTATCTAATTAATTTCCTCAGTTATAAACACAAAACTAGAAACCATCTTTCTCCTAGTTTTGTTAAGACTGCTTTTTCCTTGAAATCTTAAGCTGAATGCTTTGTTTTATAAATAGTCTCTTATAATGCTATTGATTTCTTGATTTCTTTTAATGTATAGTTAGCTAGTATATTTTTAAAAACTAATGTTAAATAAAGAGGCAGCACATTAGAATCACCTGGGGAACTTTTAAAAATCCCCATGTCCAGTCTGCTTCCTTGACCAACTAAATTAGAATCCCTGGATGTGGGAGGCAGACATCAGTTATGTTTAAAAACCCCATGTGATTGCAATGGCAGCAAAGTCTGGAACCACTGCCCACAACCTTTTGCTCAGTGAGGCCTTCTGACCAACAGCTTTGGCAACATCTGCGAGCTTGTTGGAAATGTAGAATCTCAGACCCACTGAGTCAGAATCTGAACATTAACAAGATTCCAGGTGATTTGAAAATCACCTATACACATTAATTTGAAAACCATGTCTGTAAAGCAGATGTAGCAATCTAGGCCCCATGACCAACTTATGTAAATAGAATTCTACTGGAACACAGTCACGCCCATTCATTCACATATTGTCTACACCTGCTTTGTAACAGCAGCGCTGAGTAGTTGAGGCAGAACCAAAAATACCAACTATCTGCTCATTTGCAGAAACAGTTTGCAATGCTTCTCAACTTGATTACTCATTAGAATCGCCTCAGAACTTTAAAACTCTTTGTACCTGACGGTACCCCAGGTCCTTTAGATCAGTATCTCCGGGAAGAGAGAATATTAAGGGCATGGAGATGGGGGGTGGGACCCAGGCATCAAGAATTCTTAAAACTTCCAAATGTTCTGCATCCTACTTTGGTGAGTGGCATCTGGGGTCTTAAAAGCTAGCAAGCAAGTGGCCATCTAAGATGCATCAATTGGTCCCAGCCACCTGGAGTAAAGGAGAGTGAAGTACACCAAAGACACAAGGAAAGTATTAGCCCAAGAGACAGAAAGGGCCACACAGACCAGAGACTTCATCCGCCTGAGACCAGAAGAACCGGATGGTGCCCGCCTGCCACCGATGTCCGCCCTGACAGGGAACACAACAGAGAGTCCCGGGTGGAGCAGGATAAAAGTGGGGTGCAGAACTCAAATTCTAGTAAAAAGACCAGACTTAATGGTCTGAGACTGGGAGAACCCCGGAATGCATGGCCCCTGGATTCTCTATCAACCCAGAACCAAAATAGTTTCTGAGGCCAACTTTTCAGACAGGGATTGGACTGGACTGTGGGACATAAAGTGATATTCGTGAGGCATGTGCCTCTTACGTAAAGCAGATACAAGACACTAAACGGACAGCTTCTGTCCGGAGGTGAGATGGGAAGGCAGAGAGGGTTAGGAGCTGGTTGAATGGACATGGGGAATCAAGGATGGAATGGAGGCATGTGCTGTCACAGTATGGGGAGAGCAATTAGGGTCACATAACAATGTATGTATAAAATTTTTGTATAAGAGACTAACTTGAATTGTAAACTTTCACTTAAACTACAACAATAAAAAATTTTAAAAAACAAGAAAAAAAATGAATTCTTAAAACTTCCTAGGTTATTTAATGTGCAGCCAAGGTTCAAAGCCACTGCCCTAAAAGTAGAAAAACCAGAAACCAAACGCACTGCTGTCGAGTCGATTCCGACTCATAGCGACCCTGCAGGATGGAGGAGAACTGCCCCATAGGGTTTCCAAGGCTCAGCTGGTGGATTTGAACTGCCGACTTTTTTTTTGGTTAGCAGCCCAGCTCTTAACCACTGCACCACCAGGGCTCCAAAAATACAAAGAGAACATATAAATTCATTAAAAAATCTGTTTTCATGATGAAGATGACCTTTTTTGGATATTAAAATAAAAGAAACCGCATTGGAAGAACTGATTGATAGGACATTTGAACATATTACACATTTTAGAACGGAGTGGAGTAAACCTTAAGCAAACTTTTAGACTTCGGAAAAAATCTTTAAGAAAAATCATGAACTGTGGGAAATAATATATATGTATCTCCTCATTGTTAAAGAGCTCAAATAAAATGAGCACACAGGTAAACAGGCAAAAAAAAAAAAAAAAAATCAACCCCATTGCTGTCAAGGCAATTCCGACTCATAGTGACCCTATAGTGGCAAAGGCCACTATAAAGCAATTTAAAGAAGAAAATAAAATGATTAATTATAGGAAAAAATTAACTTGATTTGTTAATATAGAAAAGCAAAATAAAACACAAATGAGCCCCTATTTGGGGTCTATCAAATTGGGACTCTTCTTTTCTCTCCTCCCCCTTCCCTCTCCCTTCTTCTCCCTTCCACTCCCCACCCCTTCTCTCTTTCTTTCTTTCTCCATTACAATACTTAATCCAGTGGTGATTGTTATTAGCTGTCCTTGAGTCTGCCCCTGACTCATGGCAATGACCCATGCCCAACAGAATGAAACGCTTCCCAGTCCTGTACCATCTCTATGATCAATTGCATATCTGACTGTTGTGTTCCATTGGCTGATTTTCATAAGTAGATTGCCAGGCCTTTCTTTCTAGTTTATCTTAGTCTGGAAGTGCCACTGAAAGCTGTTCAGCATCATTGCAACATAAGCCTCCACTGACAGAGGGGTAGTGATGTAGGCAAATGGGCAAGTACATACTGATGGAAATGCAAATTGTTAGGACAGTTTGGCAAGACGTATGAAAGTGCTTATTTAAGTACTAACATTTGGAGTAGTAATTGACTAGGCAAAGTCTATATCACAGCAGTGGCTACAAGCTGGGGCTTTGTGGAATTAGACAAATGTGGGTTGAAACTTGGCTGCTGCTTGCACACAGTGTGCTGGATAAGTTACCCATTCTGTATATCCTGAGCTCTTTTTCTTCTGTTATATGGATTAAACTAGATACAATTAAAGGTTTTAGCATGTAGTAAGTAGTTTAACAAAGCTATTGTTAGGTGCCCTCAAGGTGGTTCCCACTCATAGCAACTCTGTGTAGAATAGAACAAAACACTTCCCGGTCTGTGCCATCCTCACAATTGTTGCTATGTTTAAGCCCATTGTTGCAGCCACTGTGTCAATCTATGTCATTGAGGTTCTTCCTCTTTTTCCCTGACGATCTACTTTACCAAGCATGATGTCTTCTTCCAGGGACTGGTCCCTCCTGATAACACCTCCACAGTACTGCCATTCTTGCTTCCAAGGAGCACTCTGGTTGTACTTCTTCCAAAACAGACCTGTTTGTTCTTCTGGCAGTCCATGGTATATTCAGTGTTCTTGGCCAACACCATAATCCAAAGGAGTCAATTCTTCTTCCCAAACCAAACCAAACCCATTGCCATTGAGTCAATTCTTACTCATAGCGACCCTGTAGTAGAACTGCCCCCATAGGGTTTCCAAGGAGCGCCTGGTGGATTCGAACTGCTGACCTTTGTGTTCTTCTTAGGTCTTCCTTATTCATTGCCCAGCTTTTGCATGCATATGAGGCGATTGAAAATATCATGGCTTGGGTCAGGTGCACCTTAGTCCTCAAAGTGACGTCTTTGTTTTCAGCACTCTCAAGAGGTCTTTTGCAGCAGATTTGTCCAACACAATACTTCGTTTGATTTCTTGACTGCTGCTTCCATGGGAGTTGATTGTGGATCCATATATGAAACCCATGACAACTTTAATATTTTCTCCATTTATCATAATGTTGCTTATTGGTCCAGTTGTGAGGATTTTTGTTTTCTTTATGTTGAGGTGTGATCCATACTGCAGGCTGTGGTCTTTGATCTTCATCAGTAAGTGCTTCAAGTCCTCTTCACTTTCAACAAGCAACATTGTATCATCTGCATATCACAGGTTGTTAATGAGTCTTCCACCAATCCTGATGCCATGTGCTTCTTTATATAGTCCAGCTTCTCTGATTATTTGCTCAGCATACAGATTAAATAAGTATGGTGAAACGATACAACCATGATGCACAACTTTCCTGATTTTAAACCACGCAGTATCCCCTGGTTCTGTTTGTATGATGCCTCTTGATCTATGTACACGTTCCTCATGAACACAATTTAGTGTTGTGGAATTCCCATTCTTTGCAATGTTATCCATAATTTGTTATGATCCACACAGTCAAATGCCTTTGCATAGTCAGTGCAACACAGGTAAACATCTTTCTGGTATTCCCTGATTTCAGCAAAGATCCATTTGACATCAGCAATAATATCTCTTGTTCCGTGGCCTTTTCTGAATCTGGCTTGAATTTCTGGCAGTTTCCTGTGGATGTACTGCTGCTGAATGATCTTCAGCAATATTTTACTTACATGTGATATTAATGATAATGTTGGATAATTTCCATGTTTTGTTGGATCATCTGTCTTTGGAATGGGCACGAGTATGGATCTCTCCCAATTGGTTGGAATAAATGAGTGAGGACCTCCAGTGTTGCATGAGTTTGTTGAAACATCTCAATTTGTATTCCATCAATTCCTGGAGTCTTGTTTTTCACCAGTACTTTCAGTGCAGCTTGGACTTCTTCCTTTAATACCATTGGTTCTTGATCGTATGCTACCTCCTGAAATGGTTGAATGTCAACCAATTCTTTATTTTTTTTTTATTGTACTTTAGATGAAGGTTTAGAGAACAGTTTCTCATAAAACAGTTAGTACACTTATTGTTTTATGACCATGGTTAACTCAACCAATTCTTTTTTGTGCAGTAACTCTGTATTCCTTCCATCATCTTTTGATGCTTCTTACGTTGTTTAATATTTTCCCTATAGAATCCTTTAACATTGCAACTTGAGGCTTGAATTTTTTCTTCAGTTCTTTCAGCTTGAGAAATGCTAAGCATGTTCTTCCCTTTTGGTTTTCTAACTCCCAGGTCTTTGCATATTTCATTATAATACTTTACTTTGTCTTCTCGAGCCGCCCTTTGAAATCTTCTATTCAGCTCTTTTACTTCATCATTTCTTCCGTTCGCTTTAGCTGCTCTGCGTTCAACAGCAAGTTTCATAGTCTCTTCTGACATCCATTTTGGTCTTTTCTGTCTTTCTAATTACCTTTTGCTTTCTTCATGTTTGATGTCCTCGATGTCATCCCACAACTCGTCTGGTCTCCAGTCATTAGTGTTCAGTGTGTCAAATCTATTCTTGAGATGGTCTCTAAATTCAGGTCGGATGTACTCAAGGTCATACTTTGGCTCTCGTGGAAGTGTTTTAATTTTTTTCAGCTGCAACTTGAAAGCACATGTGAGCAATTAATGGTCTGTTCCGCAGTTGGCCCCTACCTTTGTTCTGACTGATGATATTGAGCTTTTCCATCATATCTTTCCACAGATGGAGTAGATTTGATACCTTTGTTTTCCATCCGATGAGGTCTATGTGTATAGTCATCATTTATGTTGTTGAAGAAAGGTATTTGCAATGAGAAAGTCATTCATCTTGCAAAATTCTGTCATGCGATCTCCAGTGTTGTTTCTGTCACCAAGGCCATATTTTCCAACTACCAATCTTTCTTCATTTCCAGCTTTCTCATTCCAATCACCAGAAATTATCAGTGCATCATGATTGCATGTTTGATCAATTTCAAACTTCAGAAGTTGGTAAAAATCTTCAATTTCTTTATCTTTGGTATTAATGATTAGTGCCTAAATTTGAGTAACAGTTGTATTAACTGGTCTTCCTTGTAGGTATACAGGTATTTTCCTGTCACTTACAGCACTGTACTTCAGGATAGATCTTGAATTTTCTTTTTGATGATGAATGTGACACCATTCCTCTTCAATTTGTTATTCCCACCATAGTAGACCATGTGATTGTCTGATTCAAAATGGCCAATACCAGTCCATTTCAGCTCACTAATGCCTAGGATATTGATCTTTACGTGTTCATTTCATTTTTGACGACTTCCAATTTTCCTAGATCCATGCTTCATACGTTCCATGTTCCAATTATTGATGGATGTTTGCAGCTGTTCCTTCTCATTTTGAGTCTTGCCGCATTAACAAGTGAAGATCCTGAAAGCTTGACTCCATCACGTCATTATGGTCAACTCTAATTTGAGGAGGCAGCTCTTACCCCTTCCAACCTGAGGAGCTCATCTTCCGGCACTATATCAGACAATGTTCCGCTGCTATTCATTAGGTTTTCACTGGCCAATTTTTTCAGAAGTAGACCACCAGGTTCTTCTTCTTAGTCTGTCTTAGTCTGGAAGCTCCTCTGAAACCTCTCCACCATGGGTGACCCTGCTGGTATTTGAAATACCATGACATAGCTTCCAGCATCACAGCAACATGCAAGACACCACAGTATGACAAACTGACACATGCTTGTTGGTTAAACATATTAGATGATCAATAATAATATATGTACATCACTGTCAATGATTTTAAGTAACACTATATACAAAGTGTGTGTGTGTGTGTGTGTGTGTCTTTGTCTTTCTGGGCTTTTTACTCCATCTTGCTCACTTTTCTGTGGAGTCATGTACCAATCCTATGCTGTTTTAATTCTAATAGCTTCTTATGATGAAAGTATCATTTGTTGAGTATCTCCCATAGGTAGACATTTATTATCAGAATATTTAATCTTGTGGTATACAAACCTTCAAGTCAGGTTTCAATACCCATTGTACAGCAAAGAAAACTAAGTTATAGGGAAGTTAAACATCTTACCTCAAATCACCCAAATTTGGAAGCGAAGTCTGTTTGACAACAATGTCTCTACTCTTTCTTCTCCACACACTGTAAACTTCAATTTTCTTATTTTTAAAAATTCCATCTGTATGTACTTTTTGTGAAAAGAAACAAAGGAATTACATAGGAATTGATTGAATATACATACATGGGGACGATGAAATAGTAATCAATCGAGACCTACTCTCTTCCTAGGTGGTCGTCTTGATGCTGCGCAGTTTAGTTTTCTATCATATACATTCTGTACCTTTCTTGTTAGACTTAGTCGTAAATATTTTACATTTTTCTTCACCTTAGGAGTGGGATTCTTCATTATATTTTTTCACAGTCTATTGCTAACATACAGGGAAGATACTGATTTTTTAATATTTATTTTATAATTGCAGAACTTACCGTACCTTGCTATCCGCTGGAAATTCTAACATTTCCCTTTCTCAACTCCCCTGCTTCCCCCATCAGAAGTCCATATCTTTTTGTCTACTCCATCTCTATTCCTACCTCGTTTCCTTTTGTTATGACATTGATGAGAGCAAACACTGTGGGAGGGGATGTTATTTTCTGACCCTAACGTTAATTAGCATGCCTCTGATGATTCATTTAAATATGTTGTCATCTCTTGGTTTGAAACAGGTTTTTAAACATCATGAGGTACTAAGATGATTTTAAGAAAAACGAATGTTAACACTTACAAAAAGCTAAGTTGATCTCATGGATTTTCTCCTCTGATATATCTTTTGGCACAACTAATTAGAATGGTAGATTTATTTACTAATATTTAACCATTCTTGCGTTTCTGCAATAAATTTTCTCATCTTTCAGGCCGGGTACCCTAAAAATAGGGAGCCCTGGGTGGTGCGGGTGGTTCATGTGCTCAGCTGCTAACCCAAAAGATTGACCACTTGAGTCCACCCAGAGGTCCTTGGAGGAAAGGCCTGGCAATCTACTTCCAAAAAAATCGTCATTGAAAACCCTATGGAGCACAGTTCTACTCTGACACAGATGGGGTCACCAGGAGTCAGAATCGACCCAATAGCAACTGGTAACTCTAAAAGCAGAGGCTGAGATCTGCAAGCGGGAAGGTTGTTGGGGAGTGCTCTCGGAAACAGCACCTGTGAGAGGAACTGAGAGGAAAGCAAGTTCCAGTCATGATGCAACTGGTCCCCTGGGGCAGGTCTGCAGCTGGGATGGTGCTTCAGAGTTGTCCCAAATTCAGGCAAGGTAGCTTGTCTTCTGGGGGCCACCTCAGGGAGGGGGTGCAACCCTCTGGGAGGCAGCTTCCAGGAGCAGAGGGCAAGTTCCATAGCAGACCAGCTGAATGGGGCAGCCTGAAGACGAGATCTGGGTGGCACCCTACTGTATCCACTACATCTCATGTGAATTATTCTTTTAATATAGTCTCAGATTTGATAATGCTTGTATTTTATTTAGGATTATTGTAGTTAATCATCATTGAGATGAGCCTGTTTTATTTTACTTTTTTTTTTTTAATGTGTGAGGTAATGCCAGCTTTCTAAACCAATTTAAAACACAGAAAAAGAGACATTCAGTCAGTTTTTACTACTTGAGAATTGAGAAGTTCTCTTTTTCTTGATGGTTTAAAGAAATTCACTTGTAAAACCATCTGGACCTGGAATTTTGTTTTGGTGGGGGGATGTAATTCATGTTTTTTTGATGCTTTCAAATTTTCTTCTTCTCAACTCTGTTCTAGACATTTTATTTTTCCAAGAAAAGTCATTTTATTTCAGAGTTTAAATATATTAGAACAAATAATAATAACATAGGATTATAATGCAGAGAAGGCACTTTGTCTCTTCGGTATTTCCCTTCCCACCTCCCCCTTTTCTTGGCCTCTGTGTGTAACGAGGTTGCTATCTGTACTCGTCTGGGTTCTGTCTAGATGTAGCGGGAGTGACCATTGGCTAAGGCTGAGCCCTGGTTAGGCTACTTTATATTTCCCAAGAGTGTCAGCACGGACCTCTGTCAGGAGAGCTCTCAGAGCTCATGGCTTTCCTCAGAATTCTGAATGCGGGTCATTTAACCTTTAACTATCTGCCATCTGTCTCAAGAGTCTGATTCATTCTTTCAATTCAGCAGTATTTCCTGAGCATTCAACCTTATGCCAGGCATACTTAAAACAAAACAAAAACCTGTTGCCATCAAGTCAATTCCAACTCATAGTGACCTTATAGGACAGAGTAGAACTGCCCCGTAGGGTTTCCAAGGAGCGACGGTGGATTCAACTGCCGACCTTTTGGTTAGCCGTAGCTCTTAACCACTAGGTACTGGAAATACAACCTTGAACAAAACAGACATCAGTCCCTCCTCCCCTCATGCAGCTGACATTGTAGATAAGGAGACAAAAATTAAATAACACAAACAAGTACGATATTAATGCTTCATGCTAAGGAGAAAAATAATCCAGGCAAGGGGAATACAGAGCTCCAGAGGTGGTGTAAGAGGAGTTTCAGTTTTTGGTAGGATAGCCAGGGAAGGCTTCTCTGAGAGAATGACATTTGAATAAACACCTGAAGGAGATGAGGGAGTGAACCATGAAGACATCTTGAGAAAGAGTGGTCCAGGCAGAGCATGTGCAAAGGCCCTGAGGCAGGAGCATGCCTGCATATTCAAGAAGCACTGAAGAAGACATTGACATTGGGAGAAAGAAGGAGGAGGAGGAGGTAGAAATAAGATCCAAAAGGAAACGGGAAGGGGGGTGGGGGTAGGTGGTGCGGAGTTACTTTAGGTCCTTGAAAGACTTAAACATTTTTGAGTAGAGGAGCATTGTGATCCATTTTACCTCTTAACAGGCTCATTCTGGCTGCTGTGTTGAGAATAGACCATCAGGGATCAAGCGCAGGAGGCTATTAGGAAGCTGTTGGTGTGAACTCAACCGTTTCTCCAGATAGTCTGGGTTGATCTAAGGACAAAATTTAGAGTAATGTTTTTAACCCATGGAGAACTTTTTCTACTTGCTTGTGTTAATGGTGGTGCAGTGGTTAAGAGCTCAGCTGCTGACCAAAAGGTTGGCCGTTTGAATCCACCAGCCACTCCTTGGAAACTCTATGGGGCAGTTCTACTCTGTCCTATAGGGTTGCTATGAGTCAGAATCAACTCAATGGCAACAAATTCGTTTTTTTGGCTTTTTTGTTAATAAAATCCAATGCCATGAAGATGGCCAGTACAAGACAATCATAAACAAAGCCCATCATTGTTCACCCCATGAGAATGTTGTTCCTACATCATCCTGGGTTACCTTTGTGGGGAATAGTGTCTCTCTGATCTCCCTGCTGGGGAAAGTGGTCCTCCTGAGAACCAGCTTTTCTCTATACGCAGTTAATCTTGTGGTGTTTCCCTGCTTGCTTTTGTTGAGAAGGGGCTCAGAGCTAGATCTGCAATGGCCTGCTGCCTTTATTTTTTCTTGCCCTTATTTTATATACCTTGATTTAAAAAAAAATATTTTATTCTGTTATATTTTTTTGAGTCACTTTAAAATGTGGCAAGCTAAAAATAAACAATCCTATAGGAGGCATCATTTAAAAGTAAAAATAAAGAAATCTAGTTCTAAGTTTTGGTCATTTGTGTCCTATTTTTCTTTCCCTAAATGAGAAAAATATATATGCATATGCAGGATTTTCAGGATTAAACCATTGGTGACTAAGATATTACTAATGTATCTTTATATGCTTGAGTGATTTCAGTGCTAACTGCCAGCCTTTTTCTACCTCGGATTTCTTTAAATTTAGTGTAAATCTCATAGCAGTATGCATCATGGTGCCCACGTGGCAGTCTAGGTTGGGCTGTATGCTTAGGACCAGCAGCAGAGTTTGTTAACAATACACTTCCCAACCCCCCTTTCCTGTCCCCTGGATTATGATTTAGTAGATCTAGAGAACATCTTTGAAAAATTTTGTCACAAATGGAGCAAGTGACATATCTTCTGAGACCTTGGATATTTGAATATTACCCCCCCCACACACACACACACACTCATACGGAGCCCTGGTGGCTCAGTGGTTAAGAGCTCAGCTGCTAACCAAAAGGTCAGCAGTTCAAATCCACCAGTGCTCCTTGGAAACCTTATGGGGCAGTTCTACTCCATCCTGTAGGATCACTATGAGTCAGAATCGACTTGACGGCGATGGGTATATATAACCCATCGACGCTGTAGGACGGTGGTGTAGAACTGCTGCATAGGATTTCCAAGGTTGTAATCTTTACGAGAGCACCACATCTTTCTCCTGCTGAGTGGCTAGCGGGTTCGAGCCACTGAGCTGACAGTTAACAGCCAAGCTTTAGCCCCTGCACCACCAGGGCTCCTTATATTTTAATTGGGCGGTACTTAGAGTTTTGAGACCCAAGATTTTTGTTATCTTTACTATTTAATAACCACTTAACTGGGTATAAAAATCTTGGGTCTCAAAATTCTGAGTGTTGCTCGATTATTGTTTAACATATTGTTCTAGAGAGCAATATGATGTTAGTTTCATTAATGGCATCTATTTCCCCACCGCTGCCCCGCCACCACTGCTTTTATGATGTCAACAGATTTAATACTTGAAATCTGAAAAGAAAAAAAAAGCAGATACTTCTTGGTATTGGTCTCTAAGAGTTGGTCATTAATTTTACCTTTTAATCTCAAGACATTTTTTCCTATCTAGAAAGTTATTTTCTATTATGCTCCAGCCATTCCTTATGATCCTTGTGTTGTTTTTACTTCTCTTTGGGACACATTTTATTCACAGGCTGGATCTCTGTGATCTCCATTCCATTTCTAACTTCTTCAGTTTCATCTTTTTTCTTCCTTTTCCATGTTTCCTCTGCTCTCTGAGATGACTTCTCAGTTTTGTAAACTGCATCAAGTTCAGTTTCCGGCAGTGTTAAGCCCACCTTCCATCAGTGTTGATACGACTGTGTTTTTAGCTCCTGAGCCTTTTCATTTCCTCAGTATCCCCTTCTCAGCTCTGCATTTTCTGTGCTTAGTCTGCTCGTAGCACATAGGCTACTCTAAGCCACCACAACTCCTGGCATTTTTCAGAGATGAAATCCGCCCAGACAACTAGGTAACTTAGAAAGAAGTCTTTAAATCAGAGACTGACAATTGAGAACCCTCAATAAACTAGGCTTTCCTCACCAGACCTTCTCCTAAAGTGGCCCCAAACAGGCCACCCTTTATTAGAGACTCAGTCTACCAATCTGAGATTTAACTAGCCAAGAATCAGAATGAAGGAGCACACCCAAATGACCGGAGGGGCGAGCTTCTGTAAGAACTTCGCGTCCCTTCAGCCCTGGCTGCTGTAAATCAGATAGCGGACTGCAGACATTAACCCCTTGCATTGAAAATGATGCATCTCTGTTTTGTTTCTTTTCCAGGTTTGAGATTCTTAAGAGCTCTCAGACTGATACAGTTTTCAGAAATTTTGCAGTTTCTGAATATCCTTAAAACAAGGTAAGATTGCTCTTCATCATTGTTTTCCCTCATTCCAGTCCCCAGTGCCAGGGTTTAAATATTAGGTGTGTTTGCTTTCACCACAATCAAATTAGAGTTCTGCTATTCACAGAAATAGTCATCTGAGACAGAGATGATGGGGAGGTAGCAGAGTTGCGTTTGGGGCTGCTGTCATCTGTAGGGCTGTGGGAACTGTGGGGCAAAGAGAGAGAGCCAGCTGTGCGTGAAGAAGGTGGGACGGTTTTGGGGGGAAGTGTGGCTGTCATCTGGGTACTGTGCGGGTTGCTCGGAGTTCAGCTATGGCGTGCACATGGATGCTACACAGCAGATGAGGGATAGGTTTGCTCATTGATTGGGAAGTTCTTGCTGCCAGATTCTGAATCGCCCCTTTATTACATCACTAAATAAGAAATTGAACCTGGCCATAAAAGCAATAGAAGCAATGCTCTTTGCCAGGCAATCACAAACCTCATACGGCAAACAGAAAATCATTTCATTTCAGAGTACATTTTAGATGTTCATTTTATATCCAGTGTAGTCCCTGGGGCTTGCTCTATGAATTGCCTTTGGGGGAAAACCTAAAAACCTCCCACCGCAGACACGATGATGGCGTCTGTTAACTGTGTTATGATCCGGAAAACAGCTGTTCCAGGAGGAAGGATCCCCCCGAGGGTCCCTCTTCTGATGACCTGCTGGCTCACAGGGCTGGCCTGAAACCGGGACTGTTGTGATGAATAAACTAATCAAAGAGCTTAGACGTACTCTAATGGAGAATAACTACAGGTCATAAATTCCTCTTATAGGAAATTACACTTGAGAAGCTCACTTCTAATGCTCCGTTTCCTCTCTTGTTGGCTTTAATGTGGTTGATGAATGCTTAAAAATAGGACACCTCTGTATTTTTTATTTATAATTAACATACCTGCATTTTTGAGGACTTGGATTCAGCACTGTTTTCCCAGGAACGGAAGCTGGGCTTCAGCCTCCGGAATCTGACACATCCAACAAATGCAGCCGACTGTCAGCTTGCCTCTTGGGTATTATCTCTGTATTTTGTTTGGTTTTAATTCCAAATTGGTTTCCCCTCCTCAACTCTGCATCTATGTGAATGTGAGGTAAATTCACTTCCTATTAGCCAAGTTAAAAAGAGCATCTGATGCCATCAAAGTCTTTTATAGTGTGTCCAACCACCCTTCCCATTTCATTAACCTGAGGGCAGAATTGATTGGTCCTCTTTTTAATAGTCCGTAATATTGGCGCAGTGGTTAAGAGCTACAGTGAGCTATGGCTGCTAACCACAAGGTCAGCATTTTGAATCTACTAGCTGCTCCTTGGGGGAAACTCTGCGGGGCAGATCTACTCTGTCCTGTAGGGTCACTATGAGTCTGAATCGACTTGACGGCAATGGGTTTTTTGGGTTTTTAGTATTATTAATATATAGTAGATTTTGTGTTCTATGCACTGGACTCATATTACTCTTTAAATTTAAAATATCTACAAAGCTAGCAATAACCATTTTTGCCTTATATCATATTTGCTCCGCTGACCTGTATTTTTAAATGTGGAATCAGTAGGTGCTCAGTCACAAGCCCAGAGGCTTGTTCTTAAGAGAAACTTCTTTTTTTCTACTGGGGATGTTGTTGTGTGGAACCATCCACACTCTGTATGGTATAGTGCCTCTCTCTCCCTATTTCGTGTTTACCTCATAAATTAGAGGGATTTTTATTTTCTAACACTAGCATTTTAAGAAGGCTCCATGACTCTGAGGAATAATGTGGAAAGGCCTATATTCTTGCCCTCCTTGTATACCTGGGGGTTCTTGATGGACTTTGGAGAATGTTGGGCCATCTGATAAAATATCATTTTTGGCCTTTGGCTAGGAGTGCCACCAATTTCCTATTCCTTGGAAAAGATTCCTTTCCTTTGGTTACAGGGAATTTTGCTGGTATCCCTGGTGAACAGTCCACCTGATAACTAACTAGATTTATGGGTGGTTCATTCTCCCAGCATGGAGAGGAGAAAGCTGAAGCGCCCTCTAGGGAAAGAGGGCGGCCCCTAGGGGGGCATGGTGGAGTTGCAGGCTGCTTGGGAGTCTGCCGTCAAACCCCCAGCAGCATTTCCCCAGCGCTCACTTTTCATTAAATCAAACTCCTATTGTCAGAGGGCGCTTTTCCTCACAACCCAACAACTCGGATTTTCCAAGTTCCTCTTGCTTTTGTGTACAACCAGCTGATTAAGTTAATTCAACAAACCTGAGGTGAGCACCTGTTTGGGCCCGCACTGAGGCAGGGGTTGGGATGGGGCCAGCTATCAGCGGTCACTGTCGGGGAGCTCAGACTGACCGCCAGGCAGTGGGGTTGGTGCTAACCAGGCCCACCCAGGGGTTACATGGCGCGGAGAAGAGTGAGCCCTGAGTTGTGAGTTCTGGGGCAATCAAGGATCTTCTGAAGGAAAAGGGGGCGTTTTAGGTAAGGCTGTAGAGAACGGGTTTTCCTGGTAGGGCTGAGGGTGGAGGATGTGAGGGTGGGTGGTGGGGCAGTCAAGGAAGCCATGCATGTGCACTTGTGCAGAAGGCACAGGGTCAGAGCACCTGGAAGCTGGGGGAACTGGGAATCATTGAGCTCCTGGAGGTTGGGGCTCTGGGGTGGAATGAAGGGAGATGAGGTTAGGATGGTAGAGACAGGGGCCAGATCTCCAGGCATGGATTAAAACTCCATTTAATTTTAAGAACTCCGCAGGCTTTAGAGCAACTGTGCGAGCCCATTCTCTTCCAGGCGCCTGGCTCATCTCGGCCGCAGCCTCCCGTGCAGCCTCAAGCACAGATCTGAGAAACGGAAGCCTTGGTTTTCGCAGGGCGTCCGGCTTTCCACGCTTCTCTCCTGGCTGCTCTGGACTGTGCTACTCTCACAGTGACCTCAGAGGAGAGTGGGTGCAGCCACGTAATCACCGCGAGGGAGATTTTGTCTGGCTTTCTCTGGTGGCAGATCCCTGCCAGCCTGTGGTGTTAGGTAGGCATGGAGGCCTTGAAGACAGGATTTGAAATAATGATTTGAAATTGCTGTCTCATGCAGTTCTTCAGCTGCCTCGCTTGGCCAAGAGCTGGAAGAAACAGGGCAGAGAAGCATATGGGGAAAGAGGGAGAGTGTAAAGAACTAAGAGGACAGAGAGAGAGGAAACCAAAGTGAACAGGATGGCAGAGAAAACGTAGATGCAAGAGGAGAGTCACATGTACGCGGCCAGCATCAGGGCCGTTCCCGAACAGCAAGCCGAGCAAAAACCAGTTGCTGCTGAATGACGATGAGCTCATGAGTGTCAGAGGAGAACTGTGCTCCATAGAGTTTTCAGTGACATATTTTTTCAGAAGAAGATCGCCAGCCCTTTCTTCTAAGCCATCTCTGGGCAGATTCAAACTCCAGCTTTTTGATTAGCAGCCAAGCGCGTTAACCGTTTGCACCAGCCAGAGACTCCAGAAGGGCCTAACAGATTCTATCCTGAAAATGATGTGTTGAAGGAAGACTGGGGACTCCATGTAATTGCCTGAGCTGTTGGTAGTTTTTTGGCAAGCAGACATGTAGGTGATAGGACACTTATTCTAAGCTCAGAATAAAGTAAGCAGCTGTGTTAAGAGACTGTGATTCTACATCTCCTTTAATGTGGCGAATATTAAGGACTTAACACAGATTACCTAGTATTTTTGAAAATGCAAATAACCTTGTTGTTTATTAAATATTGTATATTAAAATAAAATATACTCATTGTAAAAATTTCAGTAATATAGAAAAGCATGAAGTATAAAGTAAAATTGGCCCTATAGCACCCCACTTTGGGAGAATCATTACCAATATTCCACCATGTTGCTTTTACCGCCACAGAGCATTCCAAGTATGTGTGCACCATCAGCTGTCATTTACCGCCACAGAGCATTCCATGTATGTGTGCACCATCATCTGTCATTTACTGAATACAGTTTTTTTGCGCATTTTGAGAACTAAAATCACTGTATTACGTGTATGACCTCAGAAAGGGCTCCGATATAAAGTGCTTAAAAAAGAGGATTTGATATGGAAACTGGAAAGAAGGTGGTGGGTAGAGGCCAAATCCTGAAGGCTCTTCGGTGTTAATGGATTTTACTCCAAGGACGAGAGAGTCATTGAAGGACGTTAAGCAGAAGAGGGACATGGTCAGATTTACATTTTAGAAAGATTCACAATTCCACCAGTTGTGTAGAGAGTGGGTTTGATGTGTATAAGACTACAGACCAGACCCGTGTGAAGGAGAGGGGGTTATGGAGGAAATGGTCCAGGCAAGAGTATCAGAGAATATAGCCTTCGGCAGTGGAAGTCAGGACAGAGATGAGGAGGTGGGATCTAGAGACATTTAAGAGAGAGAGTTGACGGGACTTGACTTCACATCACTCTGTGTCTTATGGTCCAGACCATTCGCCTCAGTGTGAGATAGTCCATGTGACTTTTGGGGTGGGGGGTGATATTTTACATCTGTCCAGCAATAGTAACAATAAAACAAAAAAGGCCATTGGCACCTGACTGTACCCTCAGCCAGATACAAAGATGAAAAGAGGGAGCAAGCAGAACAGGGACAAATTTGTGCTTCTTTGTGGAAAGTGGATGACATTTCAGTGTTAACCAAAATATGTCTTGTGAAATACAGTGACAGAGCAATGCTGACCTCAACAGCTCTGGGCTTACAGCTGGAATCTCAGAAGGACACAGACTTTCTCCCAGTATCCGTGGAGTCCTGGACAAGGTCTCTGATGGCCCTACAAGGACCCTATGTCCACTCTTTAATGATTCGCTGTCCACTGATGTGAGTGACTCTGATGGCCAATGAGAACTCATGGAATGGAAGCACAAGGAAGATGTCCTTTCTGTGGGTCAGGTTTTCATGATGAGGTGACAATCCATTCCTTTCTCAAGGAATGGGAATGTGCGTAGAATCCATATTAGAATGATTCTAATCATTGGAAACTTCACATTTGGTCCAAACCTCTGGGCTTGACCACAATAGCTATGAATATCTCCAGTGGCTCCTTTTTGCCAGCAGAGCACACAACCCTGCCCCTGCCACCCGCCTCTGCCTTTCCAAGGAGCCCTACTGAGCTTGGTAAGGTTTGAATCTCAGAGTATGGAGCAAATCCAGCAAGGGTTAATCTTGCATCTTTTGCTCATAGCTTTCAAATGATTGCCTGGTTGTAGAATTTAATTTGGAAAGCAAATTCCTAATACTAGGAATCTGTAATGATACTGATGTCATAAAAATAATCAGATTTCAGTGCTGAACATGGGCTGTTTCAGCAACAGTGATTAAATGTACTACACACAGCAAGAGCTCCCTTAAGCACTGTTAATATCGCTGTAACAATCATTTAGAGATTAATAATCACCATATTTAGGTCGTTTTTCCAAAGCCCCAAGAGGCTTAGAGACTCCAATAGGTTTAATGTCTCAAGAGGGCTCCAAATGGTTGTTGTTGGGGCACTGATTTGCTCAGGCCTCAAGGATCCAAGAGTATGTAAGCGAATCAACTTTGTACTTAATTATCCTCTGAGAAAATGAACAACACATACTTCTCAGAGATTTCTCCCTTTGCTACTGGCTACCCATTCGTCATCTATTGCTCACGGTCTAATCTTAGATCACATCTCAGAGGGCTTACAAAGTAGAGGCTGGCGAGTATTTTTCGCTCTATTTCACATTGACCAAGCACCCATTGGAAGTGCCGATTTGAAGGGCAGTTATTATAATCTGGCAACTCTGGAAAGATGGCGTGGACATTTTTGTTGTTTTTCTAGCCTAAGTTTTTGAACCAGAAGGAAGCCTTTCCACACATTTGAAAAGATCAGTCTTACTCACAAAATTGAAAATGTATTCTTATTCTTTCCCTGAACTCCATCAGAATCAACTCTGGAAAGCGAAGACCACAGGTCTCTCTGCTCAGTTACGTAAAAGAAAAAAAATAAGAGAAAAAGGAAAACTGGACTTTGGCATCATGCTTGTCCTAGAACCACTGACCAGACCTCCACCCAGAGCTCATCTTCAAACCCACTTGCTTCCTGAGCGACCAAAGGCCCTGTCCTGCATGTCTCCACACATGGTGGCCCCAGAGTAGATAGTCATCAGAATTTCCCATTTTCCATTCTCTTCTGTGGCAGTTCAAGAGGTTAATCAGTATCTCTAGAAAGTCTCTCTTCTTGCGGCAACACTTTCTGATCCTTTTAATATTCATGCACAGAGTAGGGGGTGAGGCACAGCTTTGCTTTAGCAATCCAAGCAAGATTTTGTAGGGAACACTGATTTGTGACTCTTGTATTACAGTGTAGTGACTAAGAGTGAAGACTCTGGAGCCAAACTGCCTGGGTTCAAATTCCAACTCCTCTGATTACTGTGTGAACTTGCTTCTTAACCTCTGATGCCCTCATAGGGTTGATAGGAGAATGAAATGAGTTGGTATATGTAAAGCGTTTAAAACAGCGGTGCACGTGGTAAGCACTGCAAAAGAATTGTAAAAGTGTTAGCTATTACTATTATGTAATCCTGGACTCTTAGAATTTAAATCCTTGACTCTCCAAGAAAGAAGTGGGAGAGGGCAGTAGTAACAGATCAATCAGTGAAGAGTGATGAGCTGCCCTGTGGAATGTGTTAAGCCCAACTGTTGGGAGACTGACAGAGAAGCAGATGGAGTTCTTTTCTGCAAGATGCAGTAAGAGCACAAGAGTCAAATACCAATCTGAAGCGGCATTACAAAAGATGTCTTAAAACAGTGGGATTAATTACCAATGAGTGACTAGAGGGAAGAGCCAGGAGGAGGAAAATTTACTTTGGATTGCAGGGTGGGTGGAAGGATGTTAAGGAGGAGGTGGGCATTGACCCAGTCCTTGAAGAATGGGAAACATTTGCATGGATGGAAAGGGCTTTCCAGTTGAGTAATAGCATAAGCAAAGATATAGTAAATAGGCTTGACTGTGATGAAAGTTTCAAGAGTTTATGTAGAAGAGTAGAGGTAGGAGAGTCTGAACTTCAGAGGGTATTGCAGATGGAAGGAAAGAGTTTGGACGTAACATTGCAATCAATGGAACGACTTTGGACAAGAAAGTAACCTGCTGACAGCAGCATTCAAGGAGGTTTAGCCCAGTGGGAGTGAACAGGATGAAGTTCAGTGGGAAGAGTGTGGACAAAGAGACCAGTTCATTCAGTACATATTCACAGAGGCCCTACTGTGTACCAGGGACTCACTGCTTCTAGGACCCAGAGGAGAATAAGACAGACAAGGCGCCTGCTATCATGGAGCTTAAAATTTAGTAGGTTCCAATTGATTCTCTCAAGGAGCACCAGTGGATGCTAAAATTATTAGTTATGAAGTTGTTGGAGGACAGGATATTAGTATTGTCTCAAAGTCTCACCCCAACCAAACCAAAACCCAAACCCTTTACTGTCAAGTTATAGAGTAGAGCTGCTTCGCAGGGTTTTCTTGGCTGTAATCTTTACAGTAGATCTCCAAGCCTTTCTTCCATGGCACCGCTGGCTGGGTTCAAACTGCCAACCTTTAGCTTAGTAGTCCAGGGCAAGTCTCACCCCACAAACAACTTATTAATTACGAAGCCATGTGAGTGCCTTTCAGTGGAGAGACCTGGCATTCCCCTCTTAACTAAGTGACCAGACCTAGTGTCACTGAGTTGGGACATCCCGATGGGATGCCATCTTGGCAGAGTATTCTTAACAGAAATACTAAACAGAATCTAATCATGAGGAAAGGATCAGACAAATCGAGACTGAGACATTCTACAAGACAGGTTAGCCTGGGTTCATATAAAAGTAAAATGTCATTAAAAACAAACAGAAAAGGGCAGGGAGGTGTTATGTATCGAATAAAAGAGACTAAAGCAGGGATTGGCAAACTGTAGCCCATGGTCCAAATCTAGCCCTCTGCCTGTTTTTAAAAATAAAGTTTTATTTGTAATATAGCCACACCCATTCCTTTAGATGTTGCCTGAGTTTGCTTTCATGCTAAACTGGCAGAGTTGAGTAGTTACAGAGACTCCATATGGCCCACAAAGCCTAAAATGTTTGCTATCTGGCCCTCGACAGAAGAAGTTCCCTGACCCCTGGGTCAAAGCAACGCAATAACCAAATGCATTGCATAGACCTTGATGAGTTCCTGGATCAGGAGGAAAAAAATGAAAACAGCTATAAACATAATTTAGGGACAACTGGAGAAATTTAAATAAAGGCTTCAAATGAGATGAGTTACTTAATTCATGTTAATTTTTTTAGTTTGATAATGGTATTGTGATTATGTTACCAAATGTCCTTCTTCTTGGGAGTTGAGTCTTGAAGTATTTGGAGGCTATGTCTTGATGTCTACAACTTTCTTGCAAATGATTCAGCCAAAAAAGGAAGAAAAAAGAATATACAGAGATAAATCCAATGTGGCAAAATGTTACTAATTGGTTAATCTAGGTGAAGAATATGTAAACATTCATTGTACTATGTTTTCCATTTTTCTGTAGATTTGAAGATTTTCAAAATAAAAGTTGTGAAATTTTTAAAATTTAATTTTAACAATATTGGAGTGCAGTAAGTTACAGACCAGCTGCAGTAGCCTGGATGTAACGTTTTTATAGGCTGTGCCCTGCCCTTCACGTCTTCCCATCCCCTCACTGTGGAGAAATGGTTGACAAGTTGCAGGTGACTTGCCTCTCGCCTAAAGGAGGCGCTGTTACTCTCAGGCAGCCCCAATGGCGTCTTCTCTTTGTAACTTGGGGTTTTGTTGTTGTCTCTTTTGTACAGTAATTCCATCAAGCTGGTGAATCTGCTCTCCATATTTATCAGCACGTGGCTAACAGCAGCCGGGTTCATCCATTTGGTAAGTATCCTGGAAGACCCCCTCAGCTCTGGCTTTCCTGCACCCAGCCCCTCTGCAAGTCACTTTATTACCTGAAATTCTCTCGCCGGAGACAAACTTGAGCCCAGCTGTAGAATGCATGAAACGGGGAAGCAACCGCACAAGTGTCTGGGTTGCCAACCCTTTTATCCGAAACTAGTTCCAAATGGTGAGTGATGTTCGCGCTATTAACCTGCATGTTTCAGTTCCCCAGTATGGCAGTGGGCTTTGGTAGGTTTTTCATCCTGTGTGCAATAACCCATCTCAGCCACAAGATGGCAGTGCTTCCTCAGGAAATGCCCAGAAAAGGCCTGGGGAGAAGGCTGGAAGTTTGACCCACACCTCTTAGTAAACAACAAATTCAGATCTCTCAATTTCTCTCCTCTTCCCGTTTACACAAAGCCTCCTTAGATTCTTTTGGCTGATTCCTTGACATTTTGTACCTCAATAATGTTAATTCTTTTTAAATTAATGACTCTCTGAAAGCCTTATATTATAAAGTCAAGCTGTTCTCACCTTCCCAAAGCAGATTTTTTTTCCCTGCCTTTAGAGAAGCACAGCTATTGTCGGGAAGATGTTTCATATAAACACAAATTGTTACAACTGGAAGGAGTCCCATCTCACTAGGAAACTGAATAAGGGTGACCTTCCCTTGCTGAGCCTCTGTTTGTGTAAAGGGTTTTAGCTGCTGTTGAGCCCATTGTGACTCAGGGCAACCCCATGAGTGCAGAGTGTAACTGTGTTCCATGCAGCTTTCACGGCCAGTAGCTTGCCAGGCCTGTCTCTCGAGGTGCCTCTGGGTGGGTTAGAACCGTGAACCTTGCAGCTAGTAGTGGAACACTTAACCATTTGTGCCACGCAGGGACCCCTGTGTAAGGGCTATACGTATGCATCTAGTTACCCACCATGGGGGATTTATGCAGCTGTCATCCTAAGGAAGACAGGCTTGCATTGGAAGTTAGGAGGCACTGGTGGCTCCCCACCCAATCCTTTATGCCAGTGAGATTCTTGGCTGAAATCACCATTATGTGAATCACTCCAGTGCTTGTTGCAACCAGGTGCCAAGTTCTAAAAGCACACATGTAGGGGAGATAGTGGTCTTTAGGTGGCAGGTGACCCCACCTTACAGAGGTATTATGTGAAATACCTTCTGGGTTGCCTGGAAACCTCCATGAACATGGCACATTGAGGACAAACTTTGATGTGTCAAAGAATCCAGGTCCTGGAAGTGGTCTGCAGAGGGAGAGCTGGAGGCCACGGATGTGGTCAGGTCACATGAGTTGACCGTCCAGTGGCCAGCAGGGCTGGAGCCTGGGGTAGTAGACTGGGATCCAGCCCAGCCACTTGCCCTCTCCTGAGAGTCTTTTCATTTCCCAGTCAGAGATACAGTGTCTCTCCTGCCAACCTCACAGTGTTGTTGGCAGATCAAATATGTTGGGACAACGAGGAAGTGTTTTGCGGAGTCCAAAGCAGGGGTGGAAACCCTGGTGGCATAGTGGGTTAAGTGCTACGGTTGCTAACCAAAAGGTCAGCAGTTCGAATCCACCAGGTGCCCCTTGGAAACTCTATGGGGCAGTTCTACTCTGTCCTATAGGGTCGCTATGAGTTGGAATCAACTCAGTGGCAAAGGATGTGGGGTTTTTTTGGTAAAGCAGGGGTGGGAAAACACAGCCCTCGAGCCAAATCTGGCCATGCCCATTCTTGTAAATATTGCCTGTGGCTGATTTTGGAGTCCTGTTAAGCCCTTGACTGCTAACTAAAAGACTGGAGGTTTGAACCCACCCAGAGGCACATTGCTTCTGAAAGGTTGCCATGAGTTTGAATTGACTTGATGGCCACTGGTTTATGGCTACTTTCATGCTACCATGGCCCAGTCGAGTGGTTGTGACAGAGAGCCAAGCTGAAAATATTTACTCTCTGGCCCTTTAGAGAAAAATGTGTAGGCCCTGGCTCTAAAGGGTTGATCAAATGCAGCTTGTTCTCATGAGCTCGGTCTTCCTGCTCCCAGGGAAATTCTTCAGCCTGAAGTGTACAGCGTGTTGTGGGCACTCTTCAGAGGCGCTGAGCAGGGTGGCTCGGAAGCCTGTTTGGTATATGGGCATCCCATCTGAAAGAGCAAGGCTCATCAGGCATCTCGTTGGTCAAAATTATGACAGGAGGAGGCCCTCGGTGGGGGGGACAGTGTGAGTGACCAGGCCTCTGAGATGTAGCAGGAACTCACAGAGGAAGTTCAGGGAACGGCCGTGTGGCTTCTTCCTTGAAGAGAATGCTGTAAAATGTGTCCAGAGACAATGCCCCCCAAATTCAGCTGGTCTCTAATCTTTAATAACGAGAAGAAAAACAGACTTGGGATATTTCCTTCCTTCCTTCCCCTCTCTGCCCCAATCAGCTAGGAGGGCCTTTTCCTGCTAATACAATTGCACTTCCTCTATTACCTACCTGCTCAGTTATCATCTACAAAGCCCAACCCCGGGAGCTAGACACCTTGTGTGGAGGGCCTCCTGGAGCTCTTGTGCTTCCTGGGTTAGTACATATATAATTTTGTTTTCTTTTTCTCTCCTGTTCCCTTGCTTTAGGTGGAGAATTCAGGGGACCCATGGGAAAATTTCCAGAACAACCAGGCTCTGACATACTGGGAATGTGTCTATTTACTCATGGTGACCATGTCCACTGTCGGCTATGGGGATGTTTATGCAAAAACCACACTTGGCCGTCTCTTCATGGTCTTCTTCATCCTCGGGGGCCTGGTAAAAACTCTTTATGTATTATGATGTTGACTTGTATAGTCATTGATATTTTCTGTTTTTGTCTTCCTGAAAGCGTTATAGTTTTAGATCGTGTTTCTGTGTTAGAAACAAGTGTTCGTCTTAGTGTTATAATCCAGCTAAGTAAATACAAACAGGATAGTGACTTTTCTGCTCTCTTTGGTGTATTAAGTTTGTTTCCCATAGACGAGAAGTGATACCACCCAGGTACAGTGCTTTTGTCAGGGACAGCCAGATAGCATAGCCAGGAGCAAACCTAATTGTCTTAAGAAAGTGATAGTGTTAATAAGTGAGAGAGTGCCTGTCCCTTAGTAATGGAACTGAAGATCTGATATTCTGCAAGGACAGTTGCCGTCACCTGACCCTTGGTAGATGCTGTTGCTACTTTGTATACAGTTGGTGGTTTCAAGAGCCCACCCTCCCCCTTCAGGCTCCTCCCTAAGCTTCCAACAAACACTGTGGCTGGAGTCTGCCCTGGAGAGTAGGTACCCACAGCGGAGGATGGGAGCACACGGGGCCCATCCAGGTGGACGTCACCCGTGAGCAGAATGCAGTTTTGCAAACAGACAGCTCCATCATGCAGTGACACACGGGGTATTTTTGCTCCGCCTTTGTAAGCCAGAAATTCTCACAGTTTGCTCTTCTGTCTGTGCTTATCTCTATGTAGCACTCAAATGTCAGTTATGATGTAATATTCGAGGGGGATTTCTGGCAACACATTGGCGGTTGCTGCATTTTGTCTTTCAAAACTGCTCATTTTAAGTTTAAAAGTTTTTTTGCTGTATCTGAGGTAAGTGATTCAAATCCTAATTCATACTCAGCTTTCATTTATGGACATCACACACACATTTATATCTCTTTATGCATACGTATCTGTCTATTTTGTATGCATGGCATATACATTAAAAAATGTATATGAATGTACTTGTGTGTGTACGTTAACGCACGCATTTCTCCAGCGTCTGTGACATCCCTGTAGATGATGAGACCCAGTTATCAGAAAGCAGGACCTAGGAATATCCCGCCACAAGCAAGATGTTTGTTGGACAAAACATGGCAGCTTTGTTTTCCTCCCTGCTCCACTCTCCTCCCATGTCATCCCCTAAATTTACCTTTTGTGCTTTTGAGTGATTTTTTTCTTTTTTAATGGAAGGGTTTTTTTTTTTTTTTTTTAGTTTTCTTTTGGCATTTACTGTCTTTAATAACTCATAAAGGCATTGATTCTCCTTTGAGTTTTAATTAGAAAGGTCTTCTCTCACAGTAGTATGCGTGTGTGTGTGTGTGTGTGTGTGTGTGTGTGTGTTTAATTTCGCTAGCATGCACCCCTTTAGCTCATTTCTCTTCAGAAAGAAGAGCTAGATGCCAACTAATTTATTCCTGTCTCCCTGGTACTTTTCTCAACTGTAGTTTCTGTTTTTGTTTTTTTTAGTTATCTAGGTTGGCTAATGTTTTGTTTTGTCCTCTGTGGTTTCAGGAGCTTACCCTTTTTTGTGCTTTTATTTTTTTTATGGTCAAATATATTAATAGATACCTTCACAGTTCTAATCCTTTTGTGTTTTCAGATCTTAGTATCCCCCCTTTCTGAAAAAGGTCACCCCCTTTCTTTGGCCTATCTTTTTAGTCTCTCTTCTGTCTCCTGTCTTCTCCTTAGGCCATGTTTGCCAGCTACGTCCCTGAAATCATAGAGTTAATAGGAAACCGCAAGAAATATGGGGGCTCCTATAGTGCGGTTAGTGGAAGAAAGTAAGTATGCCAGGAGGTTCTTCTGCCTCCACTGGGTAGAATCCTCTCTGCATGCCATTTTTTTTTTTTTTTTTGGCTCTTGTTTCTTTGTTTCACGCATGTAGGCAATGTTTGCCCGCTACGTGCCCGAAATTGCTGCTCTCATCCTGAATCGGAATAAATTCGGCGGGACTTTTAACAAACATGGAGGCAGAAAGTAAGTCAGTTGCATCAGAAAAGATGCGGTTGAGTGGCTTTCAAGAGTCCTTCTGGTGGTAACACCTGAATTTGGCCCCTGTCCTGCCCCCCTGGGGACTTCTGTGATGGAAGGGCCACATTCTACACCAGCTGTGTTGTCAGGGGTTACCCGAGCAAGCCGTCACACTGGGGCCACCTCCCTAGGCCTTGTTCACACTCACGATTTTCTTCCCCACCCGTCTTTTCCCAGCGGAATAATAGATCTGTCCCGGAAGGGGTTCATCTATAACTAGGCCCGTGTTTTCTGTCCTGACTCCTAACAAGTAGACCAAGCTCATTTGTTTTTTGCATCAACTGGCTTAGTGATTCAATTTTGGTCTTTCAAAGTAATGAGATGCTGTCCTCCGGTGACCTTTGTGCAGTAATAACATACGATGATACTCTAGTAGGGATGTCCTGGGGAGGGTAGGATCAAGGCCTTCTTACTGTGAAGGCATTGTGGCCACCAGACAACCAGTTCTCCTCTTTAGCCAGGAGGCACCGATCTCGTCCTCAGAGGGACTCAGTGCTCTGTTGAAATTCCTTCCGGCAAGAAATATTACATTTGTGGTATATCTGGAGACTACATAGTATATCCCTGATAGGTCTTTTGTTTGGCTTCCCATGTGTGAATGCTTTCTTCCTAGAGACTTTCATTTTGTTCTCAGATCACTTTAATAGCAATATCAGTGTACGGGTCTAATGCTGACCAGAAGCTCTTCTGGGAAGTAAGTGGCAGAACAGTGCCATCCCTGTCCCCTGTTAGAGCGCCTCCCCTGAGGGGAGGCAGGGCTGCAGCAACTCTTCTTTGGTTTTCTAAAGCTTTTTCTCGGACAGTCAGCTTTGTTTGTTTTTGTTCTCAAGATATAATTCACATACAGTAAAGCATTTACATCTTCAATGGAGAGCCCGAGGAGTTTTTACTTGTGCATACATGCCACCCAGGTCAAGACACAGAATATTTTCATCACCCCAGAAAGTTCATTCATGCCCCTTCCAGTCATAGAAGTTTCTGTAAAGCAACTGTTCCCTACCCCCATTTATTTTAAAATGGACTCTATAATAGCCTTTTGTTTTTTGTTTTAAGAAAAATTAAAAGAACGCCCGTAGCCTTGCCTTTTCCTCAATTGCCTGCTTCTCGCTGTGACAGGAAGCCATGTTGCATGGAGCCAGCCTGCTCGCCGGTCAGGGATCCCAGTGCATCCTGAGCTCAGGTGTCCAAGCCTCTGTTTAGCAAATGAGTAGGTGGAAAAAGAGGCTCATTTTCTTGAACTACCCACAGGACACCAGTTTCCTTTCAAAGGAACAAAGGACGGTGTGCGGGAGGAAGCCAGTTGGTGTCTTTTCAGTGGAGGCAGCTCACGCCTCAGCCTTCCCTCTAATGAAGCCCTCCTCTTCCTATTAACTTAACTGCCCTGGGTGAGGTGAGGACCAAGCTGTTCCGATTTCTGGGCCATTGGTTGGATCCAAAAGGACAAATAAGTTCAGAGATTCCCCTTGATAATCTCTCACATGCCAAGAGGAAAACAGCTTCTCTATCCGTTCAGGCTTTCAGATGGGGACAGGTCGCCATAAAGCAGAAGGCATTTGGGGACCTGAGCTCTGCTTGTGTCCTCCCAGCCCACTGTCTAAGCCAGCATTTCCTTATCCCTGCCCCTGAAGAAGTCAGTAAAATCAGTTGCCCTGAAGTCTATGTGGAAAATATTTCTTGACTGTCACTCCAGGTCATTTTTTTCCCAAAGTTGTTTTCCTAGCCCATTGTGGGTGGGCCTGGTGGCTGGCAGCGTTTGTTGATGGGTAACCAGATGAGGCCCTCAGACCAGCATTCACTCACCGGCTGGTGGTCTGGGCCGGTCATCTTTCTGCTTTGTCACTTCAACCCCCACATGCTGGGGACTTCAGATCACAGACTTCCTGCAGCTTTTGTTCTTGCTTCATAATCTTTTATCACCGCTTTAAGCCGGTTCTCTCTCTTTTTTCCCTCCCTTTATGAAAATGCACACTTTACTTTAAATGTTCTCGTTCGGTCTCCAGTGTCCCCTGACCCCTCGGACAGAGTTGGTTTCTGTCATCAGCACTGGGACTGCTTGCTTTACTTTACGCGTTGTTTCCTGGTTCAAAAGCTAATTACTAAGTAGTTTAAAGAAGCCTTTTGGTCACTTAGATCTTTCATCAGAAAATATAAGCTTGGGAAGGGAACAGTAATAAAGGGCCATTAGCACCCTTTGTTTGATGTTGTTTTTCCCGTCAGTAGAACAAGATTGATGAAATGTTATGTTTGGCCAAAATTTGAGTTTTCATTTGGAATTCAGTGTTGAGAGAATGGGCTGTCAGAATCAATAAGTTTTCCTTCGCTTGGGATATGGGCATGTGGTAGTAATTAGCAATATAAGGTCTTTAGTTGAGCAACCAAGCATGGATTCTGGCAGCAAACATAATGAGAAACTACAGTTGTTCTATTTCTAACGTCAGAAAGTTTCCAGATAAAATTAAATGCATTTGCAAAATGAAAGCAGCTAAACTTTGTTGAAAGATGGAGTTCAGACTCTTAAAATAGTGTGCTGTGCTCCACGTTTTTGTGTATGCAGGTATCTATGTGCTATACTCACAGACACACATACATACATACTCTTCTCCCCAGGATTTAATCAAATGAATGCCCTGAGAGTAATTAAAACATATACATATAAAGGGATTTGTCTATGTGTGCATGTTTTATTCAGAAATAACCTCTCTAGCAATGCATTAACTCGTCAGAGAACTCAAGGTAACTCGCAATCCAAAGCTACGGAGACACAAAACTTTGAAATTTAAAGATTATTTGGAGTAAAAAAATTTAGGCAGAGGCGTTCAGGGTTTTGTTTATGCAATACCCCATTTCAGGATATTGGAGAATAGAAAGATGTCATTGACACCTGATTTTCAGTTTTGATTTATGTGTATGGCATAATGTAAACAATTCCTGAAGCATCTGCAGACATGTCTTCACCCTCAGCACATTATCAAGGACCTAGAGTGGCTCCCTCTGATATTTTCATCAATATTTCTTACCTGATCTCCCACAGGACATCTCAAGCCAGTGGTAGCTGTGGGTGCATGTGTGTGCATCAGCTATTATTTATTATTATGATGTGTTGGGGCTCCTAAGAATGAGAGCCCTGGTGGCGCAGTGGTTAAGAGCTTGGCTGCTAACCAAGAGGTCGGCAGTTCGAATCCACCACATGGGGTCACTGTGAGTCGAAGTTGACGCAGTGGCAACTGGTTTGGTTGGAGTGTAAGAAACCAAGGGGTCAGTGTAAGACCGAGGCAGGGGATCTCTCTGAACTGGAGACATTGAGGAAAGCTAGCCTTTTGGACTGAGAACCTGAGTTTTATTCAGAAGAGCAGCCCCTTTTGCAGCCCAGCCGCCCTCAGCTGTTCCTATGGCCTTTGGGGTCCCCACTTACTCCCCTTCCTCCCACAACTCCTTGCAGCTTTCCCCAGAGGCGTCCTCTCTGAGTGTGACTCTGTCCACTCCTGGCTCATTTATGGGAACTGACAAGATCATGGTCCGAGGTCATATGGCCAAGGGCCATGGAAAATAATTGGCCACAGAGGAGAATCAGTCTGCCCTTAACCCCTTCGTTAGAAGTGATGGGGCTGGGGATTCATCCAGAACTTGTATTTCCCATGACTGAGCTTTGTGGCCCGAAACTCAGGCATTCCTAGGTCAAGCAGTTGTGACAGGTCAGAATGGGATGAGTTGCCATTATTCTGCTGATTCCTGGTAGCCAAATGCTGAGAGGCCGCATAGGAGAGAGGAATGAAGAATAAAAGACAAACCTGTTGCCATTGAGTCGAGTCAGTTCTGACTCGTAGTGACCCTATAGTAAGAGTAGAACTGCCCCATCGGGTTTCCAAGGCTGTAATCTTTATGGAAGCAGACTGCCACATCTTTCTCCCGTGGAGCAGCTAGTAGGTTTGAACCACTCACCTTTCAGTCAGCAGCCGAGCACTTAACCACTGTGCCACCAGGGCTCCTTAATAAAAGACAAGGAGTAGGCAAAGGGCTGGCAGGAAAGGGAATGTGATTAGCTCGGAGAAGGGTCCCCAGGCTGGATGAGGAAACTGAGCCCCCCATTCTGGCTGTGGGAATAATCACAGGCTAACCTGGCGCTCGCTCCAACTGAGAAAACCATCTGTAAAACTTGAGTGCTGGTGCTTCTGTTAGAACACTTCCTTATACAGGCAGAAAGGAGTGCTGCATACTTCTGGAAATGAGGACGCCAGTCAAGAAAGCCCAACGCTCTGGTCTGCCTTATATGACAGTAGTAACAGCTACAAAAATTTACTGTTTCTTAATCCTCACTGTGACCCTGTTAGGGAGGTACTGTCATCATCTCTGTTTGGGCTAGATGAGGAAACCGAGGAACAGAGGGGTTTAGTAACTTGCCTGACGTCACACAGGTAGTAGAGGTGGAGCTGAGATTTGAACTTGGGACAGTCTACTCCACTGAGCCATGCTGCCTCTCCAGCATAATCTCTTGAGGCCCCTTTCACATCTAAACTCAATGATCATATTGTTGTATGTCTCCCCCCATGTGTACCTATAAGCATGGCCAGAAATCTGTGTCCATGATGGGGGGAAACAGAATGGTGTGAGTTTCACTTTGGGTCTGTCCCCTCCTCCTGCCCACCCACTGCCTCTAACACCTCTAACAAGGATCAAGGAAACAAAGGGGAGGGGAGATAAAACCATTTCTGCCTTGATTGTTTTTATTTGGGTAGACGAGAAACGTAATTACTTCGTATACACTTGCAGCAGTGAGAAGCTTTCAAGGATAGACAGACACATCATTGTCCCAAGTGAGATCTGTGACTTATTTATGGATTTCAACACTTCAACCCCTTCCGTACCTCCCTCCTTTCTGGGTAGTTCATTTCCTGGGTTCCCAGCCATGGTGAATTATAGTAGTCTGCCAGAACCAGGGCTCCCTTCTGGGAAGACTCAACATGCATACCAGGCAGATACAACATGCATGCTATCTTAAGAACGTTCCTTGTCCTTGCAGTTTCATCCATCTGTGTTCTTTAATTCTCTGCTTGGTCTGCAGTCCAGCTCAGTGCAGTTCTCCCGTGGTGGCCTCACAGCTATCTGTGAGTGTTTCCTCACTGTATCCTCCTGGAGGGAGTAGGGGACGTATGTCTTCAACCTCAGATGTGCCTCAGAATTGTAAGGGGCCTCAAAACCACATAGGTGGGGAGAATTTATCATACTTTTCCATTGAAAAATGAAACTAGATACTTTATTATGTTCTTTAGATGCTCATAATTTAAAGAGTATCCAGTGATTTAGAACAAAATTCCAAGAACTAAAAACACCTAGCAACATTTACCTGCCTCAGTACCCATTCCGATTATCCATCTGCACTGGTTCATTCATTCCATCCGTGGGCATTCACTGAGTACTTATTATGTATAAGGCACAACGTTGGCTTGTGTTGGATGGTAGAGATTCAGTGGTAACAAACTACCTGTGGAAACTGTCCTTGTGGAGTTTATGTCTTAAGGAGGCAACTGACAATGAGCAGGAATATAACTAAAGAAATGTACCAATTACAATTTTTAATATGCGCTGGAAAAATAAAAACAGACTGAGATTCTGTGATAGAGAAAAACAAGGATTATTCACACTAGATTAAATAGTCCAAGGAGGTGACACCTCAGAGGAGGTGATGTTAAAGCTTGTTCAGTGACTATATAACCTAGCTTGCATTACCTCCTAAACTGAGGTGAGCTAATACCCTAGGTTTTCAAATGCAGGTACGTGAACCCCTCTTGTAACTATTAGTCTTTAGTTCTAACTCCAAAGGGGTAAACTGATTTCTCTCTCAGGCTCTAACTTGCCTGAATTGCACTCTCTGACTTATCAGGAGAGGGCATCCCTCTTGTCTTTCCAAGTTCCTGATTGTTGGATGCATATTTAACTCTGTCTTTCCTCTTATCAGAAATAGACAGGCCTCTCTTCTCACTCATAATCCTTTGTTCCTTTCTGAGACCACTTTCTTGGCTCTCTTGTATCAACATGAAATCTGACTCCGTTTTCTCCACCACCCGTAGGAGTTTTTGTCTGCCTTGGTTCTACACTGTTTTTTAAAGGAATTGAAATTTGAAACAATCTGCTAAGTCAGAATGTGGATTCTTTCTCTACAAAGACTCATTTACCAAATTTTTATGCAAATAATGTGTGCCTTCTACTTTTGTTTGCCAAATGTTCCCTCTCCCTGTGAGGTATTTTCATAAACACGCTATGGCAATTTTTTTACATGTTGCTGTGAAAAAAAAGAAAAATCAGCTTAGAGCGCTTACAAAAGTATCTCACGTGGGGAGGGAAGAGTTGGCAAACAAACATAGAAGGTCTGAGATATTTGTGTAAAAATATGATAATCCAGTCCCCCTTCCCCCTACATTCTGCCCTCACCAGAAAGAAAATCCACACGAGTCTTGTCCTTCATTCTTTCCACAGGTGTTTACTGAGCGCTTACTACCTGCCAGGCATGGGGACAGATGTATTTCTACACACCCATAAACATCTGCAAATATGCCACATCACTCTTTAGCTACACATTATATTGCTTGGCCACCCTAAGTGGTTGGGAAATTTGAACTCATAGCTTATTTAAACCCCCACTCCTGGTTCCGGGAGGTGACAGTCTTTGTAAAATAACATTTTCATCCCTTCTCTCTCTGAGAAAGCCCAGCCTCTAGCACTCAGGAATAGGATTCAGGGTTAATTCATGGGGTGTTGACTTGGGCTGAGTACTGAGGGCCCACTTTCCTTTCTTGTTTACGTGTCCCTTGAACACCACTCACTGTCACTTCTCTGCAGGCTGCAAGGGGTGGACTGCTCTCATGAGGAATGTTTCCTATAAGATGTCATTTATGATTTCTCTATCACAGACATTCCATTAATCCTCCGAAGACGTCACTCTGGTTGAAATGTGACTGAAGCTTTGCATTTTATACAAACTTCGGTTCTTGGTTAAATAAGCCATTAAGCTATCTTGTTGCATGGCCCATGTGACTCCCCAGCCTGCACTCCCCAGCAATTTCTTCAGATGCCTAAATTTTAAAAGCCATAAATTAGCAAATCATCAACATATCACCAGGAAGGATCATCTGGTAGCGATTCTAGTCAGAAGGAAACACAGGCCTCAATAAGCGATCTTCACAAAGATATGAAGAACTGTAGACAGACAGATACAGTAACTAGGAAGACAAACAGATAATTCAAGTTGACAGACCATCTTGGACTGATTAGGCGTTCTGCTTTGATTAGCATTAAACATTTTGGGAAGGAAAAGAAACGCGGTTGCCCTAATACCTTGGAAAAATGACCCTTTGACTGCTTCTGAAATTCAGTACGGAGGGGCAGATACCAAAAGCAAGCGTCATTAGATGCTGTATCGTATAATGTAATATGCCAGATATTCCTTTCTGACAAGAGGGGTCTTGGTGGGTGTGGACGTGAGCTCTTCTTTCTTTCCATCTGTTTTGGATTCTTCTAAGCCACATCTTCAGTCCGTTTCAAACTTGCAGCTCTGTTTAAAGAGACTTGGATGCATATTAAATCAATTTCCTGAAAACACTAATGGAATGAAGGCTTTCCCTCCTCCCCTCCACTTTCCTGCCGTCTCTCTCCCTTCCACACACTTATCAAAATGTTCAAGCTATTGTTTTGAAAACAAGAATAGAAATGTAGGTGGGAAATCCATTGAGTACCTAAAAAAAAAAAAGTCATATTTAAGCTTAGACCTTTGCTCTGAATTATTTATACGTCCATAAAAAAAAAAAAGAATTCTGAATATGGTTTTTCTAATTATAATCCCTGATTATTCTTTCTGCTCAACCTCACATTTGATGGGTAAACCCTTACTGGTAGATTCAGAATCAAAAGAACAAATGCAAACACCAAAGGTAAAGTCCCACCATGTTGTCTTCCTGCTATGCCACTCATTCTGGCAGAAGTTTTTCCAAAGTTGTGCAAAGCAGTTCCTAGTAGATTCTGGTTTCATTCCATTGCTGCTGCCATCATACACTGAACATAAACCAGGAAACTTTCTAATTAGCCAAGTCCAATGCCTCTTTTTGTTAAAATACTATATTGGCTGATGCAGGGTGAAACTCGCGGAGATCAGAATCTGTTGCTAGATGGACTGCATCTCCGTACTTGGGTTTTTAGTAATGGCGTCACTTGTCCTTCCATGGTGTTGCCTGACAATGGCTTGCTCCCACCCCCAGAACCACAGGGGATCTTTATCTCCTCTTTCTGGTGGCTTCTTCAATAAGGGGACATAGAAGCCACTCAGAGATAGATGTATCCTGTCTCTTTGAGAAGCTTTGTGACCTTAGCCATCAACCCTAAAAGGCAAATGCCAACTAGTATGCAGAACAGCTTTAGGAAGGCATCCATCCCAATGTGTTTGCTCAACCAACAGTTATTTGAATCCCTACCATTTGCCAGGCACTGTCCTGCGTGCTGTGGTTAAAAGGATGAATAAGAAGGTGTGATTCTTGCTGTCCTAGAAACTTATCTGAGTCCTTGACCCATCAGAACCACTCAGGGAACCAGTGGCAGCCAAGCAGAAACTTAATAATATAGGAGCACCATCCCAGTGAAATGCTCTTTTGGCAGGAATTTTGTTCAATAAAATCGTGAAGGTGTAAAACAATCATGAAGGTGGCAAGCATTTTAGAGGGATTGCTGCTAAAAGCATTTCATAATTCACATCATCCAAAGTACCCATTGGCATAGTTTTGGGCAAAGGTAACAGAAAGGTACCTAGTGTACCTAAAAAACTGTGGATCTAACAATGCCCCCAGTACAAGAGGGGTACAGAGAGATTTTGAAGGGTAGGGAGGTGCTGATGCTACTCTGAGGGCTGCTCCCTTTCCTTGCCTCTCAAACCTCTGTGGGGCATATGCCTCAGCAAGCCCTGGGACCCATGGATTCCCCCTGTTCTATGTGTGTCACAGATGCTGAAGGCCTGATGAAGCACATGCGAGAGTGTTGGGTCTACTCGCAGTAAATGGCTGGCAGCAGGTGTGAGCTGGGGCAACACCCTTGGGGTAGCTGAGGGACAAGGCAAGGATATGCCAACGCTATTGTCGTGGGAGGGTCACTCCCAATAGCGTGTGCTGTAAAACGTGATGATGACTTACTAGGGCATTAGGGATGGAGATGGGACTTGCTTTGCCAAGCAAAGCTAGCAAGCCTCACCCTCTCCATGGCAAAATTAAGAGCCATCTCTTTGCTCAGGCTCATTCTTCTTCTATTCCACCTTTATCCCCAAAGGGTGAGACTGCCCTTTGTGTTACTTGGTCTTCTCTTTTCTCAGCCCCTGCTTGGTCAGAGGTGGCATTATCGAGTGGAGACAGATAGGTCTGCTTTGGCGTGAATAGAGGAAAGTGCCATCCAGTGTCCCGATTGCTCTGTAAGAGCAGAGACCCAACTAAGATTGGAAGAGTCAGGCCAAGGGGGGACTAGCTTGTTTAAAAATGGCCAGAGGCCTCCTGGTCTGAAGTAACATGCAGAGGGGTGAGGGTGTTGGAGAGAGACACAGAAACGACCAAGGCAATTTTTGAGAGTTGGGCTGCTGTGGGATTGCTTACTTAAGAAAGCTGTACAATTGTAACTCTAGGAAGGAAGGAAGGAAAGGAGGAGAGAGAAGGAAAACAAAATGGTGGTGAAAATACCTACAATGCTGAGTCATCATGAAAATTAAATGAGAAACTAAAGGTAAGGTAAGCAAGTATACCAGTTAGGAGTCTTTGGTTGTAGGCAGCAGAAATAGATTTTTGCTAATTTAAGCAGAAAAGCTTTTTTTTTTCTTTTTTTTTTTTTAAGGTCAAAGCACCTCACAGAATCCAAGGGAAAGCTGAAAGATCCCAGAAAGGACAGATAAGGGTCAGAGAAGCAGAGCCTCTGGGATTTTCGGAAGCAAAACCTCAGGAGAAGTCTTTACAGGGCTTTGCTTTCAGAATGAATCATTCAAGATTTGAATTTGGAGCAGAAAGCACTGATTGGCCTAGCTTGGGCAGGGAAACTTGATTATGGGTCCCAAGACTATATCTAATTGAGGAGTGATGGTTGTCAGAGGGAGGGTGCCTTCTGGGAAAGCAAAAACGACTAACATCTCCCACATTGAGGTTCTCAAAAAAAATTTTTTTTCTTTTAAAGACTTGAGCTGAGGTTCCATGTAGGCTTGTTGTTGTAGTTAGCTGCTTTAGAGTTGGCCCGTGACTCATGGTGACCCTATGCACAATGGATCATTGCGATCCATGGGTTTTCATTGGCTCATTTTTGAAAGTAGATTGCCAGGCCTTTCCTCTTAGTCTCTCTTAGTCTGGAAGCTCTGCTGAAACCTGGTCAGCACCATAGCAAAAGGCAAACCACCACTGGGTGGTGGCTGCACATGAGATACATTGGCCAGTAATCAAACCCGAGTTGTGGTCTGGTCAGGATGTCCCAGTATTCTCTGTTGTGGCTGCCAGTTGTCTGTCCTCTGACCTTAGGGCTCTGTTTAACAGAGTCTCTATTGCTGCACTGTTGGGATCAATTTGCTCAGCCTTCTGCCCCCATTTAGAGAAACAGCCTGCCTTCTCCAGACTAGCTCTATTGACAGCTGGGTAAGATGATAACTTTATTTTCTTCCTCACTGGGAGGGAGAATGCTTTTCTTTCCTTTGTGAATAGCAAAGTACTAGATGTGCCAGTAGGTAGGAAGTTATCTTATCACCCCACCCTCCTTGATTTTTTTCATTTGTTTTAACAGGAAGTAGTTAACACAAGGGTTTGGGATTGAGGGTGCAATACACACTCTCAACTGTATTGTTTTCATTTTTGTCCTCTTTACCTGGACAGTTCTCTTGCAAACTTGAAACATGCTAGTAGATTGGAGGTGGCAGCATCAGCCAATGAGCTAACAGGCTGGCCGTTACCTAACTGTTAAACTACTACGTTTACCATGCATAGGGCGTCCAAGCAAAGCACGCTCCTGCAACCAGTACAATGGTCAACAAATAGGTATTGAAAGCCCCATGAGTGTTGGGTCCTGAGCCAGGTCCCACAGTGGGCTGGAAAGATGAGCCAACAAAGGCCAGGGTTAGCCTTCGTTTACCCTCAATGATCTCCCCCATGTATACGGCAGTTCCTTTGGGACAGGCTCTCTGTAAAGAAGGGGTGTAACAGAGGAAGTGGGAAGGTGGGAATTAGATTAGCCTTCTTCCTTTTCAGCTGTGGGGTCATGAGCCTCAAGGGAAAAACTGGATAACAGTGACCCTAAGGACCTGACCCAAGTCAGGGAAAGTTGCCTTAAGATGAAGCAGCCAAAAAAAGCATGAGCAGGTGATATAGAATGTAAAGCCCAGAAACTTCTTAAATTTCAGCTTGTGTGAGTCATGGGATGGGAGTTATGCAGATAATGGTTCAAGTTCAACCTAGGAGGAAAAACATGAACTTTTAGTACTGACCACTCTGCGGTTTTGGTTGTTGGGTCTCTAACCACCCCCACTTGCTTTCTTCGTGATAAAATGCTGCTGAACTCCCTTGACAAGTACTTCTTAAAATTCATTCCCATCTTGTCAGCAGCTACCAATGGGTGGGAGACTTTGCGGGGAGGTTGGAAGAGGAAAGCATGATTAGAAGGCTCAGCAAAAAGACAAAAGAGATTCTAGCATATGTATTTGATATAAATATTATAGTTTTACAGAGACATCTAGATCAATATATGCCACATTTCATCTACCTCCTTGACAGAGTGAGCACAATGTATTCAGGGAAAGCTGTATAGGATTTTCAATTTACTCTGTATGATTTATTGTGACAGGAGAGCTATGGTTTTTTAAGTTCTTTATACTTGTTCCAGTAAAAATGGATATACTATCTTTAAAAATAAACAGCCCAGAGCTGTACATTTTACATTGTCTTCCGGGAGTGAGGCACTGCTCAAGAGAGATCTAAGACCTCCCCACCCTTGTGGGACCTGGTTGCAGTCAGATTGGCTTCAGTTCTTGCTCTTTAGCTTTTTTAGGGGAGTGGGGGTAGTGAAGAAAGTAAACAGGGAAATCAAGGAGCTGTTGCAGTTGTCTAGACAAAATGAAATGATGCCTTGAACTTGGATAGTGGCAGAGAGCTGGAGCACTCTGGAAGGATTCATCAGTGTCGGGTGGGAGCTTGGTCGGTCACCACAGCCCAATCAGTCTGGGCCCCTTCATTTTATAGTAACTGTCTCCAAGTCACACAGAACTGGAACCTTCGTCTCCTGATTTCCAGCCAGGGTCCTCTCCACGGCGCTAGCTGCTCTCTCTGTTTGGGAGACATCAAACCGAAGGGTAGCTCTGCCCTTCCTCTGGCATTCACCTTGCACTGAATCACTAGACCTCAGTTTCTGCACCAAATAATGCAGGTACTAGACTAAATATCTCCATGGGCTGATCTGATGCTAAGGTAAATGTGAGAATGGGGAAGGGAGCCCATCATTGTCACAGTTCCTATTTTCAAAGGCCACTGGGTCTGAGAACCACTATCTGAATTCTTTCTGTGGTGTGTAGATTTTAGTTTTTATTGAGCATAAACCAGGGCTTTGAACCAGTTCTTCTCAGTTCAGGCATGGCCGTGGAAGCAAAACTGGGATAGACCCGAATTTTTACAATTTGGGTTAACTGGAATGGGAAAAATTGCAGATTGAAGCCCTGCTAGAAACCTAATCTCCCTCTTAGAAAACAAAGGCAGCGTATGTGTTGCATAGCAATCAAATCTCTTGCCCTTCAGATTTGGGGCATGTGTGAATGTGTGTCACTCTCCACAGTCTAGCCAATAATCCAGTCTCATGCAGCAGGCTCCTGAAAGGGCTCACTGGCCTCTTCCGAGTCTCCCATTTCAGGGCTTTGACCTATAATTTTTCCTGTTCCAGTTATCGTTCGGGTTCACACAAATTGTAAAAATGCAGAACTGTTCCAGTTGGTCTTGGTTGGCCATGATTGAACTGGTTTGAACCAGTTCGAAGCCCTGAGCTAAACTCAGCCTCAGTGGATCTCTGGATGTCTGTTCAGTGTCACACAAGAGTCACAAACAGCCTAGTCTGGCTGCTGTCCTTCCTGTATATTTTCTGTCCCCCTCTCTCGTGCCTCCCGCCGTAGGTCAGTTACACTAAGTTGTTCGTTCTGAACGGCACCAGTGGCGTTGAGCTCTGACACTGAAGTTCCAACTCTCCCTGGGCATTCAGGCTTTCCTGGCTGTCACCAAGAGCAGGTTAGAAAGATTGAGAAAAATGCGCTGGATGTGATTTTGGAGGTGGAGATGATAAATAACAGGAGAAGCGCACCAATGCATTTAGTGAGGACATGCCCAGGAAATATGCAATTGGAGGTTTTCTGGTGCACCCTGATAGAGTTCATGATACCAAAAAAACCAAACCCATTGCCATTGAGTCAATTCTGCCTCATAGTGACCCTATAGGACAGAGTAGAACTGCCGCATAGGATTTCAAAAGCTGTAATCTTTATGGAAGCAGACCACCACATCTTTCTCCTACAGAGCAGCTAGTGGGTTTGAACCACCAACCTTTCAGTTAGCAACTGAGCGCTTAACCACAGCACCACCAGGGCTTCTTAGAGTTCATAATAGACGAGCATTATTTTTCTTCTGGTTAAGTCATACTCAGCCATGTTTGCTCCACGACCCTCCAGTGTTACCAGTACCCGTTGCTGTCAAGTTGACACTGACTTGTGGTGCCCTCATGTGTGTCAGAGTAGAACTGTGCTCCATAGGGTTTTCAATGGCTGATTTTTCAGAAATAGATCATCTGGCCTTTTTTCTGAGGCACCTCTGGTGGACTCCAGCCTCCAACTTTTCAGTTAGAAGCCAAGCACTTTAACTGTTGGTAACATTCATTCAGTCTAGTCCATGTTTATGGACCCCTGACCCAGCACCAGACACCGCCAGCTTACACTGGATGAGTAAGTCATTACTGGCTTTAGCTTCTTTCCAGAAAAAGCCATCTGCTGCTGTTTCGGCATTTAAGATGTTTTCTCATTCATGTGAGATGTATCTTTTTTATTTTTATTTTTTAACCCAGTCCTACGAGGTATTTGGATATGTCTAGGAGGTATCCATAACTGTGCCCCTTATGTGCTTTATTTTATGTATGAATATATATGCAGCACACACAAAAACATACATACATTTGTCTACAGAAACACCTATACATGTACACCCATATATTCATATGTGCTTACCTCTACATATGTAAGCATACCTATCTACCTACGTGTTTTAGTCATCTAGTGCTGCTGTAACAGACATACCATAAGTGGATGGCTTTAACAAAGAGAAATTTATTCTCTCACAGTCTAGGAGCTGAGAAGTCCAAATTCTGGGTGCCAGCTCCAGGGGAAGGCTTTCTCTCTGTCAACTGGGGTCCTTGTCATCCATCTTCTCTGCTCAGGGGCTTCACAGCACAGGGACCCCTGAGATATATCTTTTAATCTAAGCTATTAACATTAACTTGTATTACCTTTGCCCAAGATTTATTCACAGAGCTAAACAAAGCTTTAAGAAACAAAGTCTATCAGATCAGAAGTGGCTACTGATTTAACTTTGTTGGTCATCTACACAAACCATGTGGCCAGGCCCTATAGAAATCAGTTGTTAAGATTTCCGGTGGCCTGAAAGAGTTAAAATCAGAGCCATAGATGGCAACAGTTTAGCTACCTTCATAGTTAACCGAGATAGTCTCCGTTGTTAATGGATCATTGGAATCTGTGGTATCCTTTGGATCCCTGAGGCTGGTGGGGAAGTCCTGTGCTGGACATAGTATGCAGTAGTGTCTAAAATGGTCATGCAGCACTTTTCAGCCCCTTGGCTTACCACAAATTGTGAGGCATAAGTTAAAAACTTTGATTAGAGTTCTTTACCAGCGGAACTCCTGATTTCTGCCCGTCACTCACTCATTGCTGTCTTGAGCCCTCTAGCCTGAGTGACTAGGTGTAGCCAGAATCTAGTGATACTGCAATATTGTGATACTTTAGGTCAGGTTCATCATCATCCACCCCAGCCCCTAAACTAAGCCTCTTCCTGGGCCCATTGAGGGCCCCTCCAACACCCCCTCCACCATGTGTCCAGAAGGACGTCCCATCGGCCCAGCCCTGCCCTGTCATGAAGGCACAGAAGCTGAAGTCCTCAAGCCTGTGTACTTGCTGTGTCCCTGGACAGTGCAAACATTTGGCTGCTAACCAAAAGCTTGGCAGTTTGAATCCACCCAGAAACACTTCCAGAAAAAGGCTTGATGAGCTATTTCCAAAAAATCAGCCACTGAAAAAACCCTATGGAGCACAGTTCTACTCTGACACATATGGGGTCCCCATGAGTTGGAATCGACTCAATGGCACTTTTTTTTTTTTTTTTAATATTCTTTCCCCTCCACTACCCTCATCTTAGTGAGAATTGGGGTCGGAGACCTGGATGGCATCTTGGACACGCGACTTTCACTTGGCTGTGGGATGTTGGGCATGTGACTCAAGGAAATTGAGGTTCAGAGAGGTTGTCTGAAAAGATGCAGATAAGAAGACAGGGTTGTTTGAAATTTAGGTGAGATCATATAGGCCATAGAGCACTTTATATCTGTTAGATGGTGATTTACAGATGTCGAATAGATTCCACCAGTTAATAATGCTTACAATGGGCCAGACCCTTTACGAGGCCCTTCCCATGCATCTATTTAAACAAAGAGATAGCTATTTACTATTTAAATAATCTATTTAAATAAATCTACTTAAATAAATCCTCAGCAAACCTCATGAATCAGGTACTTCTCCAGCCCTTCCAAGGCTCTGACATTTTAGTTATAAAATGTAGAATTTGAGACCTTGCCCAAGACCGTTCAGTTATTTAGCGTCTGAGATGAGTTTGAATCCTTAACACAGGACTATCAAAATATGAATATCAGACGGTAGATCTGTGGGTGTCATGGAACCCAACAGAGATACTTTGGATGGGGATCTTTCTGGCGTTCCTCTGACCATGTAGTGTTAATAGTCATCACTTTCTTTCTAAGGATGGCGCAGCCTGCTCTCAATCTTAGAATATTTTCAATAAGTAAAGATACAGTAAATTCCATTTCTTTTCTCTCCACAATAACATCTCTTCCAAAAACACTTCCACTGGAATTTTTAAAAGTCCTGAAAATGTTTGGGGGAAGTAACTTTTCCCCTCTCCCCATCCACCCCTGGTGCTCCTGTGGGGCCCCTGTCCCCAGACACTGGCTGGCAGAAGCAGATCTAATCAGATGCTGAGTTAGAGAGGCGGCTTCTCCCCAGCCATCAATTCTAACTGCATTCCAACATTTTCAATATGTGGGCTCCTTGGTCACTTTCACTCTGTGGAAAACAAAATGGAGGGAAATGATTATTGGCACAAAAGGGGGAAGCCGTAAATCTTCAGATCAGATATAGGACGGATTGGAACAATATGAGTTCTCCAAGGTTGCCATGATAATGTCCCTAATAACTCTCCTTGGGCAAAAAGGCAATCTGCTTTCAATCAATCTCGCTTTTTCTGAGCAAAAATACCAATTATGTTGAAGGAAGATTTCTTTTTTCTTCCTTTTTGATAAAGACTGTTCTCCACCCCAGAAATCATGCTGTAGCTAAAAGATATATTTTCAATTGTCTAGAATAGTATTGGAAGCTAGCACCAAATGAGAAAAGTCAGTCCTTTTTTTTTTTTTTTTTCCTTTCTCCCCTTTCTTGCCAGCATTTGTCTACTTCTTAAGAGAAGTAAAAGCTAATTAAAGGCTTAAGGGATAATATTGATTGCATTGGAATATATTTTATATGTACGCAGCACATTTTCAGCTAAGAGAACCCTGACTCTTTCTGAGGCTGAATAAATCAGCTGGCTGAGCCTTTGATTCAGGGTGAGAGGGGCTCATCTCCTTTCCTTCCACTTCACACACGTCTCTCCCAGGGATGAATGATTTCGGAAGAGGAGGGAGTGCTGGCAGACATTCATTCGCTTCTTTGCATACAGGATAGAAAGGATGAATGTTCAGGCATTTCCCTGGACCTCTCATTGATTCGAGTCCAGCTTTGAATAATCACCAGGCTTACTCTGGCACAGAACTTTGAACTTTGCAATGCCTAGTGCAATACCAAGAGACTGGCGGAGTGCTCTTAACCCTCAGTTTCCTCATCCATTGAATGTGGGGATAAGTAACTTGCCCAGGATCACACACGTCCTTGGTGGCAGAAAATCAGATCTGGCTGCCTTTCACAGCCAGGTACAAGGAAGTACCCCAACCACATATGTGTCCTGTGGGGGTACCCCTTAGCTGCATCCATATTGACCTTGTTCTTAATCTTGCAAGTTTGTGGGCAGGAAGCATTAGAACTGTGCTGAGCAGCTCATTGCCATGTGTGGGCAGTCGGGTCAGGAGGAGCTTCCTGTTTCTCAGCCACTTTCTGAGCACACTGAGCAAATTCAGAATCAGAAATCTTACTCAGAACATGGAAAGTCATTTGCAGTCCATTTTGTCCAGAAAAATGCACACCCCCGCAAGAAACATTTTAATATTTGACTTGATAAAAATGTATATAATCTGTGTGTTCAATTTACATTGTATATTCTGACAGGCAGTGTGTTTCACAGCCATCCAGTGAGAAGGGAGTTAGTCATGTGGGTTTCGGGCATAAAATTTGGATAGGCGGCCAGAGGACCCTCCCTGAACCTTGGAGGTTCAGGCTAAAGAGCAAAGGGATGGTGCTGATACGTCTCTTCTGAAGTAACCCGCTGACATGCTCCCTCCCCATGGTGGCCTCCGCTTGCCCAGTAGCTAACTGCACCACCGTAACAATAACAGTCCGTAATGGCGATATTATTAACTGCACCGTGCATGTTATTGATTTCCTCTTTGTTCTGCATCATTATCCTTTCACCAATGAGTTTACTGCATTATTCGCACACACTTAGTCAAGCACCAAATTACAACGAAAGGGCAGGCTCTTGTAATGGCGCCTAATGGAACATTGCGTAAGTGATCATCACTGCCTCTTATTATGAGGTGTCTCCAGCCAATGAGCACCCTGCCTGCTTGGAAGGTGCACAGGGCAGTTAGGAAGTGCAGGAGACCTGGATTCTAAATGTTACCCAGCAAATTACCGTGCTTCATGTTCGCCATCTGCCCAAGCCTCAAAGCCCGGCCAGGGATTCCGCCCCAGTCACTGTCAGCCTGAGTGGGCTGGAGAACACCTGGGCTGAGCCCCTTGATATAGTCTCTTCACAAGAAGCCAGCAAGTTTCACCTCTGTGTTCAGTCCCCACTTTGGTCTTGGGGCTAACTCTTGTACCAAAGTGGTTACTTGGAATCATGTAGCAAGTATAAGTGGGCACAGTAGCAGCCCAGGGAAAAAGCCAGGAGTCCTAAAACATTGGAGGGACAGCTACAGTTCTGGAAGAGGGTCTCATGTCGTCAGGGACAGCCACCATTTCCAGAGATAGAAGTCCAAACCACCCTCGAACAAGACCATCAATCTAGCCTCATCCCTTCCTGGATTCTCCCCATCTTGGGATAAATTCCTTCGGCTCTCTTTGAAATCCCAGGCCCCTGAAGGAAGAAGCCCTCTGGGGATGCACAGCCTGTAGGCATGATCTCCATTCCATAGGCGTCCCATCCGCATTTAGCCCTGAGTAATGCGTACTTACTGTAAAGTGTTACATGCCCCCATTGTCAGAGGAGTTATGGTGGAAAAATGCAAAATTCCTTTTTACTGCTTATGGCCAGCAAAGCCTATAACGTGTCAAGCCGCACATTAGCCAGCCTGATAAAAGTCCCTTTCTTACACACAAAGTCATCATTTCAGCAAGATTTGTTATCTCATTACCTGATAAGCTGTATGTCATAAACCAAGACTCATACAGTAAATCTCCTGGGAGGACGCTTTGTGGGCAGAAAGGGAGAGATATGAATCTGTAAGGGGCTTGATAATGCAGCATTTAAGCGCAAGCATAATGTCACTTATTGTTAAATGCATAAAACCACTTGGCCAAATGGTTGAGCTTTTAATAGGATTTTGTACAGCATCAGGTGAGAAGCCACATGCCTTTTCTGTCTAGGTGTCTCTAAGCACCTGCTAGCCCTGCTGCTTTGCCTCACAGCCCTCCGGGGACGGGAGCTGGGTTTTATGGAGGCCGCGGGAGGTGATGGATGTTTCCCCTGCAGCTGCTGCGCATCCTCTGTCTTGTCAGGGGGTGGGGTGCTGGGGCGTCTCTGGGCCTGGCAGATCTAACTGGCCTCTCCCATGCAGGCACATTGTGGTCTGTGGACACATCACTCTGGAGAGTGTTTCCAACTTCCTGAAGGACTTTCTGCACAAGGACCGGGACGATGTCAATGTGGAGATTGTCTTTCTTCACAAGTAAGAGGCCCCTGGTGTTTGTAAGCCCTTGACCTAACCATGCACCCTGCAGGGGACTCCATGAATGTCTGTAGGAGGAGGGTGATGGTGTCAGCTTTAGGAGACAGATCAGAATTGAATAAGCCATCCTCTCTGCTGGCATCATTGGAGAAGAAAATCCAGAAGCAATGGAAAGGAAAGCAATCGCTAACTAAACAGGAGAGCAGAGCGTGCCTCTGGGGAGGCAGTTCTGGGACCAAGTCTGCATTCCTCTCTGGAAGAAATAACAGTGAGGTTCATTGTTGGTCATACACGTCATTATTGTCCCCTCAGCAACCTGGGTCTGTGTGATCGAGGTGTATTTTGCAGCATCTGGAAGTGAGATGATTAGCTGTGTGGTGTGGACAGTTTGGGGCTGCAGGAGTGAGATGCTGACCAAGCCAGACGCACGTAGAAGAGGGAGCTGAGTATGAAGTTATAACAGCAACAACTGCCATTTCTAGAGGCCTCCAGCGTGGGGCGCTCTGCCTGTCACTGTACATGCTGTCTCTCGTTTCAACAGCAAAAGGAGCAAAAGTATATGCTCTGGACTCAGATCACTAGATCTGAATCCTGTCTCGACTGAACAGGTACCTAGCCTCCCTGACACTCAGCTTCCACATCCATAAAATGGGGAGATACTGATGGTTGCTACCTCATTGGGCTGTGTGAGAATGAAGTGAAGCAATCCGTGTAAAGTGTGCAGTCAGGCACACAGTAAGTGTTCAATAAATGTTAGCTATTATCATAAAAGATAAAACATACTAGGCGACACAAGCAATTTAAGAGGTAAATCTTAACTTCATTTTATAGATAAGGAAAGCAAGATGTCACCCCTCCACTTGAGGTTCTTAGGGTTTTTAGCTTTGCCAGTAAATGGTAGTTTGCGACAGGAATGGAGAGAATTTGTGGACTCAGCCATCTTGGTCTGGGCAACACTGTCTTCTTTTAGGGAGATGGGCATATCAATGAGCCAATCCTGGCCCCATGTCACAAAGGGCTAGGACAAAGTTCACGTGGTGGTGGTGGAGTTGGCTTGATCTGGTGTTAACTGCCCAGGGCTCAGTCCTGCTCAGGGGTGCACTGAGATGTTAGTGACTTCGATACAGGCTCTCTGTTCTTTACATCCCCTTTCTTCTGGCCTATGTTCACGGAATGCCCCGGGGTTAGGTGCTGCCCAAACATCTGACTTGCCACCATGTTTGAGAACTAGGGTTTTCCTTCTCGGCACTGACTTCTCCAAACTCTGGAAAGACAGGCCAGGCTATGGTAGCATGGGAGCAGTGCCCACGGGCCCAGTTCAGTACTTCGTCACTGACTATCAGCTGTGGGGCCGTTCTCCATAGAACATTTTGGAAAGTTTAAGAGAAGTGTAGTATATAGGTTCTGCCCTCACATGGGTCAGGGAATTCAAGATGAGCACATTTGCAACAATTACAGGACAACATAAGATCCTCTATTAGCCAGTGAATGCTGAAGTCAGTTTAATTAGGATTGGGGCATCAGTATCAGGGAGAGATGGGTGCTGCCTAGATACCAGGGCAGACTTGTGAAAGAGGTGGGCCTTGTAATGGACCCTGGAAGACTGGCCGGATTTGTATGGGCAGCTGCTTTTCTCTCCCCAACTGCTTCCTTCTGAATAAACAAGCTGGCTGCTCATGATTCCATTGCTGCGATTCGCCTTTGTGTCCCCAGTATCTGTCAGTGTCAGACTTGTAGTAGATGTCCCTGTTAATTAGCCTCTCGAAGCTTTAGGTTAATAACATGCCTTGCTCTAGTGTCGTTTGGAGGTTTAAATGAGTGAATACTTGCCAAGTGCTTAGAGCAGTGTCAGCCACATAGTAAACCCTCGAAAATGTTAACATATTATAACTACTAAATACGTAATAAATGTTAGGCAAGTGTTGACTTAGCACTTGGCACATTTAAAAAAAAAAATGCCATTGAGTCGATTCTGACTCAGAGACTCTAGAGGACAGAGTAGAACTGCCCTATAGGGCTTCCAAGGCTGTAATCTTTATGGAAGCACACTGCCACACCTATCTCCCTTGGGGCAGCTGGTGGGTTCGCCGATCTTTCGGTTAGCAGCCAAGGACTGTAACCACTATGCCATCAGGGCTCCTACTTGGCACTTAGTAGGTTCTAATTGGAGCCCTGGTGGTACGGTGGTTAAGCATTCGGCTACTAACCAAAAGGTCAGCAGTTTGAATCCACCAACCACTCCTCGGAAACCCTATGGGGCAGTTCTACTCTGTCCTATAGGGTCGCTGTTAGTCGGAATCGACTTGACGGGACTGGGTTTGGGTTTTAGGTCCTAGTTAAATATAGATTCCCAGTGCCTAGCACAGTCATGTGTAGAGAATAGGCATTTTTCATCTCTGCAGATTTCATAAATGAACAGATAGGCCAGTTTTTTAACACGAGTCCTCCAGTGGAAAACACATGAAGTCATACAACTCAGTGTGCACAGTGTACCAGATGCGTGGAGTGACTCTGCCCAAGAGCAGCACAGAGGAAGAGAGTCCTGTCTGTGGCTTCTCACAGGTGACATTTTTGAGCCAGGCCTTGGGGGATGAGAATTCTGAAGTAGAGAAGCAGGGGAAGGTGACTTCTGGTGGAGGGAACAGGAGGACAGCTCTCTTAGGGGAACCTTTGACCAATCACTGATGTCATGGCCTCAGTTTCTCTATTCCGAATATAGCACTTCGATCCATTACAAAGTCAAAGACATTTTGCCCCAGGCTGTAGAATTTGTAAAGGTCTTGAACTCTTTTACCTGGTTGCTGGTTTTGGTGTTCATTTGGTCTGGATTTTATGTCTCTTGAGTGTGAACCTTGTATTTATGGCAAGAAAGGGGGCTGCTTGGAGGGCGAGATTAGAGAAGGGAAGCCGTGGAGGCCGAAGACCCAACAGTGTTATATTAACGGCTCTTTCTTCTCTCCCTGCACAGCATTTCCCCTAACCTGGAGCTTGAAGCTCTGTTCAAACGACATTTCACTCAGGTGGAATTTTATCAGGGTTCAGTACTCAATCCACATGATCTTGCGAGAGTCAAGGTAAGGAAGAGCGGGTGACTTCTGCTTTTACTCCATCTTGGGGCAGGGGTGTCTCACTCGGTGGTGAGGGGACATGCCTCCTAGGATGGCCAAAAGGCACACCTACATCTCTAACGAGATACATCAGATACTACCAATCTTGACATCACCCATCCACTGGTCCCAGGACTTTGTTCTGCTGGCCCATGCTAGGCCTCCTCTAAGCATTCCACATTTAACTAGTCATAACCAGCTAACCAGTTGCTGTTGAGTCAACTCCAATTCACGGCAACCCAATGTGTGTAAGAGTGGAAAAGTGCTCTGTAGGGTTTTCAATGACTCATTTTTCGGAAGCAGATCACCAGGCCTTTCTCCTGAGAAACCTTTGGATGGACTCGAACCTCCAACCTTTCAGTTAGCCGCCAAGCACATTAATTGTTTTTACCACCCAGAGACTCCCTGGACTAGTCATAGCATGAGCTTTTTTCGCTGGTTCCCTCAGTGTCTGCCACTCTTAAAGGAAGTGGGCCAGTCCTATGCGCTCAATAGTCTCAAATACAACATAATCAAGTAAGTCCCATCTTGAATATTAAGTTGGGCTCAACAAAGTTTGGACATTTATTATTTATACCTGTAAGGAATATTAAGGATAGAGCATAAAATAAATTTTTAATAAGCCATAAGAATTTTTGAGCTTCCTTTTTTCCCACCAAAGACTCAACGTGCAAAAATTTAACATGTAGGTATCTGATAGTATTTGGTAATGGGCAAATCTGCCTTTACAGAACTTGCTGTTAGAATTTCTCATAAAGCACACTTGAGGCTTAAAAGGGAAAGGGATACCACAAAATGACATGTGCTAATTTACTCATTTTATATGGATTTTGGAAGCACGCTCAGTATTTTCATGCCAGTGGGTGTATGTTAATATTGTGAATCCACTGGAGTTTAAATGCGGATCGTCACCTAGTTCAGTAAATAATATAATTGGCAAATATGAATAAGCCAGAGCGTTTGGGTAAATTCTTTGGATTATTAAGGAAAACTAGAAACAATTTTTGATACACTACAGAGAAACTGTGCCCTCCCGCCAAATGCAAGAATGGTCTGTTAAGCACAGAATACCAAGTAGAACAGATTACTGACCAGAGCCAGCATGAGAATTCTGCTTACATAGTCCCAGTAATCTTAATATCATCCAAACATTATCCAAGTTAGAGCTAATGTGAAATCTTAGTAGAACACAAGTTATTGTTCATGGACCTAATGTAAATGCAAGCAATTATTAGCGTTATCAAGTTTATGATTCTCTTTAAGAATCTTTTGGCTCTTGTTTAAGGGAGCCTGGGTGACACAAGGGCTTTGGGGTTGTCTGCTAGCCTCACAGCTGGCAGTTGGAACCTACCCAGCTGCTCTGTGGAAGAAAGGCCTGGTGAACTGCTTCCATAAAGATTACAGTCAAGAAAGCTCTATGGAGCAGCTCTACTCTGTGACATGGGGTCGCTATGAGTCAGAATCGACTTGATAGCAACTGGTTTGGGTTTTTTTGGTTTGGCCCATGTTTAGAGTAAGCCAGTAGGTTGTGTTTTGTGATCATCTGTAACATATCATTTCATACACATGGATTTGTTATCTTTTTAATATCTGAATAATAATTGAAAACTAAACAATAAGATGCTGCTATCTGATCTCCTCTTATTCCACAGAGAGTGAAGATGTGAAAAAAGGTTAGATGGAAAACTTTGAAGTCTAAATTTCTGAATCCCCAACATCTCTGTTAACTTGTTAACCTGACAGAAGGGCTTTAGCCTGCCTACCTCCATTTCCCAACTGGGACAATTAGGATGATGGTGCAGACCTTTGGGAAATGAGGAGGGGAATTCCAAACAGAAACACTTAATTAATTGTTGCTTAAAGAAACCTAGAAATCTAGCAAGCGACTATGCCAAATGAGAAGTATAATTACCAAGGTACATGTTGTATCCTTTGGCAGCAAGAAGATGAAATGTTTATACCATAACAAGAATCTTCAGCCTCTACTTTTGGCAGAAACTATAATCTCTCAGGATTATTATTATTATTTTTCTTTCTATTGCAAAGCACCAGGTTCCCCAAGAGCTGTCAACAGAGAGAGACTGCAACCACGCGCCGCTATTTATGTTTGTGTTTTGTGATTTTCCTTTGGTGTCTCAGATAGAGTCAGCAGATGCGTGCCTGATCCTTGCCAATAAGTACTGCGCTGACCCGGATGCCGAAGATGCCTCCAACATCATGAGGTAACCTCGGGGAGGCCGAGAGGGCCTCAGGCTTGGCACTCTGCTGTCCACTCAGTGCCCTTTGTCTGGGTCCTCTGCAGGGGACCATCTCTACTGCACCTTTTTTCCCCCATAAGCCACCCCACAACTTGCCACCCATGTAAGCCCAGGGCAGACGGAGCAGTGATGGGTAAGAAGGGCATTGACATAGGGTGCCGTCAGCAGGAAGCTCACCTTTAACAGCTGAGAAATCTGGCCTCACAACTAGGATGGGGTTTGAGATACCTTGAGACAGAAGGAGAAAAGGAAAGACGGATTTAGATGGGTCCAGATCTGAATTAAGTTACCATCTTTCCTAAGAGGGAGTGGACCTGAGAGATTGCATCTGGGGGCGATGTTGCCTCCCTGGGACATTTGGCAGTGTCTGGGGACATTTTTGGTTGTCACAACTGGGGGGATGCTACTAGCATCCAGTGAGAAGAGGCCAGAGATGCTGCTAATCATGCTACAATGCACAGGATGGCCCCCCACAACCTATAATGCACAGAATAGCCCCCCACAACAGAGAAATATGTGGTCCCAAATGTTAATAATGGCTAGGTGGAGAAACCTGTGTTAAGGCTTTCCCAAGTGTGCCTACAGCCTGTTGATTAGTAACGTCCACCCCCCAAAAAAGGAGTTTTTTTTTTACCAATAAGCTTGTTTCAACCAGTTTCCCAAAATTAAATGGTTTTCTTAACTGAAAGCCTTCTCAGTACTTTGCTATTTTTTTTTTTTCTCAGTGCTATTATGAATCTCAAATATAATGTTCTACAGAGAATTTCTCAAACCTATCTGGACTACAAACCCTCCCCCACCCTTTTTTTTTCACAGAACATCTTCTGCGGGAACACACTTTGGAAAACACTGCCCTGTGCCTTTACTGTAAATGGGTTAAAAACCAAACCAAACCCATTGCTGTCGAGTCGATTTCGACTCATAGCGACCCTATAGGGCAGGATAGAACTGCCCCATAGGGTTTCCAAGGAGCGGCTGGTGGATTCGAACTGCAGAGCTTTGGGTTAGCAGCCAAGCTCTTAACCAATGCAATCTCTACTCCAACTCTTAACATCTTATTCTTTTCTCATTTCGGAAGAAAATCGTTCAGTTCTTTTTCTGTCCATAGACCCAGATTTCAGATAGCCTTTGGCTATGAAATGATCAAAAAGTTAAGATATTTTGCCCCAGTTAAAGTCCCTCTGGAATTCTTTTCTTCTCTAGCATGGTTGCAGTGTAGTTAAGAGAACTGGAAGGGCCTAATAAAGAGAAAATTCTAGAGAGGAGATGAACTACAAGAAAATATTTCACTCCCACTATATTCCCAGGACCTTTGCCTAATTGTGAACAGCCATTCTTTTGGTCTAGACAGAGATTCCCAATCCCCGCCGCTTGGTTACCGTGTCCTGGGAGTTTACCTGAGGTTGAGGGTTGGGAAGTTGCCTTTGAATCATTACAATTCTGGCATCTTCTTTGTCTTTGCTTTTAATCAGTGGCCCCAAGTGACAAGAGCTTTCTTTCCCATCAGAGAGGTAGAGGAATTCCTCCAGTATATTTCCGATGAGCACATGCTCTCAACAGCATCTGGTCCTTGGGTCTGGCAGGCAACATCTGGCACAATGTTCTCTTTCCACTCCCTTTTCTTTGGCAATATGCTTAGTGCAGTCATTTTAAGGAAGTTGATGCATGAGCTCCCTTTAGTACTGGGCTTGCCAGCCTGCAGAGAGCTGTTAGAACGGGGTCTGGCTTCACACCTGGCCCTTTGCAGCTACCCATACCCTGAGTATTCACAGCTGGAAAGTGACTACAACTGCCTAAATTTGGGGTGTGTCATCTGCCCTTTCCTTGAACTAGGATTTCCATCCTTCAGCCCTGAAAGTTTTTCTGCCCTCAGAGCCAGATGAAGTGATAAGAATGCAGCCTTTACAAAATCAGGCTTCTTAGGGCCAATTTATAGCAATAAGGGCTCAGAGGTCAATTTAAGAAACCAGGCTTCTTTATCTTCAGATTTTCAAATAAAAAACCAAAAGAAGATGAATCTTAAGGTTTTGGCCCCACAAAGAAGTTTGGGGCTGGCACTGCTTTTTCCCAAAGTGAATAATAGAAATGAGGGATACTTTTGAAATGAACATTTCTTTTAACCACAATATTTTATTTAAACCTTGACTGCAAAATGTTAATGTGAAGACATGTAGATACCAGGATGATTGGCGTGATGCCAAGGCATAAAAATTACTGAACAAAGGTAGTATCCGACGTGTAATTAAGCCATTCATTAACCAGAACCAGAACGAAGGCCCAGGGAACAAAAGAAATGAGAAACTCCGGGCTAGAGATAGGCTTCACCTTCCCCTTATTTGTATAATCCTCCTTTCTCCCTAGTTTAATGAGACCAATCTGCTCCTTTTCAAATGAAAATGTCAAGGATCCATTTGAAATGAGGGAATGCAGAGAACTGGCTGATGTTGTTTACCGAGTTCTGAGGGTGATAGGATCCCACAGTCCTGGAGTTATAGGCACAGGCCAACACAACACTTTTTCGAAAATAAAATGAAATCCTTCAAGTGCAAGAGCCTAGAGTGAGTGTCTGCAGGCAGAGGCTTCAGAGCCATCCGTTTCCAGATTCACAAGTTACAGCTTTTCTGACAGAGCTGCTCCCTGGCCTCCCTGCCTTCATCTTCGCACCAAGAGGGATGAGGATGAGGAGTAGAGCACGCCTGGGTGGGGAGTTTGTGGGGGCAGTTGTAATAAATGCACTTGCATTTCGGATTAGCTTACAGGGTGGGCCTTTCTGTGGAATTCCATTCTTTAGCCTTTCCTGTCACAGAAAGAAATGCACAATGTCACCTCTGACAGAGTCAGTAATGAGAAAAACCATCACTTACATGTGGAGAGAGGTTTTAATGATTTCAAAGCATTTTCACATCTGGTCTCCCATTTGCTGCTCATACCAAGCCTGTGAAGTAATAAAGCAGGTACTGCTGTCCCCGACGTTCAGATGAGGAAACAGGCACAGACAGCCCAGGCATTTCCTGGAGGTCACCCAGTTCATTAGTAGAATACCTGGGACTAGGATCCAGGTGTGGCCATTCTGTCTGTTCCCTGCCCCTTCCCACAGCAATGCACTGGGGAGTAGAAGTGAGGGTGGGGGCAGACGGTGGTTCATTCTGAGTATAGATTTAGGGCCGGTTGTGGGGGGGGCGGTTTCCACCAGAGCTCAAGCTCTCTGACCAGTACAGTCATCAGTCAGACGTTCTGAGATGTTGAAGGCTGAATCGTTGGTCTCATCTGAAGAGCATGTTGTGAGAGTAGGCAAGTGTGTGTGACAGTGAGGATAATTTGTCATGCTGCTTGTTTGATTTGTCATTACTGTCTCAAGTGGTTAACTTGGAGACTTTGACTCCAGAGCAGGTTATTTCTAGGCTCATCTCTAGGGTATGAGAGATTGGAAACCTCGGAAGCCCCAGGATTTCAGCTGGTTTTAGATGCCTGTGTAAGCAATAAGCCTGGGACCTCTGCTTCAGAACCGCTCCCTCCCCCAGGTACACACACACACACCCATGTACACGTGTATCACCAAAGCATTATGAAGACTCTCCTTTCTTTTAGGCCCAGGACAGAGTCTGTGGCTGTCGTGAGATTTCTTTTTCATTAAGTTTGGAGTGGGGAGGTGGAAACACAGTTCACCTTGGCCTCATGCCTACAGCTTCTCTGGATGGCCCTGACTGCTGGCCCCACCTTTCCCCCGCTTGGAGGTCAACAAATTTATCTTCCCATCAGACAACCCATGGGTAAGGCAGGCCTGCCTCAGCTTTGGTTCTTTCTTTTTCCAGAGTGATCTCCATAAAGAACTACCATCCGAAGATCAGAATCATCACTCAGATGCTTCAGTATCACAACAAGGTAAGACAGTGAGAGCCTGTCCCAGGCCTAACAATGCAAACATGGGTCCAGCCTCTTCTCCCTCACCATAGAGTGTATATGTGTACACACATGCACAAACATGTGTACACACATACACACGCACACATGCACACACATATACCACTGCAACTCAAAAGCCTGGATACAGAGATACAGTGGGTAGGAAGTTCCCTCAGACTTGGTGACTGGAAGGAAACCCCTGATTCCTCCATTCAGGAAGCACTTGTTGGATCCCTAGGTTCAGCAACATTGATGTATTCTTAGGTCCCGTCCAGACTAAAATTCCGACAACATCGACTTTTATGTGCTCAGTCATCTCTTCTATCAACATTGATTAGATACCTACTATGTGGGTCTCACTCTAGCTGATACCATGATGGATATAAGTGAAGAGGCAACCCTCTTTTGTGCCTGCAGGGATTTCACAGTTAAGTTGTAGAAAGTGTCCCAGGTGAGTGAGGTAACTTCTGTGTCTGAGACCAGGTGAACTTGAAGGCAGGTAATGTGCACTAGGTGGAGAACGTGGAACACGGTTGTTCTCAAGTTCAAGTGAGGATTTGCATGGTTGAATTTAGGAAAATAGTTGTTGATTCAGAGATTAAATGTGGAGGGATTTTCCTAGTGTTACAGTTCACAATTAGGGGATTGGGAAGATAGACAATGTCAGAGTCTGTGTTGTTACCTTTGTGATTGACTTCTCAGTAAACTAGAGTTCAATCCCTCATCCAAAGGCAATGCCCCTTCTCTCAGCCAGTCAGTACACTCCCAGGCAGACAGCTTTGAGAGAGGGAAGGTGGCACTTTTTTCTTTCTCATATGAAGCCGGTTATTTCCTTAATGAGGCTTAGAAACTGGAGGTGGCTCAGTACCTGGAGCCAGGTGTCCTGCATGAACAAAATAACTCCCTGCTGGGTTGTGAGGGAGAGTGTGCCCCAGCTTACAGGCCATATTCCCCATAAAACAGGCAGTCAGGTGACCCAGAGAAGACATCCCCTCCTCATTCTGCCAAATGCACCAGCCTCGTGCCATTATTTCTTAATTGCTGGCAAATGCAGGCCCATTTTGCTGTGTGGAGCCGCACTAGAGGCCATTGTTGAGTGGAGCCTGCTGTCGGTAACTGGCCCACCACTTGGAATGGCTGCCCACTGCCACCATTACCCCACCTCAGCAGGTGGCTTCCTTGCAGAGCGAGGTGCTCTCCAGCCAGTGGGATTGGTGGTGGGCACCCAAGGTCACATTCTCCTGTTTACCTCTGGGAAATCCAAGGACGCTGAAGAGATAAAGTGAGGATATTGGTTAACTCACAAGCTTCAATCCAGAGAAGGTTTTTTTGATGGCAGCCCCTGTGTGTGGAAGTGAATTTTAGTAGCAAAGCTGTGCCTGGTGACAGCTCTGAGGCAACAAGTTCTCCTTTCATTTGCAATTTGAAATTTCGTTTGGTGTGGGAGTGTTTTAAGCTGTTATTTAGATTTTTTGCTGACTTTAGAGTGAATAGGAAAATAAATGTTGTAATGTTTAGAGAGGGATGTCAGTTCTTTTTTTGCTCCTTCCAATGAATGCTGATGCTGCATCTTCAAGAAACTTGGAGGATTTTAGCTCTGTGATTCTGGTCAGACTCCAAGTAGCTCAACCCAGCCTAGGATCCAGGCAGGACTTGGTTAATATTACCATGGTCATATCAACTTGAATGTCTTTCACAAAACTGCATTGTCATTATTCAGAAACAATAATGAAGACATCCACCTATCCATGATGACTTGCTTAAAACACATTTGTTCAGAACCATCCCAGTCTATCTAGGTTTAAGGGTTCGGTAGAATCACTTATGGAAACCTTGCCCCTGTAAGATTAATAAGGGAGTAAGATGACTAAGGGGTACCTGACTCAAGCCATAGTCTTTTCAGTTGCCTCATATGCATGCAAAAGCTGAACAATTAAAAAACAAAGACAGAAGAAGAATTGATGCATTTGAACTGTGATGTTGGTGAAGAATATTGCATATACCATGGAACGAAGGAATCAGTCTTAGAAGAAATACAACCAGAATGTTCCTTAGAAGTGAGGATGGCAAGACTTCAAACCACTTACTCTGAACACATCATTAGGAAAGACCATCACTAGAAAAGGACATCATGTTTGGTAAAGTGAAGGGCCAGTGAAAATGAGGGAAACCATCAATGAGATGGGCTGGAACAGTAGCCACAGCAATGGATGCAGGCATACCAACAATCATGAAGATGGCACAGGACCAGGCAGCGTTTTGTTCTGTTATACATAAGGTTTCCATGAGTCAGAGCTGACTTCATGGCATCTAACAACATCAACAAGGGGAATTTTTCTCTGTTATTCCATTGGGTGGAAGAAAAGACCATCTTCTAGAGAAAGAACAGAAAGTACACTGTTCATTGCTTGACATCTCCTTCCTAGTATAAATCCGAACGGATAATCTGAATTCTGCTTCACAGTTTTGCACTATTTTCTAAGATGCTCCCACCTACCTTTTCAACATTTTTTTTTTTTCATTTTCCCTTTCAATATTTTTTCTTCCTCTCTTGGCACTTTCTCTTTACCCATGACTAGATGCCCAGAGACCAACACCCGTTAAATTAAAACATCCTTTCAGGAATGAGCCTGGTATGTGTGTGTAAAGTTAAGTCACTGCAAATATATTCCAAGAAAGTTTGTTCCATAATTAGATATCAGCCTTAAAATAAAAAGTATTTCAACCCCCTATGTTCTAATATGGAATGTTCTAGGGCCTAGAGGGACATAGGGAAGCTGCCTACTTTCCCTCCATGTAAAACTGGCTCTGAGTTTGTCATCATAATAATCGCAGACATTTGTGTCATATTTTATGGTGTTTAAAGAGCTTTGACCTCCATTATCTCATTTAGTCCTCATCTGACCATCTGTGCATTTTAGCATCCCAGTGTGACTTCAGACCATGGAATCTAAGCTCTGTCACAGACAGAGCAACCCTGGTGGGTGCAAATCGCGGTCACTCGGCAGCCAGCAAACTAAGAGAGAAATGCCAACTGCCGCCTTCTCTGTAAATACAGCCACAGTACTTTAAACCAAACTGTGATTTTTCAGAGCAACTCTTACAAAGGACTGGTGCTTTCCAAAGTGGATCTTTCTTTCTTTCTTTCTTTTTTTTTAATATCAGTAAACTTCATTAAAGAAGCCCTGGTTGTACAACGGTTAGGCACTTGGCTGCTAACTGACATGTTGGTGGTTCAAACCCACCCAGCAGCAATGCAGGAGAAGACCTGGCAATCTGCTTCCATAAAGATTACAGCCAAGAAAACCCTATGGGGCAGTTCTCCTTTGTCACATGGGGTCGCGATGAGTTGGAATCGACTTGACGGCACCCAGAAACGACAACAGACTTCATGAAGAAGATCACTTTTAGCCTGACTGTCTCTGAAGGTGGAAGAAAGATGGTGTGGGCATCTTCTCATTTGAGTGGGAGAAAGGCTTATGTCTCTGACCTGGAAGTAGAATCCCAGTGTTCCAATGGAGATGCAAGTTCTTTGAGCTTTCTTACTCTAAACCCTTACACTTGGATAAAACCCAACCAAACCCATTGCCATCGAGTCAATTTTGACTCACAGCGGCCCTATGTGTGACAGAGTAGAACTGCTTCATAGGGTTTTCTTGGCTGTAACCTTCATGGAAGCAAATCACCAGACCTTTCTTTGGCAGTGCTGCTGAGTGGGTTCAAACCACCAACCTTTAGGTTAGTAGTTGAGTGCAAACCATTTGCGCCACCCAGGGACCTTTACACTTGAATAGCAGTATAAAAGTGTTTCCTCTTACATGGCCTTTGATCCTCATGGAGGCTTCCCCAAAGCTGTGTGTGTAGTGAAAGACGGAGCTGGGACTGGAATCCTCTCCTGGTTTCCCAGGACAGCCTGTTTTCATGCTCCTTCTCAGTGAGTTGAGGAGAGGTCCAGTAGTGAAAAGTGGGGAGGCCCTGGTCCTACCAGACCTATGATTTATATTCTTCAAATTAGAAATTATTTGCCTCTAGAGTCTAATTTTCCACCAGACCCATATTTCTGTCAAATGACAAAGGACAAAGTTGCCAGAAACAAAGAATTTGAGTTCCTGGGTCAACCTCTTCTCTTTGTTTCATGCACACAGACTTTCCTCCAAGGTTTTGGCACATTCACCCCCGCTCCCTCCCCTGTGAGTGGAGAAAATATAACGGCCAAAAAGGAGGCTGTGGAAGCCTGAGAAATGAAACCAACTTTACTTGATATTACATGTGTAATAACATGTAAGATGTATCTAAAGAACTCAAACTAGATGGAGACATGAGAGACCCAATGCCTAAAAGCCTGGGCTTCATACGCCGATGGCATGTGGAGATATGCAAGACCCTCATTGAAAAAGTTTTGTTTGTTGGTTGATTGGTTTTAAGGTGCCATGAAGGTTATGCGGTATCCGTCTTGGGTTTTAACCACTCAAATCTCCTTTCAGACTAGATGATTTACTTGTTCATTACTTAGATTTAATTTCTTGTCTTTTTTCTCAGAAGATGTCAATGCAAATGGCTATTTTTCCACTTAAACTGAGGTATTCCCTAGACTTCCAGGGAGGTAAAAGGGAAAAATAGCTTTCTTAATCCAGTGAAGAGTAGGGAGAGAAATGGGATAAGGGTAGGGATTGTTGGAATTGAGTCTGTGATAGAAAGGTTCTCTGATACTCAGCTTGATAGAAATTACCATCTGCTATGGCCCACACGTGGGACTGTTTTAACTGTGCTACCATTAGGTAGGATACGGTTACTTTTCCCAAGAGTAAACACTGCTGGGTTAGGACTTACTAGATTTTCACAGAAGTGGATTTTGCAAGAAGAAATTTCACAAGAGTGGTATTTCTGAAAGCAGAGCATTAAGCCATTGGACTTGGTCTTTGTTTCCACAGTGGAGTTTTGCATCTCCTTCTAGTACAACTGCTGTATATTGTCCTGAAAGTGAGGAGAAAGCTCCTTTGGTGCTCTCCTGAGACTTGGATAGAAATAATCATTTCAGGGCAATAGAATCTTGGCATTAGCAGGGAACTAGACGAGCTGTCTGATTCAACCTCCCATGCAAAGCGAGAGTCCTTTCTACAGACTTGGAGGAATTACTGAGTTTTAGGGACAATGATCTTGTATTTTTGGAGACGGCCATCTCTATTTATTAGACAAATTACATTCTTAGAAAGTTACTTTACATAGCAAGCCAAAACACTGCTTTCTTGTAATATACATCAGTCAGTCTGAATTCTGGCCTCTGGAACAAGGCAGGACAAGTCTAATTTGTCTTTTACATGGCAGCACCTGAGGTATCCAGATACAACCATCATGTGCCCATGAAAACGTCCCTTCTTCAGTCCAAACATTGCTAGCTCACTCAGCTGGTCCTCAAAAAATATTTTCCAGAACCCTCACCTCTCTTTGTCATTTTTCTCTGAAAGTTATTCAACTTATCATTTTTCCTCTTTAAATCTGACTGTTAAAACTGGATCAAGTACTCTGGAACTAGTCTGACTAGTTTATTTCCTTGATCCGGAGACCATTTCTAAGAAGAAAACATTGTCTTTCTTTGCGATGTGTCACATGGTTGGCCTCTATTTGGGGTTTTTAGTTACTCACACACTTAGGTTTTGCTTTTTCCCCTCCTTTGGTTTTCTTCTATTGCTGTTTTTTTTTTTTTTTTTTTTTTTTAAATAACATTTTATTAGGTTTTGCTTTGTTTTCTCTTATGTCTGCTGCCAAGTTAGGTCTTTTCATTTTGAATTTACGTAATTGATTTTTTTGAACCTAAATGCTGTACTTGACAATAAGACCTTTAAAATCTTTTCTTGTTGATTTTTTGCCTGTTTTCCCAACTCTGGAGAACTTTTTGGATCTTGATTCTCTTATTCTATCATCTCTGATTTTCCGCTTCATGCCACTTAAAAATAATTGGAGAAACAGACTTTCTGTATCTTTGTCTCAGGGTTTGGCCTAACAGCTGAATTGGACTGGCCCATCTGCAAGAGATTGTAAAACATCTATGCTTTTCCTGATAATCATCTGAGGGCAGTGGTTTTCCGAGTGTGGTCCCCAGATTAGCAGTATCAGCATCACCTAGACCTTGTGAGCAGTGCAGACTCTCCAGCCTCACCTCAGCCCTGGGGTGGGACCAGCAATCTGTGGCTTTATGAGCCCTCTAGGTGATTCCGATGCCCACTCAAGCTTGAGAGCCACTGATCTAGGGTATTGGAAAGGCGGGTAAAGAAGATACACCAAATACATAGGCATCTGACAGTCTTACAGTCTATTTGGGGAGTAAATTTATGAACATCCTAGTAACATGGGCTGATCTATCTGTCACAAGAGGAAATTCCCTCTGGGCCCTATTTGGCTAAATGACAAACCTGAGGGAAGGACTTGGACTTGATAGGTGCAGAAGCAGGATTCCAGAGGGACTGAAGACTGAGGAATAGAAGAGCTGAATCAAACACCAGACCAGGCAAAGAAAGGACGAGTTGGAGTGACCCCGAGCCATTGGGCAGTGCTGAATTTCCCAGAGGAGATTTTAAACAATTGAACACTTAACAAACGCAGGGTCTCATACGTGTTTTTGTGTCCACAGGCCCATCTGCTAAACATCCCGAGCTGGAATTGGAAAGAGGGAGATGATGCAATCTGCCTTGCAGAGCTGAAGCTGGGTTTCATAGCCCAGAGCTGCCTGGCTCAAGGCCTCTCCACGATGCTCGCCAACCTCTTCTCCATGAGGTCATTCATAAAGGTAACGTCTTGTCTTATTAGAGCACATTAGCCCGGGATTCAATTTGTCGTGGGGTTGAGTAGAGAGCACAGCTTAAACTCAAAACAGATCGACGTGCTTTAACCACAGTGGTTAAGGAGAAATTCCTTGTTACAGATTTGGGCACACGGCCAGCTTCTTTCAAAATTATGTTTTTATTTTTATTTGGCACATCCACGGCCATTAAATGATTGTTCAAAGCGCAACCCTCTCTTTTTTTAGATAAACCACATGTTTATCTATCAACAAAGCCTCCGCTGTTAAAACAAAAATATGATTTATATATATTCCATATGGCGCTGGAGCGCCTCAAGAAAAGAATTATCATTTTGCTCTTTTACATCAAGTGGCTGGTGGACCTCTTACTGTGAGCATAAATGCAGACCATGTGTTTGTGCTGCAGCCCAAACCCCAACAACATAATTCATTTATTTATTTCTGCACAATCAAGGAGGCCAGCAGGGCTGACATGCCATGGTTATTTGAGTGGAGAGTGAAATGATGAACTGACTCCTCGGCAGCAGTGCCTTTGACACCAGGAGACAGGCGGTCTGGATATGTTCATCTCCCTGTCCGCCGTGTTCCCCTCATGGCTGACAGAGCAGCCACTACAAATCCCCAAAAGTGGCCACTGCCCGCTGGACCAAGTCTGGAAAGGAGAGGAGGGCCCCCTCTGTCCTCACCGGCCAGACCAGGCGTGTGTTTCCAGGCATTGATTGGGGGTCCACACCCCTGCAAAGAGAGCTTCTGGAGAACAGGGTAACAATAACACCAGTCTTTATCCTTGGATTATTCTTAGTCTAGGCAGTCAACGTGGCAAAACAGTGCGGTGAAACTGACTAGTTTGGGCCTTTCTGATTTGGTGGCAATTAGCCCTGGTGGTGCAGTGGTTTAGCATTCAGCCACTGCTAACCAAAAGGTCAGCAGTTTGAATCCACCAGCTGCTCCTTGGAAACCCTATGGGGCAGTTCTACTCTGTCCTATAGGGTCGCTATGAGTTG
>NW_004444042.1:3112257-3123058 GCF_000243295.1 Trichechus manatus latirostris
GCTAACCAAAAGGTCAGCAGTTTGAATCCACCAGCTGCTCCTTGGAAACCCTATGGGGCAGTTCTACTCTGTCCTATAGGGTCGCTATGAGTTGGAATTGACTCGACGGCAATGGTTTTTTTGGTTTAGCTCAGAATCTGGGCTTATATTCCTCTTCCGGTTATCACATAGCCAGTCAGATTGGTAACATTCGGCGCTGGGGAATTAGTGAATCACCACGAGGTCCCACAAAGGGGGCAAGAAGCTCTGCCATCAAAGGCTTGAGACCACTAGCCTTTGCTGTCGTTGCTACTGTATCCACTGGCAGCAGTAAGTTGTTTTGTGGAGCTGAGGAAATGGCCCTGGTTGGAGTGAGAGGGATGGATGGATGGAAGGATAGGGTGAAAATGATTGACTCACTCTGTGTAAGTACTCACCCTGGAGATCCATGAGTTGTGTTACTCATAGCAGAATTTTTTTCTAGGACCTTGCCCTTTTTCCTCACCTCTTTTAAATCATTTAGCCAGTAGATGGTTAACATTGCTCTACGTACAAGAACAAATTGTTTTGAAGCACTTTCAATCACTTTAGTTATGCTCATAGCAATTGACACATTGATTTAAAAAATCCTGCTCTCTCTGTGCTCCCTGTGTGCCCAAAGACCTCAATTCGACAGAACTCCCAGCTCAGACCCAGCTTACAAATGACATTGTGTTCCTTTAAATGGCTTGATACAGGCTGCTGTTCTCCTGCATGAATGAAGCTGAACACAAAATGGAGGCAGCAGGGTGGTCTCTGTGGCTGTGTTTTGTGCTTCATGACAGGCCCCCAAAGCCAGAGGTGACCATGTGTCTTATATTCAGTGCAAGGAGCCCAGACCCAGGATGGACTGTCACCAAGATAGCTCAGCTCCTTGGGCCCTGTCAGCCGAGCTCTGGTGGTTTCCTGCAGCAGGGCTTGTCTGCAGGGCCAAGCACATGGTCCGAGGAGCTGGGCTCTGCTTCCTTGTGTTGATGTGACGTGAACCTTGGCAGGGCCCACCACAGATGGGGGCACTTGGCATGTGTATGTTTTGATTTTGTGGTGCCTACATAGTAACTCGAGCTGCCTGTCAAGAAAATTAAGAAAATGGCGGTGACGCTGGTTCCTTGGTGTCATTACCAGCAAGGAGAACTTCTGCCCAGCTTTTCTCAAGACCCTACAGGGCCTCACCTCCACAGCCAAGGACTTCCCCTCTAGCTGAGCTAATCCTACTGCCAAGTTCCTATTGAGGAAGAGCCTGTGGAAAAGGCCAGGCTAGGCCCTGGTGTAACTGAAAACACATTTCCCTCCTGGGGTTATGTTACCATGTTATTTCTGTCCATGGCCAACTTCCCTGAGTTAGGAGATAGCTCTCTGAACATGGCCTTTTGGCACTGAGGTGTCTTTGGGTTGGAAATCTCTAAGGCACATATCCAGTGACCTGGAAACAGCAAGGCTTCTCTTCACATATGTATATATTTTTATTTAAAATTAAAAGTAGGGACAACTTTATCCATATGCTCCCCATTCTATATTGTTGTCTTTGTGTGGTTATCCTCCAAATCCTAGCTCCTCGTCTCCTTTAGGTCATAATGTTGCTCTCCTTGGCATGTTTTATAAATTATCTCCCATTCCAGGGATTACAGAGCCCTCACTTATGTTTATTTGGGGGGAAGGGCGTGTTGCAGATGGGAAAGGAAACCTATAAATGGGTTACTTTTACAGAAATTGCTTCCTTCACTCAGACTCCCATGGCCTGTGGTGGAGAACCCGTCAGCAGTTCCATGGGGACAGGCAGGCCTATTAGGCTGGAGGGAGAAGAGAGGAGGCTCTGGCGGTGCTCGGTGCTCGATCCTTTGAGAACACGTAGCATGTGTGGAAGCCAAAGGAGAAGAGTGAGCTCACCCTCTCCTTGGCCTGGGGCAGGTACAGTGTCTGTTTCTTGGTTCTGGAGAATCCCTTGTACTCTGCCAGTGCTCAAAGGAGAGGAAGGGGGACAAGACAGGGATGGTATCCCAGGCAGAAGTACAGTGACTCTCCACAGGGCTTTTATTATACATGAGACCTGAAGTGTGGGTCATGAACTCACACGGGAGACAGGCACTTCTGGCAAATAGGAATTACAATAGAGACCCAGCCGAAACGTACCAAGAAGTATGGCGGTGGGGTGGGAGGGACACTTGTTTATCCCCCAAACAAAGTCACTGTCAAAGATCCTAACCCTAATGACTCTAATGACCCTAACCCTAATGACCTAAGTCATTGCCCCTGAAAAGTCTAGCTCTCGTTTGACATATGTCATCTCTGAATTGATCTAGGAAATCTATCTGTATTTGTAGCCCAAATTTTTGAGGGATGATGAATTCACTAAGTTTGCTACCTACTGTTAGAGACTTTTTCTGGCTCTTTGTCCTTAATTTACTCCACTGTAACTTCAAGTCATACCCTCTACACTTTTGGTTGTGCTGGGATTTGTTTAACAAATCTATGCTAACCTTGTATCCAGGACCTTTATGAAAGAGGCTCACAGCAGCGCCCAGGGGTCCTCTGGCCCAGCAGGTGCTTTTGTTTTGTCCAGCAGCAGCTTGTGTTTTCCCCTTTGAGTTCCTCTGAGGATTGTAGGTGACTGTCCTGGGCCTCATGACTTATCTGCGTCTACATTATCAACCAGGCTCAGAACATCCTGTTCATTTACCACTATCTGATCTACCACCAGCCTGTCAGGTTCAGGTGAGAATCTTCCTAATGTCTTCTGAAAAGACCAAGACAATGAACTCATTTAGCCTATCAGCTCTTCCCTAATCTCTGAACAAGTGACCAAACGTATTCTTTATTTGACTTCCTCACTTGGATGTAATTTAAGATCCATCGATTTTTTTGTTTTGTTTTTGTTTTAACGTCTTACCATGCAATGCTTAACTTTAGTTTCAGCATATCTGGCTTCAAGTTGGGGCTTCACCTGCCGTCTTTATAAATTGTACTGTTATTCTAACTAGGATTTGCTTTCCTTGGACATGATAAATTGTGAATGTTCGTGTGTGTTTAGGAGGTGAATAACATTTAAAAATTTCTTTTCAGTCTATATTGAGTCTTCCCAGTTTAGCACGTTTAAATACTTCTTCAGATTGCTGACTATTTTAACTCTGCCAGTCTATCAATCTGTTTTACACATACATATATCCACATACATACACACCCATATACATGCCTAGCCTGGAACACAGCGTGCACTCCATGATTATTTCTTAGTTGAATCTATTACCAGAATGGAGAAAATACGTATTGCATGTTTTTCCCTATTCCACTAGATTTGGAATTTGTGGGCAAAATGTTAATATTAATCTCACCACAATTTCCTCCATCACATTTTCTTTTTCTGAACGAGGAAACACGAGGGAAATCAGACCATGGTATTCAGGTTGGCTCCTGACTGAGGTGCACTTTGCCGGACATTCAAACCATTTGTTCATTACTGCTGTTATTGTATTGAGATAAACTTTCAGCAATATGTAGTTCTAGCACTAATTGTAGCCAAGGGAATCATTTCAATACCTTTCAGTGGGTTATATTCGTGCATGTTTGTGTATGTGCATGTACTTATGCGCAGCATGCACACACATGTATATATAGCATTTATAAGCGTTGTTCTATAGGAGCTGGAAATATAAATCCAGAACCTTTAATAATAGCTAAAATAGGCTGTGCCAAACACTTTACATGCATTTAATTCTCATTTAATTCTCACAGTGACTGTATTCAAGCTTCCACTATTCTTTTCCCCCCCTCACAGTGACAAATAGTGTGGTTTTAGAGAAGTTCAGCAACCTGCATAAGGATATACAGCTTGAAACTGGCAAACTCAGGTGTCCAAACCCAGGAAGCTAGCACCAGGTTGGTCTTTGAGTAAAGCAAGAGGAAATATGATAATTGATAAGCGGAAGCCTGAGCTAGTGCCATCAGCTTAGCTTTTTATGCTTCATTTGAAGGAAAGGATTGATTCAGTAAAGATTCCCTGGACACATACCGTATCACACTGGCATCCTTCTGACTTAGGAGGCACTGATCAGCTTCAGGAAACCTCTGTCCTGACTGGGGTGTATGGGCACACGTTTGCACAGCCCCATCCTGTGGGTCTTGTTAGCCTTTCTCTGTGGCTACCTCTGCAGGGGCAAAGGTCATTGCATCAAGACTAGCGAGGGTTAGCCTAGCTCGGCTGAGTCAGGGTGGGGAATTAACTAAGGTTCCAAGAAGAGATTGACATCCCACACCTCTGCATTCAGGGGGATGAAGTTAACTGGAGTCTAAGCCAAGTGGATTTGAAGGACAAGGTGGCTTAGGTAGGTGTTTCTGGGAGATGGAATGCAATTCTTATTGTCTGGTGAGTGCATGCTCGGCAGACCAGAGGTGTTCATCCAGGTTGAGGGAGGCATACAAGAAGTAGGACTCGACCCTATGTGGGACAAGAGAAAGTTGGCAGGATCTCTGAAGTGGGGCCAGGGCTCTGTCTGATAAGGTCAGGATTTAGGTGGTTCTCTACTTCCAGGGAGCTCTAATCGTACCAGGGTAAAGGGTTTGTCTGGCAAAGTAAACTCACATAGTGTAAGTTAGATAGTGAGATGTAAGCTGCTACTTCTTCCTTTCAACACTCGTGGGACATACGTATCCCACCCACTTTTTATGGCTTCGGAGTTCTTTGGATGGGGGGTAACCTGATTTTAATGTGCTTAGCCACAAGGTGGGAGCATTTTGAAATGTGTGAAACTCAAAAATCCTGAGTGGAAAAAAAAATCCTGAGTAGGAGCCTCATTTTTGTGTAAATTGAACATTGTCTTAGGTGATACCTCCCTAATGTGTGAATTTTCTAAACTTTTGACAGATTTGCTTTTGTTTCTTCAAGATGAGCCTCCTCATTATGTTTCCTAGTTACTGTGTTCTCATGAGAATGTACTGATCAGGAGGATAAGCTATTGCCAATCTTCATTCAGTCATAGTGGCCATTTTCTCCTTTACACCATTCTGTGTTTCCAGGTGTTACTGGCTCCCTTCTTTTCTAGCTTCTGAACAGTAAGTAATGCCTTTCCAATAAGGAGTAATGCATTGCAGTGGTACTTTTCAAGAGACTGGAACTCCTGTAAGTTATTCTTACCCTGCATTCAATCCTAGGGCCCAATCATTGCTCCTGTGTATAGCAGGTGAATGCACCACTGTTAGCAGTTCCGCAATATTCCAGGGCAGCTGTTGTTGCTTCTTAGCTGTTAGTACTGCTTTTGTTATAATGAAGAATCCATAGTAGTAGTTATTTTTCTGAGATTCAAATTCCTTTCGTTTTACTTATTTGGCCTGTAAGTACTGCTTTTGCAGTAATGAAGAATGCATTGTAGTGCTAATTTTCCTGAGATAAAAAAATCTCTTGGCTATATTTATTTGAGCTGTAAGTACTGTTTGTGCAGTAAGGAAGAATGCATTTTACCATGTTTTGAAAAGTTTCATGAAAAATAATAAAAAGTCTAAGAGGAAGGAGACTAGAATAAAATGTACGTGCAGTCATTACCAGGTGCCTTTATGTTTTACCTCATGTTTCACAAATTTTCAAGAAATAAAATTTAAAAAATAATAAAAATGATTTTATCACTGATTCATATCAGCAGGATTTATGTCATCCACGGTCCACTGGTACATAAGGCATACCAGATAATAGGTATCAAAAACCATAACTCATAACAAAAATTCTGAGTTGGACCTTTAATCAACATGTTTAATTAGTGAAAACACATAGTAGCAACAAAAAAATGAAAAGGAGAAATAATAGGGTCTTGAAAGGGTTATTCCACTACCCAAAGGTGATGTCACTCTGATCACAAATGGTATCATGACAAGGGACTTCTGCAAATCACCTTCATTAGTGGAGTGCTATTCCCAATACAGTTATACTCTTGGTAATGTCATTTATTTTCATAGCCTTTAAGTACATCCAGATCCTCTCCCCTAAACCCAGTATCATCTATTCAGCCATTACTCAACATCTCCACTTGAATGTCTCATATCATCTCAAATTTAACATATCCAGAATCAAACTCCTGTTGTTTGTCCATAAACCTCTTTGGCTTGTTGTCCTCATTTCAGTATTGGCAAAGCCATCTTTCCTGTTGCTCAGACTGAAGACTTGAGAGTTATCCTTGACTTCTTTCTTTTTTTCATGCCCTGCATTCAAACCATCAAGACTTCCTCTTGGTTCAGCCTTCACCATATGCGTAGAATCGGAGCACTTCTCACCACCTCCACTGTTCCCACCAGGTCCAAACTATCATCATGTCTCCTAGAGCATTACACCAGCCTCTGAACTGGTCTCCCTGCTATCCCTTATGCCTCCCTCCAGTCTGTCCTCAACAAAACATCCAGAAAGACCTCAAACATGAGCCAGATTTTGCCACCTTTTTGCATAAAATCCCTGCAGGGTTTCCATCTCAACAGAATAAAGTGCTTACAACAGGCCTACAAGGTGTGACCTAGCTGACCTCACCTCCTAAGCACTCTCCTGCTCCTCACTTCTGCCCCACTCCCTTTGGTTGTCCTAGAGGTTTTGCACTTGCTGTCCCCTCTGGCTGGCCCACTCTTCCCCAGGTGGTGAATGGCTTCCCTCCCTCAAAGTCTTTACATCTTAGCTTGATGTTAATGTCTCAGTGAGACCTTTCCTGAAAACATTAGGATTGCATTTTAGAAGTTGTATCACTTTCCCCCCACACCCCATACACCCATATATTTATCTGCTCTCCCTGCTTTATTTTGTCCATGGCATTCATCATTTATTGCCCCTCTGCCCTGAGAGAATGTAAGTACAGTGAAGGCAAACACCGCTTGCTGTATCCTGAGTGCCTGCAAAAGCATCTGACTCCTCATTTTTTTTCTAGTTGCTGTCAAGCCAATTCTGACTCATGACGACCCCATGTGTATCAGAGTAGAATATGCTCTGTAGAATTTTAAATGGCTGATATTTTAGAAGTAGATCACTAGGTCTTTCTTCCAAGGTGCCTCTGGGTGGACTCAAAACTCCAGCCTTTCAGTTAGCAGCTGAGTGTGTTAACCGTTTGCACCACCCAAGGACACCTCTGACTTCTAAGAGACACTCAGTAAATATCGGCTGAATAGATGAGGAAATTTATTGCCCTCAGCCCAGACTGGCTAACCTTTATCACAGACAGCTGTGGTGGGGCCAAGACCAGGAGGAACTTAGAAATTGGCGTGATTTGGGTGCTGAAAACATCTTCCTTCGCTACTGTACGTGGTCCCCTTGCCAAATTAGAAGACTTTGACTCAGTGTAGAAACTTGAAATGCAAAGCTTTATAATCCTTGACGGGGACTGCTTGGAGGCTGATTAGATTTGGTTGTAAACCATCTCTGCTGCCAAAAAATCCAGTTAGTGTGTTGTTTAAATTCACAAGTCAAAATAAACACCCATGAATGGAAACGAATTGGCTAAACCTCAGTATCCTGTTTGGCTCAATGTCACTGTGCATCCCATTTTCTTCCTCCGTGATTCTTATAGATGTCAGAGGCTGTGACATGAGGGGCCACACCCCCTAATGCCGTACACTCTGCCCAAGGTCACTGATACCCACCTGCAAGTAGAGCAACTCCGTGGAAACTGTTTCAAATAAAGAGAGAAGTAATCCATGAACTATTAACAGGGATTCCATTCCCCTATGGCCCTGGTAATTTCTAGAATATTGAATTAAAGAGTTCTCAGACCTTTACAAATTCTCAAGGCAAACATTATTAGCCAAGAGAAGTCCATACAGCATGTTAGAAGATTGCCAGAAAATGTCAATGGAACTTCGGAATAAACCAAAAGAAGTTGAAACTTCCCCTTCCCATCTTCTGCTCTTCTCCCCCCTTCCCCCGAACATGATTAGAAAGTCATTTCATGTATCTTATATGTTTGGTCAATCAAAGGCAAATGTACATGATTGATGGTGACAGGGAACACATTTAACTCATTATTCTTTACTTTGCAGCAAAATGATTTGTGTAAACTGTCTGCCTAGCATTAAAGGTAAAACAAACTTAGAAACCCCAAAATGTTATATTTTTGTCTAATATTTTCCTTTTGGTTTTATAGCTGTAATCACATATGGATTCTTTTATTTGGCTCTTGGCACAGACTGAACAAAGGGGAAGGCAGCAAAGAAAGATTATATAACATAGAAACAGAGCCCCATGCCCAGGGAGGACAGAGCACAAAAGCTGCACTGGCCAGGACTTAACCTGAGAAGCTGCAACCTCACCCTTATCAGCTGACAGCAGATTGTCACTATGTAAAATAAGAGTCCTCTTCTTGACCAAGCCTCTGGTCAAACATCAAGAGGAAATCTTCCAGAGCTTATTGGCCTTTAATGAATTGTGTTCATTGCTGAGTCCACCTGTCCTCCTTGTACAGGCTGATTACACCTAGCTTCCCCTTTTCCCCAACTTTTTAGTTTAGATTTCATGAGTGCTATCCCCAGTCAGTGACATTTTCAAGCACAAATCTCAAAATGCTCTATACAGCATTGTTGTTGTTGTTGTTAGGTGCTGATGAGTCGTTTCTGAGTCATAGCGACCCTGTGTACAACAGAACCTGGTCCTGCTCCATCTCCCAAATGTTGCTATATTTGAACCCATTGTTGCAGCCACTGTATCAGTCCATCTCCTTGAGGGCCCTCTTCTTTCGCTGACCCTCTACTTTACCAAGCATGACATCCTTCTCCAGGAACTGGTCCCTCTTGATAACATAACCAAGGTATGTGAGATGAAGTCTCGCCATCCTCACTTCCAAGGAGCATTCTGGCTATACTTCTTCCAAGACAGACTTGTTCATTCTTCTGGCAGTCCATGGTATATTCAATATTCTTTCCCAACACCATAATTCAAAGGCATCAATTCTCCTTTGATCTTCCTTATTTATTGTCCAGTTTTCACATGCACATGGGACAATTGAAAATATCATGGCATGGGTCAGGCACACCTTAGCCCTCAAAATGACATCTTTGCTTTTCAACACTCTAAAGAGTTCTTTTGGAGCAGATTTGCCCAATGCAATACATCATTTGATTTCTTAACCGCTTCTTCCATGGGCGTTATTTGTGGATCCACATAAAATGAAATTCTTAATAACTTTAGTCTTTTCTCCATTTATCATAATGTTGCTTATTGGTCCAGTTGTGAGGATTTTTGTTTTCTTTATGTTGAGGTGTAATCAATACTGAAGGCTATAGTCTTTGATCTTCATCAGTAAGTGCGTCAAGTCCTTTTTGCTTTCAGCAAGCAAGGTTGTGTTATCTGCATAACGCAAGTTATTAATGAGTCTTCCTCCAATCCCAATGCTGCATTCTTTTTTATACAGTTCAGCTTCTTGGATTATCTGCTCAGCATACAGACCGAATAAATAACCATGGTGAAAGGATACAACCCTGGTGCACATCTTTCCTGATTTTAAACCACGCAATATCCCCTTGTTCTGTTCCAATGACTGCCTCTTGGTCTATGTACAGGTTTCGCATGAGCACAAATAAGTGTTCTGGAATTCCCATTCTTTGCAACCTTATCCATGATTTATTATGATTCACACAGTCGAAAGCCTTTGCATAGTCAATACAACACAGGTAAACATCTTTCTGGTATGCTCTGCTTTTAGCCAAGTTCCATCTGACATCAGCAATGATATTCCTTGTCCCCCATCCTCTTCTGAATCCAGTTTGAATTTCTGGCAGTTCCCTGTTGATGTACTGTTGCAATCATTTTTGAATTATCTTGAGCAAAATTTTACGTGTGATATTAATGATATTGTTTGATAATTTTTCACATTCTTTTGGATCACCTTTCTTTGGAATGGGCACAAATATGGATCTCTTCCAGTCAGTTGACCAGATAGCTGTCTTCCAAATTTCTTTTTTTTTTTTAAAATTTTTCCCATACAAAAATTTATACATACATTGTTATGTGACCCTAATTGCTCTCCCCATACTGTGACAGCACATGCCTCCATTCCATCCTTGATTCCCCATGTCCGTTCAACCAGCTCCTAACCCTCTCTGCCTTCCCATCTCACCTCCGGACAGAAGCTGTCCGTTTAGTCTCTTGTATCTGCTTGACCTAAGAGGCACACACCTCACAGTATCACTTTGTGTCCCACAGTCCAGTCCAATCCCTGTCTGAAGAGTTGGCCTCAGAAACTATTTTAGTTCTGGGTTGATAGAGAATCCAGGGGCCATGCTTTCCGGGGTTCTCCCAGTCTCAGACCATTAAGTCTGGTCTTTTTACTAGAATTTGAGTTCTGCACCCCACTTTTCTCCTGCTCCACCCGGGACTCTCTGTTGTGTTCCCTGTCAGGGTGATCATTGGTGGTAGCCAGGCACCATCCGGTTCTTCTGGTCTCAGGCTGATGAAGTCTCTGGTTTATGTGGCCCTTTCTGTCTGTTGGGCTAATACTTTCCTTGTGTCTTTGATGTTCTTCATTCTCCTTTACTCTAGGTGGTTGGGACCAATTGATGCATTTTATTTGGCCGCTTGCTAGCTTTTTTTAGGACCCCAGACTCCACTCACCAAAGTAGGATGCAGAACATTTTCTTAATAAGCTTTGTTATGCCAATTGGCCTAGATGTCCCCTGAAAGTATGGTCCCCAGACCCCTACCCCTGCTACTCTGTCCCTCAAAGTGATTGTATTCAGGAAGCTTCTTAGCTTTGGTTTAGTCCAGTTGTGCTGACTTCCCCTGTAGTGTGTGCTGTCCTTCCCTTCACCTAAGATAATTCTTATCTACTATCTA
>NW_004444042.1:3126979-3175806 GCF_000243295.1 Trichechus manatus latirostris
ATATACCCTTATTTTTCTAAGTTTATACCAGTCTTTTATTTCTTTGTATAGCCTTGACTTCCTCTCCATATGAAAAATCTATATCTACATTTTTTAAGTCCCTCTTTTTTGTTTTAATGTTGTCATCTTTTACATATTGACATCTGTTTCCCTATTTTCAATGTTTTAGCTTTGATTTACTTTTTTGACTTCCCTGTCTGGGTTGATATCTGGTTGCTCTGTCCTGTGGTGTAGTCTTGGGTTGTTATCTGATGTTACTGATTTTCTAATCGAAGGACTCTCGTTAGTATTTCTTGTAATTTTGGTTTGTCTTTTTCAAGTTCCCTAAACTTCTGTTTATCTGGAAATGCCCTAATTTTGCCATCATATTTGAGAGACAGTTTTGCTGGATGTATAACTCTTGGCTGGCAGTTTTTTTCCTTCAAGGCTTTATATATGTCATCCCATTGCCTTCTTGCCTGCATGGTTTCTGCTTCATAGTCTGAGCTTATTCTTATTGACTCTCCTTTGTAGATGAATTTTTGTTTATCCCTAGCCGCTCTTAAAGTTCTCTCTTTATCTTTGGTTTTGGCAAGTTTGATTATAATATGTCTTGGTGACTTTCTTTTGGGATCTACCTTATGTGGGGTTTGATGAGCATCTTGGATAGATATCTTATCATCTTTCACAATATCAGGGAAGTTTTCTTCAACAAATCTTCAACACTTCTCTCTGTATTTTCTGTTATCCTTCCCACCCCCTGTTCTGGTACTCCAATCACTCGTAGGTTATTCCTTTGATAGAGTCCCACATAATTCTTAGGGTTTTTTCAATTTTTTTTTTAATCTGTTTATCTGATTTTTCCTCAGATAAGTTGGTGTCAAGTGCTTTATCTTTAATCTCACTAATTCTGACTTCCATTGCCTCAATTCTGCTCCTATGACTTTCTGTTTGGTTGTCTAATTCTGAAATTTTATTGTTAATCTTCTGGATTTCTGATTGCTGTGTCTCTATGGATTCTTGCAGCCTATTAAATTTGTCATTTTGCTCTTCTCTAATCTTTTTAGTTTCCTCTATTGCGTGTTTTGTGTTTTGCTTAATTTCCTGAAGAGTTTTGTCTATTAATCTTTTGTATTCTGCCTCCAGTAATTCCAAGAAATTTTCCTCCTCTGGAAAATTTCTACATTCTTTATTTTGGGAACTTTCTGAAGCCATCGTGGATTGCCACTTTATGTGATTTGATAGTGACTGTTGTCTCCAAGCCATCAATAAGTTATTATATTTATTTTATGTTTGCTTACTGTGTCCTATCTTCTTGTTTTGTTTTGATATGCCCAGATCAGCTGCTCATATGAGCTAGCTTGATTATTGGCAACTTTGAAGCTCTAATGTCCTGTCACCAGGTGGTTAGATCTGTTACTAGGTATTTGAGCTCCGGTGTCCGCCCATTCCTCCTATGTGGATTCAGCTCAGGTGTCCAGGTAGATAGCCACCAATTGTGTGGTGGTAGGCTGTCACTTACAGTCCTAGACAGGCATGGGTGATTGGTGTAGGCACAGGCATCTGGCTGCAGCAGGGGGACACACTCTGAGCAAGGCAGGGGGCTGACGTCCTCCCCCGAGTGTCCAGGAGGAAGGCAAGTCCTTGTTCCCTAGAGCGCGTGGGCGGGTGGGTTTTGCAGCCGGAATATGAGCACCTAATGCTGTTGGCTGTAAGGACTGGGGGACCCCTCTTATTCATGGGCCCCTATCACAGGTGGCTAGGTGGTGTGGGTGGGGCCACCAGTCCTTAGGCCCCTGATGTGGGTAGGTGAAGACCCTGCTTAATGGGCAGAGCAGTGTCAAATGTCATGAACCTGCCGTTTCACAGCTGAAACAGTTGAAGTTAGAGTTCCAGTATATACCCTGTTGTACTGTGGTAATGAGGGCCTACGCTGTTGAGATGGGCCCACACAAGTCTATGCAGGGGGAAAGGCACTCAAAGTCCATGGATCCCTAATGCCTGTGCCTAGGCAAAGGAGGTGTGCCTACCCTGGGTTCCTGGCTTAGGGGACCCGGAAGTTTATTTTTTCCCTCTGTTTGTTAATTTGTTCAGTCTCCAAGGCAGGGAGAATGGCTCTGGGCGTGTGACAGATCCTACTTCCGGCCCAGGGGACTCGGCAATTGCTGAAGCCGGTCCGGGACCCAGTGCAGAGCAGGGAGCAGGGGGGTAAATGGGAGAGAGTTTTTTCCCTAAGGTGGGTGTTTTTGATCCGTGCGGTAGGCTGTACGCAATTACTTATCTTCTGCCAATCCAGAGCTGCTTCTCACTAGTGCTGGGTGGCCATGTAGACTCTCTGGCACTGGGTCTCTCCCAGTGTGGAAAATGCACCTCCCAAGCACAGCTGCTTGCCTGCCTCACCGCTCACCCTGGAACTGATCAGGCTTGAAGGGCTCAGGCTCTCGCCAGGTCAGGTCTGGCAACTCCTCGCCGCTTCCAAACCATCTCTCCCCTCCCCTGCCACTTAGTCCGGTTCTTCAACTCTGCCTTTGATGTTCAGGGCCCCCAGATTGCCATATATAATCAATTCACTTGTTTTTTCAGGTCTTTGTTGTAAGAGGGTCTACTGGAAACATCTGACTACTCTGCCATCTTGGCCCCGCCCCCTGTCTTCCAGATTTCTTGGCATAGAGGAGAGAGTGCCTCTAGCTCTGCATCTGTTTGTTAACATCTCAATTTGTATTCCCTCAATTTCTGGGCCCTTTTTTTTTCCAGTGCCTTCAGTGCAGCTTGAACTTCTTACTTCAATACCATCAGTTCTTGATCATGTGCTGCCTCCTGAAATGGTTGAACATTGACCAGTTCTTTTTGGTACAGTGACTCTGTATATTCCTTCCATCTTTTTTTCATGTTTTCTGCATTGTTCAATTTTTTGTCCATAGAATCCTTCACTATTGCAACTGGAGGCTTGAGTTTTTTCTTCAGTTCTTTCAGCTTGAGAAATGCCCAGCATATTTTTACCTTTGGTTTTCTACCTCCAGGTCTTTACACATTTCATTATAATACTTTACTTCATGCCACCCTTTGAAATCTTCTTTTCAGCTCTTATACTTCATCATTTCTTCCGTTTACTTTAGCTACTTGATGTTCAAGAGGAAGTTTCAGAGTCTCTTCCAACATCCGTTTTGGTCTTTCTTTCTTCCCTGTCTTTTTAATGACCTCTGGCTTTCTTCATGTATGATATCCTTGATGTTATCCCAAAACCATAAGGAATAAACTCTAAATCTCAGAATCTCTTATTATATCTATTGGTTATCACTACCCAAAAGGAATCCGTGCTTAAAACAGTGATGAGGAACCTAGAACTTTGAGGCAACTATTCTAGGCATCTGAGAGATATGAAACAAATAATGACCATTGATTTGATTCAGCAGGTATTTTGACAAGTACTTTAAAATTTTAGTAGCACCCTAAGCTTGCATTGCTCTTTACAGTTTACAAGATACATATTTTCCTTGTTATGTTTTATTTGATTAGTTAACACAAGCATTTACTGAATATAATATAGAAAGGATGCCTAATACAAAGTAGCTAGCATCTCTGACCCTTCCTCATTTGTAAAGTAGGAAGAAATAAGACCTATTTTACTAGCTCATTTGAGAGAGGGAAATCAGGAGATGACTTACTTCTGGTTGCCCAGGTGGTTGAGAAATGGTAGATCCTTGGCCAGAACACCACAATGTCATTAGGTTCTTAGCTTTGTGCCTTTCCAACTATTACGTGTTTTTCCCCTAGAAAAATAGTTCAAATATAAGCACTGCTTGGTTTTATAGTCAAATCAGTAGCTTCTAAGAAGAACAGAAACCATTTTGCAATATTCGTGAAAGTAGTATCCTAAGTTTCTCTCAACCATATCAGTCTACGTGATATAAAAAAAGATATTTTTTTAAAGGTAGGAAATGTATCTGGTTGCCTCATCCCTCCATGGTGCCTTATCAGTCTGAAAGGGATCCTAGTGCTGTCTTCTCTAGACCATGATGCCCTGGACACAGGAATGCTTATTGCTGAAGTCAAGTGCTACAACTGAGCAGGGAAGGGAGATGATGACTTATTTGTTGGGAGGGGGATGTAAGAAGGCTAAAAAGTTAGGTACAGCCATATGAAGGAAGGAATGAGTGGATTAAAGAGTTCATGATGATGAACTTTCAGCACAGACAAGACAACAGTAAAGAGGGAATGATTTCCAGAAGGGATAAATAATGTTAATAAAATGAAGGAAGGAAATTTCCTAGGGGAAAAAGTATAGCTAACACTAATTCACACAGGCTCTTTCTGATTGTAATAAGAGGACTTAAGTAACTCAAACAGGTGGTGGGTCTTTGAATTGGTAAGTTCTCTAGGCTGGTAGATAAATCAGGTTGAATTTACTGAGCATTTATTCTGGCCATTTTCCACTACAAAACCAAACAAAACCCACTGCTGTCTAGTCGATTCTGACTTATAGTGATCCCATAGGGTTTTCAAGATTGCAAATCTTTAGGGAAGCAGACTGCCACATCTTTCTCTGGAGAAGCTGCTGGTTTTTTCAAACTGCTGACCTTTCAGTTAGCAGTCACTTTAAGCTATAGGATTGCTTTAAGCTATAGGAAATGCTTAAGGTGTGTGGTCCACTCAAATTCAGAAATGATGATAATTGTCTAGATATGCTGTTGAACGTTGAGTAGCTAAAGTAAATGGAAGAAATGATGAACTAAAAGAGCTGAACAGAAGATTTCGAAGGGTGGCTTGAGAAGAGAAAGTAAAGTATTATAATGACATGTACAAAGATCTGGAGGTAGAAAGCCAAAAAGGAAGAACATGCTCAGCATTTCTCAAGCTGAAGGAACTGAAGAGAAGAGTCGTGCACTGAACATTGGTGTACAGATTTCTGTTTGCATTCCTGCCTTCACATCTTCTGGGTATATACCTAGGATTTGGATTGCTGGGTCATACAGTAATTGTCTGTTAAACGTTTTGAAGAACCACCGATGTGTTTACCACAATGGCTGTATAATTTTACATTCCTGAGAGCAGTGAATGAGAGTTCCAGTTTCTCCACAATCTTACCAACACTTATTGTTTTCAGTTTTCTTGACCCATTGCTGTGGAGTCGATTCTGGAAGCCTCCCTGTTATAACAAAGCTTGAGATTACATTTAGGGCCCACTTGGATAATCCAAAGTAATGTCCTAGATTATCCTGAGCCTTACTTTAATCTTGAGATCTTTAACTTAATCACATCTTCAAATTCCCTTTTGCCATATATGATAGCATTCACAGTCCTAGGTATTAGGATGTAGATATCTTTGGGGGGCATTATTCAGCCTACCACAGGCTGCCCTCTGGCCCTCAAAGATCCAAGGCCATCTCAAATGCAAAATACATTCAGTCCATCCCAGCATCCCTGAAGTCGCAACCCTGCAGCATCAATTCAAGTCCAAAAGCTCATCTAAATATCATCAGCTCAAAAGTCCCAAGTCTCATCATCTAAGTTGTTTAAATAAATTGAGACTCTGGATAGGATTCATCCTGGGGCAAAATTCCTCTGTGGATCTGTGAAACTAGTAAAGGAGTTATCTGCTCCCAAAATACAATGATGGGACAGGCATAGAATAATAGAAACATTCCCATTCCAAAAGGTGAAAATCTAAGGAAGAAAGGAGTCACTGGCCCCAAGCAATTTCAAAATGCAACCAGACAAACTCTATTAGGTTTCAGGGTCTGGGAATAATCCTCTGTGGTTCAGTACTCCACCTTCTGGGCATATCTTTTCCCATCTTTTTTTTGTTTGAGTCAGCATTAAATTTTAAATGAGTTTCTTATAGACAGCCTCGGGTTGGATCATTTAAAAAAAAAAAAAAATCATATCTGACAATCTCTGTTACTTGATGGGTTAGACCATTTACCTGTAATGTAATTATTGATTTGTTTGGATTTAGGTCTAATATTTTATTATTTGTTTTCTTTTATTTCCTATGTTTTAGTTCTCTTCTTTTCTACTTTTGGGTGGCTTTGAACATTTTTTAGTATTCCATTTTATCTATAGTTTTTTTTTTAAATTATATCTCTTTTTATAGTTTTTTAACTGGTTGCTCTTGGGATTATAATATATACACACTTAACTCTTCAAGTCTACTTAGAATCAATATTTACCTCTTCAAGTGCAATGTAAAAACCTTACCAGCATATAGGTCCCTTTGCCTTCCCATTTTATTTTGGGATTGTGTTATGTATTCCATCTACATATACTGAAAACCACGCCAGACAATGTTATCATTTTACTTTTAACCATAGAACCTATTTTAAAGAACTCAAGAGAAGTATAAACTGTTATATTTATACTGGTATTTACCATTTCTGTTGATCTCCCTTTATTCCTGATGTTTCATCTTTCCTTTTGTTATCATTTCTGTGCTGTCTGAAGAACTTCCTTTTAACCATTCTTTTGGAACAAGTCTGCTGGCAACAAATACTGTTTTCCGTCATTTGAGAATGTCTTTATTTCACCTTTGTTTCTGAAAGAGCTTTTTTTGTGTTTGTAGAAATCTGGATTGACAGCTCTTTTCTTTTAGTGCTTTAAAAATGTTGTTCCACTTTCTTCTTGCCTCCATGGTTTCTGATGAGAAATCTACAATAGTTTGAATCATTGTTAACCTATAAATAATAATTTTTTCTCTAGTTGCTTTCAAGATTTTTCTGTTTGTCTTTAGTTTCAGTCATCTGACTACCATCTATCTGGGCATCATTCCTTTGAGTTTATCTTATTGGGGCTCAGTGAGCTTCTTGATTGTCTAGGTTTGTCTCTTGTGAAATTTGGCAAGTTTTCATCCATTTTTCTTTCAAACTCCTCTGTCATCTTCATTCTGCTGTTGAGCTCATCTGCTATTGAGTGTTTTATTTTAGTTATTATATTTTTCAATTCTGTAATTTCCATTTGATTCTTCTTTTTTTTTAATTTCCTATTTCTTTGCTGAGACTTATCTTTCAATTCTTTATAAGGGTCTTCACCCTTAGTTGTTGGAGAATTTTTATAATAGCTGCTTTAAGTAAGATCTTTGTCAGATAATCTCAACATCTGTGTCATCTAGGCCTTGGCATCTGCTGATTTTCTTTTCCTATATAAGTTGAGATTTTCCTGTGTCTTCATATGTAATTTTTTACTGTACAGTGGAAATTTTGATTATTTTATTATTAAACTCTGGTTCTTGTTTCAGTCTTACACAGAATGTTGATAATTTTACTTTAGCATGAATGACCTGTTCTATTTTATTTAGGCCACAGGTTTCTGTAGTTATGATTCCAATGTCAGATGAGTTTTCAAAGCCTTGGTAGTACTATTTGGATCTGTCCCACATCAGCCTCAGACTTGGGCGGAGGTCTATATTGTAATTTAGTTCTCAAAGTCAGTATATGCTGTGTAAGGCCAGTTCAATCTGGGCACAGCTCACGGGTAAGCTCAGGAGTTCATAAACAATTTAAGGGGTTACTTTCCCAAGCCCTCTTTCTCTGTGATCTTCCCAGGAATTTCAGGTTCACTAGGGCCCTCCGTTTTGATCCTCTGGCCAGGAAGCTGGGGCTTTGGTTACGTTGCTTCACTCTGTACTTCCTGGGACTGTGTCTTTATCTGGAGCCAAATAGTGGGAGGACAGAGAGAAGGAAAAAAAAAGAAAGAAATTGGACTTTGTCCCACCCTTTTGGAAACTCAGGGTCTGTCTATGATCAGAGAGGGAGAAGCCCCACCCTCAGAGCTTTAGTCTCCTTCTGGCTCCGGTGTCCTCCATTGCTACTTCCACCACTGGTCTACTTGGGAGGTGGGGTACAAGAGTAACAGCAGAGAGCTTTTGCACACAAGGTCAGTGGGCACAGAATTATATGTTCTCTCTGAGTGTTAGGAGTTCCCTTTCCTGTTCTTTGAACCAAAACTTTAGCTTCTCCCGGAGTTCTCTCTGTCTGTGTCTTGGTGCCCACCGACAGGTTTTGGGGCTGCACTGAGGTCAGGCTGGAGATACCAGAGGGGGAAAATGGTAAACTCAAACTGTTGCTTTGGAGGTACTTCTAATTCTAAAACTGTTGATTTGGAGGTACTTCCAATTCTAGTCTTCTTCCCCAATCCACCTACTATCTTCTTTTCAGAGCCTTTACCTTCCCCATTTTATGTTGTGCTTGTGCTATGTAATGCATATACATACACTGAAAACCCCAGACAATGTTGTCATTGTTTTGCTTTCAACCATCAAACATATTTTAAAGAACTTAAGAGAAATAGTCTTTTATATTTATTCCTATGTTTACTGTTTCTATTGTTTTGTCCAGGGTTTATAGCTGCATTTGTCAGAGGAGATAGGATGAAGTGTGCCTGTTGCTGTTGTTATTAGGTGCCGTTGAGTTGATCTGACTCATAGCGACCCCATGTGATGGAGTAGAACTGCCCTGTAGGATTTTCTAGGCTGTAATTTTTATGGGAGCAGATTGCCACATCTTTCATCTTATTCAGAGCCAGAAACCCAAATATCTCTTTAGAAGCCCTATTTTTAGTCCATACAGCCAGACCAGGGAGAACATTGCCTCTGTGGCAATGTCATCGTTATCATGTCCTTCTAGCACATTCAAAAGTCATTCCCTTTGGGGTGAGTTTGAGATGATTTACCTTCGCATCAGGGGCTCTGACTAGCACAGTCGGCAAACTGCATTCCAGAGACATCCTGCGCCTCTCCTGGTAGAACAATGTGAGGTGGCTGTTTCAGCTACAAACTCATTTGGTTGATTTAGAGAAACTTTGGGACACTAGTAAAATGTGCTGAGATCAATTTAGGCATCCACCTGCCATCTTGAAAAATGGCATGCAATAAAACCTTTCAACTGGGTATAATTTTTGTAGTTTTTATCATTAACTACCACACGTGTTTCACAGTAACAAGAGTGATACAGTCCTACTGATTAGGGTCTCAAGTTCAGAGAAATACAAGTGTCCTGCCTGGATGCTATACTCTGTGTGCACTAGGGGATGGGAAGTAGGATGGGAAGTGGATGGTACTAATTGACATATATGAGTGAGAGAGATCACTTCCTGTCTTGACCCCATACCTGTCAGTGGGTAGGGTACCTCTACCACTGAGAAGTAACAAATAACTCTGTGTCCACTGATCTTGGTGTGCAAAAAGCTCCTTGTTGTCAGTCTGCCTACAGAAGTCCATTTATTCCTTGTCTCCATATTGATGGCATTGCTTTTAGGACAGTGGATTCACTCAGTTTCTCCTTCATTCCCTAGACTGTGACCAATTATGTATCACTTTTTTTTTAAGAAGCTTCTGTTGATTTTTTTGTTTTAGCTAAAATTTTACAGTGAGAAGGCCATCTCTTTAATGGTTGGGTATTTTTTTTTCTTTACCTTGAGTAGACAAGCAAGGAAAGAACCAGTGGAAGAGAAATGTCTGGTATTAGGCTTGATCATCCAAAGATCTTGAATGGTATTACCATATCCAGATATACTGTGGACCACTGTGTTCTCCATGTTATCTGCCATAGCTCATACCCTCCCTGTCCTCCCTCACTGGTGAAGTCTGAAGGGAGTTGTGTGGCTATGCAGTAGGCAGGGTGTTGGGGTAGGCCAACAGACTACTGAGTGTAAGATTCTGATTTAGGACATGATTTATTGTAAGACCTTGGGCTTGTAAACAACCTCTCTGAGCTTCATATTCACCTCTTTAAAAAGTGGAAATGCTTTTGTATGGGAGACTAACTTGAAATGTAAACTTCATTTAATTACAACAATAAAAAAAAAAAGAATAAAAAGTGGAAATGCTTATGGGACTGTTGAAAGGATTACCCATGTATGATAGCACCTAATCCTTAGTCTGTAAATTCCCCATTCTTCCTTCTTAGAAGCGGGGTGCTAGTGTTTGGATTGCTATTTGTGATAAGACTTAAGACTGAGCTAGAATTTGATCCCAGATAGGAGAAGATAGGGGAGTGAGTCTGATATAAAATCATCCTCTAGGGTGGCAGAAAGGCATCCCTACCTGTGTGGCCAACATCTTTGTAAGTGACTGATGTTGTAGGAGGTCTCTGAAACTCTTTGTGGGGAGATATAGTCAGCAGAATTTTCTGTCTGAATACATTTTCCAGGCCAGGAGCATTGTTCATTAGCCTAAACGACACTGCTTCCCAAACCCCTCAACCTTTCTGTCAAAAGCCCAGCCCTCCAGGGCTAGATGATTTTATCTGCGCTGATTGGTGGGAACCGAGTGCATCTGTCTGGCTTTTCCCAGGCCTCTGCAGAAAGTGGAGATTCTGCTGACTCTTCTTTCCCATTCCTTAATGAAAGGCCAGCTAGCAAGTGCAGCCTTGCTCAGGACCGAGCCTGCAGTGGGAGTGACGGGCAAGGGAACAGCCGTGCACTGCAATGCATTACCTGCGAAGAACTTAGAAGATGTAGCAATCTCCTGGGTCCTGCCCAGGGAATTGAAATGTGTTATCCATTTGAACTTGCTCGTGGGACAGGTGAGCATGGTGTCTGAGAGACCCCTCTGCGGCCATAGAGGATCACCACAATTTTCTTGCTCGCTTCCCATCTTAGACCAACTGTAGGGTGAAGTCCAGCTTGGCAGTTTTCTGGGAGTACTGATCCATTAAAAAACAGTTGCCATCCACTTGTTTCCAACTCATGGCAACCCCATGGGTGTCAGAGTAGAACTGTGCTCCACAGAGTTTTCAATGGCTAATTTTTTTTATAATTAGGTCACCAGGGATTTCTTCCAAGGCACCTCTGGGTGGACTGAAACCTCCAACCTTTTGGTTAACAGCTGGACATGTTAACCATTTACACCAACCAGAGCCTCCTATCATGAGTGCTAGCTAGAACCTTCCTAGAGGTTCAAAAAGAAGGAGAAAGTTATGCTCCCAGAACTCTTCTCAGGAGGAGTAAAGTTTGTGCTTGGGAGGGATACTTTGGTAAGTTATTCAGGATAGGAGCGCTGAGTCCCCTTCTCCCAAAAGGTATATTCAAATGACAACAGATGTTTTCTAACTTACCTTCGAATGAGGATGGGTCTACTTAACTGCAAAGCTTTGGTTTTGAGGAGTATGCAAACTTGGGGCCAGAATTGAATTGCTTGGGTCAGTGGAGGCCTAGTGTTCTGACCTGTGGTCATTCTTCTCTCTTATCATCCCACCTAGTGCTCAGCCTCTCCTCCAAATACAAATTGAACAAGTATTTGAAGGATAATGGTTTGAACAACCACCATTTTATTAGTACGACCACCCTGTGAAGCAAGTGTGTGACAGTCTAGGGATGAGGCTGGAAACAAGGAAAGGAACAAAGCCAATTGCTAGAAAGGAGAATGAAATAGGAATCAGTTCAGAAAGTACTCAGTTGAGGGATGTGGGCAAGTGTCAAGTCCAGGACCCCAGAGGAGCTAATTCATCCTAGCCATCAGTGTCTTGTTGACTCAGGGCTCTTTTCAAAGGGCCAGGGACACTTGATTGAGTCATCCTCTGCATCACCTTAAAGGTGCTGCCCACATATGACAGTTCTACTTTGGGAGGCCATCATTTCCTCCAGGTGCCTAACTTCTCCCTTATCATCTCTATTCTGGGTCAGGCCAATTTACCAGCCACTGGGGAAGGCCATGGAGATTGGGGGTGGAGCTTCCAGGGAACAGGCTATCTTGTTGGACACAAACTCAAAGCAGTTTAGTGTTTCTTCTCATTCCAGAGGACTATTTGATGGTTATGTTCCAGCCTTTTCTAGCAGTAGCTAAGCAATAGGAAGCCATGAATCACAGGCCCAACATCTAATTGGCCTATGTTTCTTTGTCTGAATAGTAGAGACATCTTCATCATCACCATCACCATTATCCTTGTCCTCATCCTTATCATCCATTACTCATAATGGTAGCTAACATTTATGGAATATCTACAAGGTACACACTGAATACATACTATTTTTTTAGTATGAGTAAAGTTCAAAGGAAGCACTCAGCAAACATTAGCTATTCCTATAGGGTCACACTCAGCAAACATTAGCCATTCCTATAGGGTCATTATGAGTTGGAATTGACTCAATGGCAACAGGTTTGGTTTGTTTTTGGTATTGTATCTTGGAGTCACTGGATGGTAAAAACAGTTCACACACTCAGCTGTTAACTGAAAGGTTAGAGGTTCGAGGCCTGGTGATCTACTTCTGAAAAATCGGCCATCGAAAACCCTGTGGAGAACAGTTCTACTCTGATACACATGAGGTCATCATCAGTCAGAGTTGACTTGATGGTAAGTAGTTTTCATGTTGTGTCTTAAGCACTTTACAAACATCACTCATTTCATCTGCCGAGTGATTCTAGGACGTAGGTACTATTATTGCTCTCATTTTATAGGCAAGGGGTTTAAGACTTGGAGGGTTTACACACTGTGGCCCGGGGGCCCATGGTGAGGCTGGCATTTGAACACAGAGCCTGCGTGTGCTTCGGTGATTCACTGTGTTGCTGCCGCATTCATTGAGCACTCAGGATCATGGGCCCACCTGAAAAAGAAACTGCTAAGCCCAGCTAAATACCTCAAGAATGTATAGGGCTGCCCATTTTCAATCTCTGAACCGAATGTCTTTTTGATGAGGCTCAAAATATACTCTAGGAAGCCACAGAGGGGGAATTTCTGAAGTAATTTCTAACTTCCTGTGAAAATATTCCCTAACTGGCAAGAGATTGTCCAGATAACAATGAATACACAATAAAGTGGTGCCTCTGCCTTCGATGCCTGGCTCACAAATAACCCGTTTGGCTTCCCAATCACCGTGATACCTAAAACTAGCAGAATTTATGCTCACGGCTGGAATGGCTCTGTTCAGCCAGAAAGCAAAAGTTTATGGCTGAACCCTTTGCTCTGAAATGAAATCTAGTCTCTTTGGCTCGACTTTATTAGGCCATATTGTACAGCGATAGGAGACATAAGTATCCAGAATCTGCTGTCACTAAAATGGGACTGGATTGGCGAGTGTTTTCATCCTCACATTCAATGCTGTGTCCTAAAATGGAAAAGTTGAGTAGAAATTAGGAATGCAAATCAGGCCATTTTCTGAAACTTTATTTTTAATTGAATTAAACATAGTCATGTTATTGTTTTCATATCAACATGCATTGAATGGATATTAAACCCCCTTTGGGGTCACTGGATCAATGAAGACAGACCAAGTAGACAAATCTGGACCCCTGAAATATTATTTAGACTAATTGCTGCAACAGCCCAAATGTGCTTAATTATCTACAAGCTTTCTCTGTAGCTGGCTCCAGTGTTTAGTGATACTTCATAGAAAGCATTCTCCTCTAACTCATTTATCTGTAATTCATATCCTTTGGGCTGCAACTGATTCTCCTTAATCTCTGATTCTCAGAGGCATGATGGAGAGTACTGGTTCCTTGTTCTTCACTGTATGTGGAATAGCTTCTTGCTACTCAAAATGTGGAGTGTCTGGGTGGTACAAGTGATTAATGTGCTTGGCTGCTAACCAAAAGGATGGAGGTTCGAGTCCACCTAGAAGTGTCTTGGAAGAAAGGTCTGGCAATCTACTTCTGAAAAAATCAACCATTGAAAACCAGTTGGAGCACAGTTCTACAGTGACACCCATGGGATTGCCATGAGTTGGAGTTGACTCAGTGGCAACTGATAACTCAAAGTGTGGTCCCATATGAGCAGCATTAGCTGGGGTACTTGTTAGAAATGCAGAATTTTAGACCCCGCCCAAGAGCTACAGACTCAGAAACAACATTTTACTAAGATCTCTGGGTGATTCCCATGCACATTAAATTTTGGGAAGCTGTTGGCCAGCCACAGAAGACTTCTGATAAGTAAGCCCTTAGTCACATCAACTGGTGAGAAATTACCCTGTGACTTAACAGAAGTGAATACAGTGGGATTCTTGCTAAATTGTCTAAAATCTTGAGGATTTTTCTTTTTCAAGGGTATAGGAAATTCTGTAGTTGTATGTCTCATCAAAGGCAAGCTCATAATTCCTGTGCTGACTGAAATGCTTCTTTTTTTCTAACTCCTTTCTCTTCTCCCAGTTTAAAAAAAAAAAAAAAAAAAGGCTCACAGTTGCTCTTGGCCTTGATTTTAGAATTTAGGAGTAATGAAATCACCAAATAGTCTTTGCTGGGATTAGTTTCCTGTTGAATTGGTGTTTGACTTGACATTGAATCCAAGAAGTGAAAGAGACAAGAAGCCAAAGAGTGCCAGTGCTAAGTCACATGAGGAAGACAGCGTAGGCATAAGACATGGAGGAAAAGGGAGCTTCTTCCCAAAGGGATGGAAGTACAACTCCCTGGTAGTAGGAAGAAGGATTGGTGGTGATACACCAGTTCTTTAGAGTTCCTTGTTTCAAATTCAAGACTCTTAAGTTGTTAGACTTAAAATTTAGAAAGCCAGAAGCTACTTGCTAAGCAGCCCAAGATATTCTGTGGTGACAAAATTTCAAAGAAAATATTACTCATAGTAGGAGTTTTCTGAGAAGTTTAAAGATGGCTCAATTATCCGTACTCCCTATAAGTGCTCAAGTCTGCAAAATTCTTCAGCATTCAAAAGCAGAAGTGGGTTCATTTTATAACCTGACACTAAGTGCTATGAGGTTATCCATACTTACCTATGATTAGATGCCTGGAAACACTGTGCTTGTTCCTCTGTATCTTTTGTCTTGCTCAGTTTGTTTCAAGAAACGTTAATTGAGCATCTCTTATTTGCAAGGTATTTTGTGCTATGTGTTCTAGGAAATACAAAGTTAGCAACACAGTTCTTCCCTTAAGGAGCTTACAACAAACTGAGGCAGGGGCGGGGCTCATTTACCAAATTCCCCTTCATTGTAGCTATCATCAGATGTCAGAAGAATCAAGTGCTCTGGTGGTAGCTAATGACAACTAATATGTAATGAGGGTTTACTCTGTGCTAGCTAGATAGGGTCACTATGAGTCGGAATCGACTCCATGGCAATGGGTTTGGTTTTCTGGTTTTTTTAGATACTGTTTCCTATGAAGTCTCGCTAGCAATAATTCTGCTACTGGCAATACTCATAAACGGGTCATTCACCCTATTTACCCTGGACTCCCTAGGTGGTACACACAGTTACCGCGCTCAGCTGCTAACCAAAAGGTTGGCGGTTTGAGTCTACCCAGAGACACCTTGGAAGAAAGACCTGATGATCTACTTCCAAAAAATCAGCTATTGAAAACCCTACGGAGTGGAGGTCTACTCTGACACATACGGGGTGGCCATGAGTAGGAATAGACTTGATGGCACCTGGTTTTTAGATAGTGTTTTATGTCATTCATCTCATTTAGTCCTCACAGCCTTCTCACAGGTGGGTACAATTAGTATTCATTCCCATTGAGACGGGTGAGCACACTAAGTTGAGGAGATAAGGAAAGATCTCACAGATAAGGTGGCATATTTTTTGTTGTTGTAGTTTAAGTGAAAGTTCACAATTCAAGTTAGTCTCTCGTACAAAAATGTATACATACATTGTTATGTGACCCTGTTGCTCTCCTTGTACTGTGATAGCACACTCCTCCTTTCCACCTGATTCCCCGTGTCCATTCAACCAGCTTCTGACCCTCTCTGCCTTCTCATCTCACCTCTGGACAGGAGCTGGGTGGCATATGATTTGAACTTTACAGGAAAGGTTGGATTTTGGCAACTGAAGATGGCCAGAGAGAGATATATTTCTGACAGAGGGCCAAGGGAAAGAAGGACACAAGAGTGGAGAAGTCAAGGAGAGAATGTTTTTTAGATTAGCATTTCCCAGCTCCTTGAAATAAAGGATTCTGTGGTTAAATACTTCTTGGAGATTTACAATTCATATTAGCATGTTAAACATTCTACGGAGTATTGCACTCGAAAATCCCACTTTAACTTTGTTCAGTCTAGTACTTCTCAAATTTATTTCATCTATTCAACAAATATTTATTGATCTGCTCTGATATACCAAGCACTTAGGTACTAGAGATTCTGATCAGAATTCCAGCCTTCTCTCTAACCTACATTCCAGATGGGGGGCACCATGGAACCCACTTCTCACACTCTTTTGTTCCAGATAAAATCTGTTAGTAGGTCCTATGGAAATCTTAGTTGAGAATAATTCTACTTTTCTGAAATTTAGGGGAAATAATGGGTGGGAAATAAGGTTCATAAGGGACATGTTGCAGGCCAGCACAACTCAAAGCGTAACCTGGAAACTGGTGCTGTGAACTGTTTGTTACTGGTCCACAACGAGATAAGAACAGAAAATGAGAGTGCTTAGAAATGTTTATAGGTTTGACAGGGTAATTTTATGTTGGTTGCATCTAATGGTAAAATTTGTGGGCTGGTACTTTGCATATCTTTTTTTTTTTAATTCATATTTTAAAGTGTCATTCTACAAGAGAGTGAATGTTAGAAAGAAAACCAAACCCCTCTTCCCTCACCTAGTTAGGTAGAGAAGCGTGATCCTGGAAGACCTGAATAATCAGTTTCCCTTGAGTCGACTCCAACTCCAGGTGACCCTATGTGTGCCAGAGCAGAACTGTACTCCATAGGGTTCTCAGTGGCTGGCTTTTTTGGAAATAGATTGCCAGGCCTTTCTTTTGAGGCACATCTGGGTGGACGCAAACCTCCAACCTTTTGGCTAGCAGCCAAGGGTGTTAATCATTTGCACCACCCTAGGACGTGGGGTCACCACGAGTCGGAATCTACTTGATGGCAGCTGGAAGACCTGTGTGCTGGACTGAACTGTCCTGCTGAAGCCTGCTTAGCAGGGGTCTGCTTGAGCATATCGACTTCCTGCTCATTCTACCCAAATTAGAATTATTTTTAGTGGTATTTTAAGAACCTTATCATTTGAAGCACAAATGAGGATGTCCTTAACTATTAGCGAGATTGCAAAACCAAATTCCTATCTGGGCAATCTTTTAAGAAGGTCTGACATCTCTTAAGCATAAACACCTTTTCCACATTGGAGAGAAAAGTGAGGAGAGGATAGAAAAGTACCAATTTCCTGCCAAGCAGGCAACATTTTCTTAAAGAATTTATAAAGAATAATTCTTTTTAATAGTTGTCCTATCACTTCTTCCCCTAACCCTTCCTTTAACTTCAGTCCTCTTTGTCTCTTTAGGAATTACCTGGGCTGGGGGACTGGAATGATGACAATGCCATGTTTTCTAACATTTCTGCACATGGGAAGGTCTGTTATGCCCTCTCTGAACACCTCATGTGGGCTGATTTTTTTTTTCCACAATACCTGATGGAGGAAATCTCATCTGATAGTCTGCAGTGTACTTGTCTGGGAGTAAGAGATTTGGCATCAGTCTACCCCCAAATTAACCTTTGGAGTTGTTTATTTATTTGTTCAGTGCTGAAACAACCACGGTTACCTGGCATTCCATCAAATCCCAAACCATTTGTTTTAATTGATATTGTTCTGAAGTCTTTGGAAAAATCTGAGATCTTTTCATCCTATTCATACATTCTGGAAAAGGTGATTTGAAATAGGCCATAATTGTGGAATGCCAAAATGTTATGGAGTCTCTGAAATCCAGTGCTATTCTCGGAAGGAGGGCAGACCTGAATCCACGTCCAAGAAGTACAGCATTGATATGCAATTTGGCATCAAGAAGAAATACATTCTGAAAATGTGCAAATCACCAGTTGTTCCCTCTCTCCCCTGTTCCCCTCTTTGGTTTCAACTTTATCACCCATTTGCTCCACCCTAGAAAGCTGTGTAGTGAGGCATTCTCTGTTCTGGCACCCATAGGGACCTACGCTAGTGAAATTCAACGCTTTGTTATTAATTCTTGGAGTTGCTTTTAGGATTTGAAACTATATTGAAGAATGTTGAGGCTAGGAAGGGATGGCCAAGAAGACAGACATATGTGCCCACTGATAAAAACTGGGGCAAGTTTGTTGACATTGAAGCATAGACGGAAATGAAGGAGGAGAGAAAGAATCTAAGAAGCCCAATACCTTCCAAACACCCAGTTGTCTTTGACATTGTTCTTCCTACTAACAAATGAGAAGTCACAACATCAGTTTTTTCCTGGCGAGAGAGCACACTGTTGAGGAGTGGGTATAAATGACCCCATTCGTTTTAGTAACCAGTCCACACACTCAGCAGCTTAGAGCCTGTAAATGCTGATTCCATGTTTGTTAGTGTAGTCAAGGGCTTGACACATTCTGTGGGTGTTCTCTCTTGTTGTAGGAATAAATACATTTTTATGGGATCTATTCTGCATCGGTCAGCACACGTCACTGAACTTTGTTTTAGACGGTCACATTATAGAAGACAGTGACAATTTATTGTGTCATTTATGTGTACAAATATTCATTCAGATGTGGTTAATTAATTCTTATGGAGAAGTTCTATGATTTAGAATGGGTATCCTTTAGAGGAAGAATATTAACTGAGAATCATTTTTTAATGGTAAATATAATAAATACATGCAACTACTCTAACCCCCTACTACCAGTTTTGGGCAAAATTAGGTGCAAGTGTGTGTATGTTACAACTCGTCTCTTCTTATTGCAGCTATTAACATAAAGGTCATTGGTTTCTATGATTTCCTTTTTGTTCTTTTTATTTTTGATGAGCATAATATAGCATATATTTGGATTAAAACTGTATACTCATTTTGAATTAAATAAGGATTGGTATATGATCATCTTTGAAAGTATTTACATGTCTCTGGAGGTAGGGATGGACCTTTGCAAAATTATGTGGCTGTAATCAGCATGCTTATTCAGATTCTTTACTGGGAGCAGAAATCACTGTGGCTGTAACATACCCTAGCCAGGAGAGTTGAATTTTTTTCATTCATTGGGCTGTTAGCATTAGAGAAACACACTTTCACTCTAATCAGAGGAAGCATAAAAAATAAAAGGTGTCATTACTGACCCACCATCAGTAACACATGTGAAATGTGGGCTCAGGAAGGTGTTACTTCGCCTGGAGCCAAGGCTGATGTTTCCACTTGGAAGGTATATTTGATAGTGCAGCCATCTGCCCATGGATTGGTGTAAAACCATTTGCTGGGGAGGTTGAACTAGACTGGCTGATAAATTAGATAATGAAGGGTAGATAAATAAGACCATAAGAGGTGTAGACGAGATAACCCAATGGCTCAATTCCCTTTTCTCACTTAAGATTCTGCAAATCTATGATGCATTGCCTGCTCGGTTTGCTAGGCGCTCTTCTAAAACAGCTGGAGTTTGATGTGACAGCCGGAGGATAAATTGGTGCCTCAGGAAATGCCTTGCCTTTGACTGCTGAACGGCTGGAAAATTAATTTTTGGCACCTTTCCCTAAGTCACTTTGGTCCCATTCCTTCCCTTTTCTGCTAGGAAGTGTGTGTTCATGTTACAGTGAAAAATACATTGACAACACAAATGTGGAGAGCAGCATGTCCTATTTTGGGAAAGAAGGTGTAGGCTGGGATGGTTCCGTTTTATATAATAGAACGACGCCATTCCACTCTGGGAGGAGACCTGAACTATTCTGTCAGCTGGACTCAAAACCAATATTATTCCTCACTGACCTCACACAAAGTCATGGGCTCCAGGGTGTGAGATTTTGAGTCCTTGATGAGCTTCTGTTCTGGTATTTCCCATGTAGGTATTTACTCATTAAACCTGTTGCAGTCGAGTCAATTCCTACTCATAGCAACCCTATAGGACGGAGTAGAACTACCCTATAGGGTTTCAAAGTGCAGCTGGTGGATTCAAACTGCTGACCTTTTGGTTAGAAGCTGAGCTCTTAACCACTGCGCCACCATTTAGGTACTTATATATAGCAAATTCTGTCTGCCCCCTAGTAGAGCTACTTCCCTAGATATCTACCTATCATCTCTAGCAAGGCATAATACAGTGGGTGGTTAAGATCATGGGCTCTAAATCCTCTTCATACCACCTATTGCCTTTGGGACCCTTGAGTAGATTACTCCCTGTGCCTTAGTTTTATCACCTGTAAAAGGGGAATCATAATAACAGTAACTCTTTCCATTCTTTCCAGATCTCTTTGTTCATTTTCCCTGGGTTAAGCACATTTGTTTTTAACTCAACATGTTTTACACTGATTTTTCCTGTCCTAAGGATGTATTTGCATGACCACCAACAAAAGTAAAAGGAGTGTGCATTTTTGATTCTGTGTTTCCAAATTCAGTAAAAAGTGTCATGCTTGAGACTGAGAAAGGTAAACCTTGATAGAAGGTGATAATCTAAGCCCTTGGCTTGGCATGAAGATTGAAGTTCTTTTCCTGAGTTTGTAAGGCACTATAATTTCAAAATGCTGGGTTCCTCTCCCTGCCTCTCCTGATGTGATTGGCCTATTTATATGGTTGCTCTGATATCACAATTTATCACTGTTGCCCTTAAAGATTAAAAGGCTCAGTATTAGCTATAAATACGGACTTTCTTCTCTTATGCTATACAAAGGATTAGAAAAGATGGTAGTGTTATTAAATAAGCAAGTGTGTGTGTGTATGTAATGCCTTTTTCAGAAACCTCAAAAACATGTTGACAATCTGTATGGAAATAGTCTTAAAGATTTGGAAATTCTAAACAAAGGTCTATGACAATGGATTTAAACACGTCAGAATTTATATGGTCGATTCAAGACTACTATATCTAACATAGATACCATCTGAGAATCTACATATGGACGTGGAAGAGATATTTTGTTTGCCAGGAACATTCTGTACATTTTTTCCAGTTATTTTACCTTCAGTCCTCAAGCATTTCAGATCAGCTGCAAGGGCAAATTTGTAGGAAAAGAGATGTGGAAAAGTCAGTATAAGTCTGATCTATCTGGTGGTTTTTTCAGCCAAGAGGAAATATGGGAAAATAAACACCAGTTTAAAATAAGATTTAATCAGCAACTAGAACAGGTCCTAAAATACAGAATATGCCCTGTAAGTATTTGCTAAATGAGTCAATGAAACAACCAGTGTTTGCTAAGTTAAAAACAAACATGAATGTTATCCTACACAGAATCTGTTCCTACTTACTTAAAAAGTTTCATGATAAAATTTGGTCTAAAGAGTAGCTTCATTAAGACATAGAGGCACGAATATAATTGAAATAATCACGTTAAAATCATAGTTATGAGGAATATTAGCAACAGTCAATAGTAACTGAGATAAAGGCTCATCCTTTCATCCTTTCTGAAAATCAGATATAATATTTAGACATATAAGATAAGCAACTCATTGGAAAAAGAATGTCTCTGCTATTTAAAAGAATAGACTGAGTTCTTCAACTTGAAAAATACCATTTGCCCATAAAGCCCCATTATTAGGATTTATAATTGGCAATACCTCACATAGTATTAAACTTGTTGCCGACGAGTCAATTCTGACTCATAGTGACCCTATAGGACAGAGTAGAACTGCCCCATAGGGTTTCCGAGGAGCAGCTCGTAGATTCGAACTGCTGACTTTTTGGTTAGCAGCCAAGCTCTTAACCACTGTACCACCAGGGCTCCCCCTCATGTAGTATTTCATGTTCTGGTAAAACTAATTATGTTAATATTGGTTCCAAACTATTCTATATTTCAAATTTTTCATTAATGCAGCCCAGACTTTCTTCAAATTAGTTAGAATTAGTGACCTTTACTCATGAAGTCAAGTATATCTTTTATTTGAAAAAAATTTCAAATCTTATGATTCTGGGAAATTAGGAAGTTTGTGCTCAACTAAACATACTGCAGTTAATTTTTAAAATCATACAGTTTAGCAAAAGAAGTGGCTGAGTGGTTTTTTTTTAAAGACCCCACTCTGGGAAAAACCAATTTATAGATAAACAGCCATACCCAACAGTATTGCACAGCTAATGTCTAACGTGTGGGAATAAGTTAGAAGCAGCACAAACTAATGAGGTTAACCCGCATACTCTAATGACCCAGGCTGAGCAAGAAGCAGGCAGTAACATAGAGACAGTGAACATTCAGTTTATTTCTAAACTTTTCCTAGGTTTTGTATTCCAGGGTGTCATCAAGTTTGCAATATGCCCTTTCACACTCTCTCCCCATTTCCTTCAAATTCAAACATCTCCTTTGCCCCAGTTAGCTGACTGACTGGCAATAGGAAAGACACCTTTTAATGCAAGATCAGCGTAAGAAATTGTACACAGCCACTTCCTGTTGGATGGGAAGCTTCCTCTCATCTTCCTTCTTATCTAAACCTCCACTGGGAAGTAATGCCTTGGAGGCTGTAGCTTAAGGACTTATGAACCCAGAGGACACACAGCCTTCCTTCCTTCAGGAAGTCCTGTGAGATACACAAGTACCCAGACAGGCTCAGAGTTCTTGTTGTTATTCCCCTTATAATTGTTAAAGACTGATTTAGATGTAAAATCCTTCTGGAAATCCCTAACATGAAAAGGGTTGCTGGGAAAACCAGCTGAACTTGTTAATTAGAAAAAGTATATATATTTTAATGAAGTTTGGAGCAAGACGTTTTTGAGACTACATTTTGCTTTTTGTGGTTTTTTTTTTTCAAAAGTGGAAATAGATCTATTGTTTCATTGTAATACAGACACATTCATTGTAAAAGCCTTTAGACAATACAGAAATCTATAGAAAAAAGTGTCATTCTCCCACTCAGAGATAATAACTGTTAGTGTTTTGATATAAAATTTTCCAGATTTTTCTATGGCTTTATAAACATTCAGATAATTATATGATACATTTTTTAAATGGGATCAGACAATACACATTATTTTGTAATGTTCCTTTTTAAGTAATTTCTATATGAATAGATACATATTTTCATCACAATTTTTAATTGCTTCTCAGTATTGCATCATAAAAATGTGCCGTTTGTGGTGAACAATTAGGTTATTTCCAATTTTTTATGAATAGAAAGCATTACTTCCCAGTGGAGGTTTAGATAAGAAGGAAGATGAGAGGAAGCTTCCCATCCAACAGGAAGTGGCTGTGTACAATTTCTTACGCTGATCTTGCATTAAAAGGTGTCTTTCCTATTGCCAGTCAGTCAGCTAACTGGGGCAAAGGAGATGTTTGAATTTGAAGGAAATGGGGAGAGAGTGTGAAAGGGCATATTGCAAACTTGATGACACCCTGGAATACAAAACCTAGGAAAAGTTTAGAAATAAACTGAATGTTCACTGTCTCTATGTTACTGCCTGCTTCTTGCTCAGCCTGGGTCATTAGAGTATGCGGGTTAACCTCATTAGTTTGTGCTGCTTCTAACTTATTCCCACACGTTAGACATAGATTGTTTCCTTTCTATGAATACTTAAAATACAATTGCTGTGCACAAGAATATGTACTTCTACAAATTTTGATAACCATTGCAAATTGATCTCCAAAAAGTTGCATCAATTTACCTGCCCACCAGTATTGTATATGAGTGTCCATGTCTCCACACCCTTGAAAATCATATGAATTAAAAAAAAAAAAAAAGTGATCCTTTAGAGGGGACGTACTTCCAGCCTACAAATTTGGGATCATAGAAAGCTCCCTGTGGATGACCTGACTGTGTTCCTGCTTGCTGAACAACGTCACTGTCACTTAACCAGTGCGTTCGTTTGCCAGATGGTGTAACATGAGTTTCATTTTGTAGCCTATGGTCGTATTTTAAACCCCCCTCTTGTGCTTTTCTCCCTTAGATTGAGGAAGACACATGGCAGAAGTACTACTTGGAAGGCGTCTCCAATGAAATGTACACAGAATATCTCTCCAGTGCCTTCGTGGGTCTGTCCTTCCCTACTGTTTGTGAGTAAGTGACCGTTAACTGTGTGCTCCTTGCCTGTCAGTGATACTTAACCCGTCCCTGGCAGGAAACCACTCACGTCTGCCAGTCACAGTTGGGACCCTTGACAGTTACCAAGGTGTCCCGTTGTGCTTGGCCCTGATTTGTCACCAAGAAGGCAGGTCATGACATGGGCCCTGCCAAGGGGATTTCAGCTGGCCCACTTCCTCCACCAGTACTGAGACTCTCAGGCTTTGATCTATCATTTGGACGAATGTATTAACTGCAGTTATCCTACATATCTTGAATTATGCTCCTATGATACAGATACATTTATGAAGGCAGGCATGAAGCCACATCTCTCTGATTTTACTGGGGCAAAACCAAATCTTGCCTGCCCTTTGATAAAAGGAATTTTAATCTCTTTCCAATCAAGTCAGATCACAAATGGACATCAGAAAAGCCACTGAGATAAATCCATTCAAAGTACACCTATAAAAAGTTGAATTGGCTAAAGTTGTGTGATAGACATATTTACAACAACCAAATAAATAAAAATTTTAAAAAAGTGTAGTTGCTGAGAGTGCTCATGTACAACCAAACAACCTCAAGGGATTTGGTTCCTTGGTTTGGAGGTTTAGAGTCATGGTTTCATGGAACGTTCCGATTAATTGGCCTAATAACATGTTTAGTGCTTCTGTTCTACCTCTTAGTTTGGTGTGTAGTGCCTGTGGTCTTAATGGCTTGCAGGCGGCCATCCAAGGTAAAATAATTGGTCAAAAGAGGAAGAAGGAGAATCAGGAATAGGAGGAGGAAATGGAATGTGTGGCTAACTGCCTCCATGAACAACTGCCTCGTTTGCCATGAGACTAAAAGAACTGGACGGTGCCTGGCTACCATTACTGAACATTTCGATAAAAGATTCTAAAGAAAATCCTGATCAAAAGGGGGAAAATGTAGAACAGGATTTTGAATGCTCATGGAATCCAGATATTCTGGAGCCATGGAGGCATGAGGTACTCCTGAAACTATTGCCCTGAGATACACTTTAAACCTTAAACAAAAAATATCCCCTGAAGTCGTCTTAAAACCAAACAATGATTTAGCTTAATGAGCGAAGAATATCTACCTTGAGCACTGTGCTGTTTTAAAATCTGTCTATATGGGATCAATTGACAGCAGCAATTCAAAAGATTAGATAGGAACCTTAGGGGACATTGAGCTTATGTTAGTGGGGGAGGAACAACTTGGAGAAGGAGGATGAAAATGTTATACACCTCAAAGAATGTCAGTGTCACTGAACTGTACATGTAGAAATTGTTGATGTATTCTCTGCTGTATATATTCTCAGCAACAACAGCAAAAATAAATTATTTAAAAAAATTCACGATTTTCCGAGGAAACGCAGAACCAAATGTGTAGAAGGAAGCCTAGAAGAAAATCCTTAGCAATTTAGCCCCTGACATGACCCATGGTCAATAGGCTTCCTTCTCCTTATGCCAGCTCAACAGGATGGTTCAGAACAAGGGGCAGCCTCAGCCTGCCATAGCCCCTTGAAGTAGGCTAGGTGGTCACCTATGGGGTATGACCTCAGCAGCTCCAGCTGTCCTGACCCTAGGAAACTTCTACCATGAGATGTGGCAGTACCTCACATCCCTACTTAGAACCTCAGATGTTGGGTTAAGTCAAACAAGGACTTTGTCTTCTATTAAAACACAAATTCCCTGGGACTGATGAAACATTAAGCGTGATCAATTAACAACTTAGCAAAAGATTTGGTCCCACTGATAAGACACTAGGAAGAGACAGGGATCTGGGAACCTGTTGGGCTAAGGAAGAAAATTTGTTCCTTTGGGCTCCCTGCGGGCTTACAAGCCAAACCCACCTTATGAAAAGGGAAGTCTGAAGGTGCTAAAACAAAACTGAGTGCCCTTTATACTAAAGCAGAGGATTGTCTGCAGGTTCTTGGGCTTCTCTCTCGCATTAGGGAGGGGATGGAGCTCTTGGTGGGTTGGTTTCCCTGGAGACTCCTATCAGAGGACACAGCAGGTGCACCCCGTCAGTCCTTGGGCCCAAACCCTGAGCAATCCAAAATGGTTTGGCTGTTTACTGAGATTTCTCACCCTGTCTCTAAGCAAAAGTTTAAATGCTAAATGGACTAGAAAAGTGAATAGGTAATTGATTCGGAAAGAGTTATTTTCTGAAAATGGACGCCGTGTTGTAACTCCCTGCATGCTTTGTTTGAGAGCTGTTTCTCTTTCTGCTACAGAAGTTAACCTTTCAGAGACTCTGGGTCCTAGAACGCCAAGGCTGCCCCAGGGAATTTTCTCTGCCTTTGAGCTTGGACTGCCTAGGAAAGAGAGCCCAGGAAAATTCAGGATTTAAAACAGAAGCTAGTTCTAGAAAAAGGCAATTGAGACCTCACATGCCTAATTGGGGGGGGGGGGGGTCTGAGCATACACAACAAAGCTGCCAATGACTGGAGGGGATCTCAGCGTGGTGCTGTCACTAGCCAGGGGAGTGGGCAAAGTTCCCTTGCTTGGCTGTTGCGTTTCCCTGGGTTGACTGATGTTCATGACTAACATGAGTCCTCCCTTGAAAACCCCCGACTCTTCTTGCTTTCCCACTGTCTCTCTTATTCTGCTCCTTGAAGCCATGTCAGTTCATTTTATGAGTGCTAACTGGGATGGTTTCTGGGAGGTACAAACGGTTAACGTACTCGACTGCTAACCAAAAGTTTGGAGGTTCAAGTCCACCCAGAGGCATCTCAGAAGAAAGGCCTAGTGTTCTACTTCTGAAAAATCAGCCATTGAAAACCCCTATGGAGCACAGTTCTACCTTGATACACACGGGGGCGCTCTCTGTGAGTTGAAATTGAGGAGATAGCAACTGTGATATTGCTCCCCCTAGAGGCTACAACTGAACACCCACAGGGTACATGTTTGCCCCACCCACCAAGCCCACCGCCATGGATTCCGACTCATGATGACCCCGTAAGACAGAGTGGAACTGCCCCATAGGGTTTCCAAGGCTGTAATCTTTACAGAAGCCAACTGCCACATCTTTCTCCCAGGGAGCAGCTGGTAGGTTCAAACCGCCAACCTCTCAGTTGGTAGTCGAGCACTTAACCACTGTGCCACCAGGGCTCCTGGTGTTTGCCCCACACAGTGCTTAATTTCTCAAAAATTAGTTGCCAATATTTCAAAATAGTGGTTTTCAACATAAAGCTAGATTCCTGGCCTCTCTTGAAAACCTGATGTGGCCACACTGGACCTGCAGTGCAGCGGAGCACTAATTGGCTGGAACTGCCTTTTTTTTTTTCTTTTTTTTTTTTAAGTGGCTATTAAAGATGGAACATGCACTCTCCCGTTTCCTGTATGGAAGGGATTGGTGTAGACCCTCCCCTACCTGTTGTCTTCATCTGACCAAATTCATGTCTACATCACAGGCCTGGGCCCATAGGCATGTGAGTTTGCCAATCCTGGCCCCTTAACAAGAAAAAAAAACCAAACCCATTGTCATCGAGTCAATTCCGACTCATCTCAGCCCTATAGGACGGAGTAGAACTGCCCCGTAGAGTTTCCAAGGAGCGCCAGGTGGATTCGAACTCCTGATCTTTTGGTTAGCAGCTATAGCACTTAACCACTACACCACCAGGGGGCGTGAAACATCCCTGGCCTTCAGAGCTAGCTCAAAGGCTGAGAGCTAGTGGCTGCTGTGGAGATTTCCGTTGGTTAATTTTCATGTTTAGAACATGTTCCGAGGAGGAGAAAGTCCCTCAGACCCTCCTCGTCGTCAGAGAATTTAGTACTTGTTCAGTACACCGTGTGCAGTACTGCCCCCGCCCCCCGCAAATACTTTCGATGTGACTGAGAATGTGTTCAACTTAGTGCTATTATTCGTTTAACACAATGATACAGCAGAGGTAGAAATAATAAAGAAAGGACATTTAATGAGATTTAGGAACATCCCAAAACATTGAAGCTCTCCTCAAGCATTTGATTATCTGGAGGCTTAATTATCTGTGTTTTCTACTTTAAATTAAAGAAAAGCCGTAACTCAAAGTTACCAGCAGTTTAATGATAACACTCTTCAATTCAGGTTAATTAAAGCACAGCCGTAATTAGAGTCTACTGTTGTAGATCACCAGGCTGGCGCGTAAGTATTTTCATTACAGTAAGAATTGGCTATTCAGTTTCAGGATGACATAAAGGATGCCAAAATATATTTTAAACTGGTTCACGTAGAAGAAAAAGAATTAGGGAATATTCTGGGTATGATAAAGCACAGATAAAATACACAGATTTTCAGAGCAGTTTCTGTAATTATGTGTTGCACTAAAATAATATGCAGCCAATAATATCTTAAAGCATGAGAAGAAATACATTTACTCTTCCCTTAGGCTGGCAGGATGCCCCCTGGCAGGGTGGGAACTCCATACAGGACAGCTTGGTGTTTTCTCAGAAGCTGGGAGTAGTCATTCTATGAAAAGATAAGGGGGCAGGATAAATATGGGTGACATTTGAGGTTGTTTCCTGGGAGAATGGAAGAGGGGAGGGAGAGAGGCAGGAGGGGCATGAGACACCCCAAGACAGGCTTTCTAAAAATTTCAAACTGGAGAAATTCTCTCTCTTATCCAATGTGTGGCTCCCAGCAGGCATGTCCCTTGACTTCTGTACACCAGCGTTTTGGCTGTACCATGTGAATTACCAGGTGGTGCAAAGGTTGGCGGTTCAAACCAACCCAGTGGTGCCACAGAAGAAAGGCCTGGCGATCTGCTTCTATAAAGATTGTAGCCAAGTAAATTTATGGAGCAGTTCTACTCTGTAACACACGGGGTCACCATGAGTTGGAATCAATGGATTTTTTTTTTTTTTTGGTAACTTTGCTATTATTCAGAAAACTGGCTCAGACAAAATCCACATCATTTCTAAATCTTTCAAATACGTTTTCTCACTTAATCTTCACAACAGTCCTTTCAAGTTTATATTAATATCACTATTCCTGTTTTGGAAACCCTGGTGGCATAATGGTTAAGAACTACAGCTGCTCACCAAAAGGTCTGCAGTTGGAATCCACCAGACACCCCTTGGAAACTCTGTGGGGCAGTTCTGCTCTGTCCTATAGGGTTGTTATGAGTTGGAATTGACTCCACGGCAACGGGGTTTTTTTTTTTTAATTCCTGTTTTATAAATGGGGAAACTGAGGCTCAGAGGAGTTAGGTGTCCTTTTTGAGGCTACCTAGACAACAAGTTATGGAACCAGGATTCAAATACTGGGGCCCTTGTGCTCTTTGGAGCGACCTCAAGTGGGTGAAGTAGGTGAAGGCTGGCTAGTTAGAAATCTCCTGGAGCATGTATTAAATGGAGACGTTTCTAGGCTCTGTCTCAGGAGATTTTCAGATCTGGGGCAAGGACTGACAAATCTGCATTTTTTTACAAGCAAGCCAAGCATTCTGATTCCAAGCCAGATGACTGGGAATCCCCACCCATGCGCAGCCCTCCCACCACACTCTGGAGTATGCTCCTTTTGTTCCCCTTTCTGGGACCAGTCATTCATTAGAAGGTTTCTCCCTGCTTTTAGCTAATCATAGAATCATAGGTGGGCCACACCTTGCAAGGCCTGGAGCTAATGTTAAGATGTGGGCATTTGTGTGAACTTTTCCCCCATCATTCTTTCTTCACATAGGGTACTTGGCAATCTCCAAGGACATAGGAATGAGTCTACACTCTGACTGCTCCCCCCACCCCACCATGCCTAATCCAAATCACTATGTGGGAATACTGAAGTCCTTTAATTCTCTGGGTCAGGTTTCCACTGGGGACTTCAAAGCCGTTTCAGGCTGGGGAGAATGATTGAACACTGATTGCAGAGAGGTAGAGGAAAGCAAGGATAGTTCAAGAAGCAGCCCTCTGGCCTTGCTGGAGATCATGGTGGGTATGCCTGTACCTTCTCAGGATGCTGAGAGAACTTTCCTTTCAGCATTGCCCCTCAGTTTGCATAGCTGGCTCCTCCCTCCACCTCCCCAACCCCCCCCCCCCATCTATGTGGCAATAACTTCAAGACAAAGGAGTTTTGGGATATGAAGGAGGAAGGAGAGAGTGCTACCCATTGTTATGGGAACACCATTTTCCTTCTCACACCCCTCCCTAGTGGGCAACCTTGTAAGGTTTAGGTGGCGAGTGTCAAACTTGAAGGAAGTAAAGGCAGGGCTATGAGACCATTGTTTTTGTAGTTAGGTGCCATTGAGTCTGTTCCGACTCATAGTGACCCCTATGTACAACCGAACGAAACTCTGCCGGGTCCTGCGCCATCCTCACAGTCGTTGCTATGCTTGAGCCCATTGTTGCAACCACTGTGTCAATCCATCTCATCGAGGGTCTTCCTCTTTTTTTCTGACCCTCTACTTTTCCAAGCATGATGTCCTTCTCCAGGGACTGATCCCTTCTGATACCATATCCAGAGTATGTGAGACATAGTCTCGCCGTCCTTTCTTCTGAGGAACATTCTGGTTGTACTTCTTCCAAGGCAGGTTTGTTTGTTCTTTTGGCAGCCCACGGTATATTCAATATTCTTCACCAACACCACAATTCAAAAGGTGTCAATTCATGGTCACTGCTAAAGGATCCTGTTTTTGAGCAGCCCCCACGTTAGGGTGCTATAGGATGTCATGGTGTGAGCTATGGAGTCCCAAAGGCCTGGGTCAAACCTTCAGACGAGCCACTTACTGGATACATGATTTGGGGAAGCTATTTGATTTCTGTATACCTCCTTCCTTTGACACTGAGCAGCTGCCTGACCTTGGACCTAGCACTTACTCTCAGTTTCCCTATCTCTAGGATAGGAATAGTACTACCTTCTGTCAGTACCAATTAATATCTCTTTTCTCTCTGTACGTTTTCTCCGTCCACCACCCTCTATCCTACCACGTCGAATATAAATGTCAGCACGAAGAAAGAAAATACGCTGCACTACTTCCGTGCTATGTTTACTTTTACTCTTTAGTGCGTTCTCCATCAATCAACCAGCTATTTAATGAACTTGGGATATTTGCACCATTGTGCCTGGCATGGTGCCACTTCTGATACGTTCACCTGGAAAAACTGCTAACAAGACTTATAAATGCCAAATAAAGAGCTCCGTTTCCGTGTGGTGGCTGCTTCCAGAGAGTTTGCAGTCTGGCTGAGGGAAATAGCACCCATCTTCAGGGGGAGATAAGCATCCGCTGGTAAGTGCTTGTTAAAAGCACACAGCTGGGTACAGAGGGTGAGTGTTATAGGGAGAACACCCTGTTGGCTGGGAGTAACCAGAGAAGGCTTCCTTGAGGAGGTGGCACTTAGGCTGTGCCTTGGAAGGAGGCTAGGATTCGGATAGAGGCTAAAGAGAGAAAAGGATCTTTTAAGGGATATGGAATCAGGTGTCTGGGAGTTAAAGTACCAAACAGAACTCCCCCAACATCCAGGTCTCGGAGGTTTTTCTAACAAGAATGAATTGGTTTCCCCTTTACGTGCGAGTAAGAAGCAAATCAGATTTATTTTGACATGTGGTATTTTAAGGGGGAAACAGTGGTAGTCTGTTTACCATGAGAAACAGCAAACGTAAGGATGCCCTCCCCTGGATGCAGGTGGGAAAGTGAGGGCAGAGGGTGAGAAGGAGGAGGAGGGAGGGAACCACAAGTTCAGCAGTTGGGCTGCTGAAAGAACACCGCGTTCCAGGTTCTGAATTTCCCCGTGAGCATATTAGTCATTCATCACTTGCAAAATATAAAAGCTTAATTGTATCAGGTTTTATAGCTCAGAGGGGATTAGGACAAAAGACGTATTTAAAATACAGTGTGTCTCTCTGTCCCTCTGCAGCTGATGGAGCAGTTAAAATTCAGAGTTGATGCGGAGTAGTTAATACCTGGGCCTCAGGTAACTATGGTTAGATCTGCCAGACTATGCTGAAGGGCGGAATTTCTGGCCCCCAGGCCAGGTGCGTAGGGATGTTTCTGTGCTGGTCTAAGACATCGGAGGGGTTTCTCCCTCTCCTCAACCCCTTGCACTCAGGGTCTGTAAATATTCTGGAAACCATGCTCTCCTGCTGTGCTGTTTTGCACGAAAAGATCTTTAAAATGAAGCTGCTTGAAGAAACTTGAAGAAATTGAAGACCACCCAAAGAAAGCTGGGCCTCTTGTCCAGTGAAAGCTAAAGCTAGTTTACCTTGAATTCTGTGAAATCATTAGGTTTTAGAGAAAGACATCGGAATCTGAACATGGGGCGGAAAGAAATGGGGCAGACCTTATGGTTACACAATAGATTTCTTTAGTCTGGTACAGAGATGAACATTTACGAGAGTTCATGGAGAGGCTCAAATCTCATCTTTAAAAAAAAAATTTCTCCTCAAAGAACTGGCCCCATTCATCAGCTTATTTGAGGAGTGTCTTAGTTATCCGGTGCTGCTATAACAAAAATTCCGTAAGTAGATGGCTTTGACAAACAGAAAGTTAATTTCTCACAGTTTAGAAGGCTAGAAGTCCGAATTCAGGGCGCCAGCTCTAGGGGAAGACTTTCTCTCTCTGTCAGCTCTGGGGGATGGTCCTTGTCCCTTCAGCTTCTGTTTCCTGGTTCCTTGGAGATCTCCATGTGGCTTGGCATTAATCTTCCCCCATCTCTGCTTGCTAGCTTGCTTGTTTAATCTGTTTTATATCTCAAAAGAGATTTATTGAAGATACACCAGACACTAACCCTGTCTCATTAATATAACAAAGACAACCCACTCCCAAGTGAGATTATAACCACAGGCATATAGGCTAGGATTTACAACACATATTTTTGGGGGACACAATTCAATCCATAACAGGGAGTATTGTAGTTAGGACTGAACGTACATGCATGCAGATGTGCATAAAATATTTGTGATTATCTGTACTATGTTGCTGTTGTTGTTAGTTGCCATAGGTTCTGACTTATGGTTCTGACTTATGGTGACCCCAAGTGTATAGAGTAGAACTGCACTCCATAGGGTTTTCACAAGCAGATCTCCAGGCCTTACTTCCAAGGCACCATTGGGTGGATTTGAACTGCCAACTTTTCGGTTAGTAGTCCAGTGCTTAACCATGTGTGCTACCTAAAGACTCCTACTTCACCCGTCAAACCAAACCAAACCAAACCAAAGCTGTTGCTGTCAAGTTGATTCCAACTGACAGAGACCCTATAGGACAGGGTAGAACTAGTACTGCCCCATAGGGTTTCCAAAGCTGTAATCTTTACGGAAGCAGAGTGCCACATCTTTCTTCTGCAGAGCTGCTAGTGGGTTCAAACCACCGACCTTTCAGTTAGCAGTCAAGCACTTAACCACTGCGTCACCAGGGCTCCTTATTTTTGCTATTGGGATTCAAACCCAAAACCTGTTGCAGTTGAGTTAATTCTGTTGCACAGTGACCCTATCGAACAGAGTAGAACTGCCCCATAGGGTTTCCAAGGAGCAGCTGGTGGATTTGAACTGCCGACCTTTTGGTTAGCAGCCAAGCTCTTAACCACTGCACCACCAGGGCTCCTTAGAGATCCAGAAACGAAAAAAAACAAAAACAAACAAACAAACAAAAAAACCCAGTTTCCACTGAGTTGATTGTCATGGTGACCCTGTGTGTGTCAGAGTAGAACTGTGCTCCATAGGGTTTTTTTTTTGGTTGTTGTTGTTGAGAATGTACACAACAAAATATCACCAGTTCAACAGTTTCTACATGTGCAATTCAGTGACATTGATTATATTCTTCAAGCTGTGCAACCATTCTCACCCTCCTTTTCTGAGTTGTTCCTCCTCCGTTAACATAAACTCTGCCGTCTAAGATTCCTATCTTTCCAGTTACTGTTGTCAATTTGATCCCATATAGACAGTTCTTAAAAGAACATAATGCTCAAGGCAGACATTTTTGACTAGTTAAGCTAAACTATTGTTTGGTTTTAAGAAGACTTCACGGGATATTTTTGGTTTAAGGTTTAAAGAATATCTCAGGGCAATAGTTTCAGGGGTTCATCCAGCCTCCATGGCTCCAGAAAGTCTAGAGTCCATGAGAATTTGAAATTCTGTTCTGCATTTCCCCCTTTTGATCAGGATCTTCTATACAATCTTTGATCAAAATGTTCAGTAATGGTAGCCTGGCAACACGTAGTTCTTCTGGTCTTATGGCAAAGGAGGCAGATTTTTAATGGTTGATTATTTGGAAGTAGATCACCAGACCTTTCTCCTGAGGTCTTTGTGTGGACTCAAACCTCCAAACTTTTGGTTAGCAGCCACACGTTAACCATTTGTGTCACCCAGAGACTCCAGAAGGTGACCAGTAACCCTTCACTTGATGTTGAATAAACCAGTGACCATTACTGTGCTGAAATCCTTAATCACAGGGACAGTGGCAGTGGCACATCCAGACTTCTCTACAGGAAGGGACAGGTAGCAGTCCATTTGGAAATGGGGTGGTTGCTGGGTGCACATAACAAGCACAGTTTTTATTCTATTTTATAATTATGACCAATAATAATAGGAAAGCTGTCTAAAAATATACTTATCCACACTTTAGGCAAATGCTATTTGTCCATATCAAAGGATGCAATTAATTATTTTTAAATTCAGGTATCTTAGGTGTGCTGGTATAAATATTGTATGTGTGTGTGAATTTGGAGGGAAGTATTCTAAAGCCTTCCCAATCCAACCCTTACCAAAGATACTGTGAAGCTGAGCTTTAACAACATCTTCGTGCACATTTTAAGTCACTTCCGTTTTCTTGATGCTGTCTTACAGATCCTGCTCTCTCAAATTTTCTTTAACTAGATATTCCATTTATAGAGCCCATCATTTTAAAACAAAGCTCCTAAATGTGAATCTTCCATTAGAGCCTCTTGATCCTAAAGATCTGGTTTCCCAATGGGCAGTATTTACATCAGCATCACTCTGATTACATCTGTCGGCCTGATATTCCCAGGGTCCCTCTGGATAATGCAAGGAGAGCTGGCACTGTGGGGAGGAGATGGGCTTGGAAAGCATGTGGGACCTGCCTCCTCCGTCCTCATACTTTCCTTGGGAAAGTCAGCCCCAAACCGCATCTTTACATGCTCTTCCTGAACACATTAGAAGGTGCAAACTCTACTGCAGGTTACCATGCTGAATTCACCCCAGCAAGTAATCTTTGTAGTCAAGCGGGCTGATTTAATGGCAAGAACAATTTACTTCCCTCTGGGTAGGTAGAAACAGTTGGACTTTAATTCTTAAGAGCCTTTGTTCAAGAACATCTGGGTTGAACTACTGTAGTTAACAGATGATGCTGGCAGTAAAAGAAAAAAGGGATTTGTAATGTCGCTGTCAAATTTGGTAGACCTCTACTTAATAATTATCAAGAAAGCAATCTAACTTGTTATTACAACAGTTTTATTGCAGATTGCCAGTTTAAGACATTTTTGTGACAAGTGGCATTTTTCTCGGGGGGTGCGGTGGGTGGGGAAGGTCATTTCTATTCCCCTGTAATTATTTTTGCAACCAGCCACAACCTCCTGCATTGGGCATATTGGGACATTTTATTTTAGAATCAAGAATTAAATTCTTGATGACTTATGGCCTATTTGATCCTGTTTATCACACCGTGAAGGCTTTTTTGCTTCTTTCTGATACCCTTCCTCACCCTAACCCTGCTTTCTGACGCCACCCTAGCCCTGCAGGCAGTAAAACACCATAAGTGGAATGACTATAAGGATTGGATGGATAAAGCCCATTTTGCTTTACAAAAAAACAGCGGTGTTGAATGATGCAAGTAAATGCTTATCCTAGAACATCAATCTGAAGGCATATTCTTGGGAGTGAACCCCTTGTCACAGGATGTATGGAAAGTTTTAACGATAAATTGCTGTCTGTATCTTAGAATTGGGCTTGTACCTTGGCACAGTGGGTTGAAGGTGAAAATTAGATTCCCAGATCATATCATTACTATACTTCCTTCTCTACCCCTCTTTTCCAATCTCTCTGGTTATAACAACACAAGTTAAGAAGCATCTTGTTTCATGATTCTGTGCTCACTTCAGAAGGAGCCCTGGTGCTGCAGTGATTAAGTGCTTGGCTGCTAACTGGAAGGTCAGCAGTTCTAATCCACCATCTGCTCTGCAGGAGAAAGATGTGGCAGTTGGCTTCGATAAAGATTACAGCCTTGGAAACCATATGGGGCAGTTCTACTTTGTCCTATTAGGTTGCTATGAGTTGGAATTGACTTGATGGCAATGAGTATTTTTTATTTTTACTTCCAAGCATTCTCTGCATAGACTTTCCTAGCTTACCACCTTATCTCTTTTCCATCATTCCAGCAACTCATGAGATTTGGCTTCCCATTTATTCATACGTTTATTTATCAACATTCATTGAGAGCTTGCTCTTTGTGCTTCGCAAAATGCCAGGGAGGTAAGGCATGCTTCCTGCATTGGAGAAGTTCAGTCTGGAAGGGAGAGAGACAGATAAATGAGTGATTACCACCCAGCTCTCCTGTTCACTTGTCTTGGTTTGCACTTTCCCACTGAACCCCCAACAGAAGCACCACCTTTGCTGCAGCCCTAAGCCCAGGACCTTGACATTGGCCCACTCTCTCTGGAAGAATCTAACAAAGAAGTGTGACTTGAATTCTCATAGGGGAGCCATGGTTCTGTTTCCAGAGGATTCCCATTAGAGCAGGGATTAAAAACTTAGATGTCTATCCAGGGCAGGCAGTTAGCAATAAAAAGTGAAGAGTGAGGAGATCTGAGACATTAGGGAGTGGTGGGGACTGTGGCACACTGGAGTGCACACATCCCCTCCAGAGGGGGTCAGTGCTTTGCAGTTTCAGTCCTTTTAGCCATATGGGAATAGGCATCCTGTGTGACCATATCCAGTTTTTCAAGGAAATAATCCAAAAAGCTAGTTTTTATATTAAATCACCTGTGGACATCTAATTCCAATTTTTAAAAACACTGGACTGGCCCAAAAGAAAATGTCTATATGTTGGGCTTGTGACGACCGCTTCATTTCCTCTGCTTTTATGAGAATCGTGCATGCAGCACACTGATTCTAGAATCTCAGACTCTTGATTTCTACTTTTAGTTTTTCTGCATAAAAGAAGCTGTTTGTGAGTAAGTCACTTCCCCCCTTTGGATCTCAGTTTGTCATCTGTATCAGAAGAGCAGGACCAGCCAATCCTTCAGGACTAGGTCTGAAAATCTATGGTTATGATACCATTTGCGTATATTCACTCTGTTTATGTCACTTTGCCCCCTCAACACCCCTGCTCTGTTTCGGATCAAAGGGCTTCCTAAAAAGAAGCTTCTGTAAGGCAGTGTGGAATCATCTTTGATAGGTATGGCTTTGAAGGCTATGAAGTTATGGATTTAAAGCTGCAAGGGGACTCAGAGTTCTGTTGGTCCACCCCCTGCTCAGGAAACTGAGGCCCAGGGGTTCAGGAATGTGCACAAGGCCATGTAGATTTTATGGACTTTCCTGTATCAGGAAGCTCCTTTGTTTTTTTATCCAGTTGGTAAATGGTATTGTAGGAGCTAGCAAGACATAATCCACCCTTACCACGTGAGGCATTGCTCCCATTCTCCATTAAAGCAACTAAGATCCTTGATCCTATATGTACCACCTGAGTCCCAAATTAGAGTGGCTGTTGCTCAGACGGTATCAGTAAATTAGTCTTTTTGTGATCCATGCTAAGTTAAGACTAGCCTTTTCCTTGATCTTTTGGCATTTAGCTATTATTTACATTAGAAAGCAGTTACTTAATCTGGTAATTTGGTTCAATAAATGTTGCATAAGTTTTCTGATTTTTTAAACAATTTAAGCTCCAGAAGTAACAGCCCCATAGAGGGTGCATGTTAGCAGTGCTCTATGGGACATAAATTAAGAAGGGCATTTTTCCAGCTATAGTTGGATACACAGGTTGGTGTTTTAGCAAACTTCATTATCAGCACAAAGCCCAGGTCATTAGAGTCTGCTGGCAGGAATCAGAAAAACCGAAAATCACCGGAAGAGCCCAAATAATGCCTGGATAAAAGCAGTCCTTTAGAATCTGATTGTCTGTTGAAGACAATGCCAGGGACCAAAGCCTCTCATGAAGAAAGAACAATTGACTTCATTCCCACTGGAGAACATGAGATCTTCTGCAGCACCTTCCCCATAAGCAACACATCCCCATATCCAGCACATCTGATTATGTCACTTCTCCATTTAAAACCAACCAAAGTCTTCCCATTCCACTTAGAATAAGCTTCAGACTTCTTCCAGGACCAGCAAGACCCTCATGATCTCACTCCCAGTTATATCTTTCACCCAATCACTATCACTCTCAACTTTGCTTATTGAGCTCTAGCTTCCCTGGCTTCATTGCTGGTCCTCAAATACCCCTAGCTCACGCCTGCCTCAGGGCCTTTGCACTCACTATTTGTACTTCCCAGAAAGCTCTTTCTGCACATCTTCTCATTGCCTGCCTCTTCTCATCATGCTCTAGTGCTCTTTTCCAGCATCAGTTCCTCAGAAGGGCCCCCCTGGACCAGCTCCGTTGACATAACCCTTCCCAGTCACTCTTTAATCTCTTAGGTTGTTTTATTTTCTGCACAGCACTTGTCATCATCCAGAAATATATTATTTATTCACGTGTATATTTTCACATTGTCTGTCTCTCCCAATATAAAATAGGCTTCATCAAGGCAAAGATGTATACCCTGCCACATGCCTTCTGAGCCTTAGTTTTGTGATCTGTAAAATGAAGATAGCAGTAGAAGTCTGAATTACTGGGATAATATCCCCCTCTTAGGGATATTGGGGGGATTCAAGGAGACTACCAAGACAGGCCCAAACCTGTGACCTGCTACCTGCTCCCTCTTACAATGGTGGCACTAAATAACCATCAACACGTTTCTCAATCTTGTAGTCAGCCAATGTTTTATTATCCAAAAAGTCCTTAAAATGTAAACGCTAACTCTCTTGTTAGAAACTTATAATACGAAATATGTATAATTCTTTTTTTTTTGTTTATGTGGGCTCTTATTTCTGTGAGTACGTAATTATATATTTTCACCTAATTGCATCACATTATTTATATTTTTGTATCTTTTTACATTATTATTTGTTGATCCTACATTTGAAATATTCTTCAATAAGTCATTTTGAAGGCTGTACAATATCATATTGTACTATATTTAACTATTTCCCTATTGGGCATTTAGGTTGCTTTCAAGTTTTTACTCTGTATAAGTAACACTATCCTGAACATCTTTGTACATAAATATTTTACCACACCTCCTATTATTTCCTTAGGATTGAAACCCGGAAGTGGATATCAGTTATTTTTGAGCTGCAGAATTATCAGAGGTTCTCTGTACAGCTCAACAGGAAATTCTAAACAAGTCCAAAACCCTTAAAGAAGTTATTCTAGTTGAGGAGACAAAATTCAGAAACGTGAAACAATAGGGTACAACCAAAGGCAGCATGAAATTGTTGCTATGAGTCCGAATTGATGGGAAGGCAATGGGTTGTTTGTTGTTGTAGACAGGTATTGAAGCCCTAGTGGCATAGTGGTTAAAAGCTTGGCTGCTAACCAAAAGGGCAGGCAGTTCAAATCCACCAGCCGCTCCTTGGAAATCCTATGGGTCAGTTCTACTCTGTCTTATAGGGTTGCTATGAATTGTAATCGACCAAACAAGTTTGGTTTCTTTTTCTGGTTTAGACAAGGTGCTGAAGGAGTTCTGAGAATGGAAAATCAGAGGGTGGTGGTTGCTGGAGAAGAGCTATGTTGAAGCCTTAGATTTGCTGCGGGCCTGGGAGGATGGCTAGAGAGGAGAGGACAGGGCAGTCGAGGTGGGAGCAGCTTCATGAGCGAATTGAGCTAATGCTTGGAGACAGGCACAGTCCAGCCTCAGAGCAGTCGGGGCTGTGGCTACAGTCAGAGCCCAGGCCAGATGAGTAGAGGCCACTTAGATGGAGCCAGGAATGACAGTGCCATAGTCATGTGTTGGCCACTTACAGGGAGGCTAAGTATTATTACCATCATTCCGAACGCACAGGGGTCTGCTCGGAGCAACAATATAAGCCATTTGTACAAAAGACCGAAATGGATTCAAATAACAGGTCCAGCTGCTCCAAATATCTCCCTCCCCCTGTAGTTAACATTTTACTACCCAACTGAGTAACTAATGAATCTGGCCCTGTGTAAATCCCCAGGCACAAATCCCTGCTTGGGGGCTGTGTCTAGACATCCAGACCCGAGTGCAATTTGCCCTTTAAACATCCAGTGCCGTATCACTTGCAAGAAATCAGGTTTAATGGGGAAGATGGCGAGGTGTTGTTCCCACCCCCTCCCTTTGGCATGGTGGCTGTAGAATGAGGGTCCCCTTGGATAATGACTGCTTTAGGAGATGGAAAGGCCGGAACAGTGTTTATTATGTGGCTCCGATCGCGCTGAAGCACTGACTGGGAGGTTTCTCCATCTCGTTGCAGGCTGTGTTTTGTGAAGCTCAAGCTCCTAATGATAGCCATTGAGTACAAGTCTGCCAACCGAGAGAGCCGGTAAGTTTGCCGCAACCCAGCTGCCACCTGACACTTATGAGGGTGAGAGTGCACTCTGGAAACTCTGGGTCCACTTCTTCTTTCTTGAGCAATATTTATACCCCTCTGACCCTAAGGCACGTTTCAAGGCATACTTAAGCCGACACTGCAGCTTCTATTCCCAGACCAGCCTTGCATCCCAAGCCCCACAGGGCATTCGGAGAGGGTTTCTCTGGGGGAGAGGGATAAAGCCCCCTAATCTCCACCCAATCATGCCAATTTGTACTCTTCCCATCTTAGAACCCTTCTGACTGCTGTGAGCAAAGAGCAGATGGACTCTGGCCTCCTTTACAGCAGACATGGGGCAGAGCGTGATGGGAGACACCAGCTCTCTTGATGGCCAAATTACAAGCAACCTATTGTGTACCATATGTGCTTCTCCCGGTGCATCCCAAATCCAGGTGGCAGAATAGCAGTTTCATGTAAATGAGCCAGGAGAGCCAGGCTCAAAGGCAGGAGCTCTCGTTATTTATTTATTTTGCACTTAATTATGTGCAAATCAGGCTGACGAGGGACTAGGTCTGCTTGAAATAGATTAACAGCCCAGTCAATATATGAGTTCACACAAGCAGCGGGGGCACATTGTGTTAACAAGGAGTTTTGTTGATGGGGTACTGTATATATTACAGTTAAAATAGAGATGATTTTTGCTTCCTAATTCTGAATAGTTGTTTTGGAAGAAAGAGAGTTCCTTGAGAGATTCCCGGGTCTCTGTCCTCTAAAAAGACATCCATCCATAGTTTGTTCCCAGCTATAGTAAATAAGTCTTCCTTAGAAGGAGACCCAGGAATCAGAGAAGAAACTGGATTGCAGGTCTAGTTGCCTTCATGAACTACTGCCTTGTTTGCCATGAGACCAAAAGAACTGGATGGTGCCTGGTTATCATGGCTGAACATTTTGATCAAGGATTCAGTAAATGAGTCCTGATTAAAAGGGGGAAATGTGGAACAAAATTTAAAATTTCTTACAGGATCCAGACTTACTAGACCCATTGAGGCTCAAGGAACCCCTTAATCTGTTGCCCTGGGAAAAATTTTGAACCTTGAACCAGAACTATCCCCTGAAGTTGTTTTCAAACTAAACAACAGTTTAACTGAGTTAGTAAAGAATGCCTTGAGCATTACATTCTTTCAAAGAATTATTTATATCAGGTAAAATTGACAACAGTAACTCTAAAGCATCGATGAGTAGTTGATGGGGCAGTGGGTCTGAGTCATTGCAGGTGAAACAATTTGGGGAGAGATAGCGAGAAGAGTGACACAATGTGAAGAATGTAACCAGTGTCATTGAACTGTGCATGTAGAAATGTAGAAATTGTTGCATGGGTGTATGATCTGCTGTGTATATTTTCACTGAAAATAAAATAAATATATTAAAAAAAAAAACTTCCTTTAGGTGTCCGCATTGTGCAGATACCCTCCCACGTACGACTTAAGCAGACTGTAGACAAGACCAGAAGGTCTCAGGTTCCCACGACTAGTTAGGTTCCTGCTATCACCATTTAAGGATTTTTCATCATCCAGATGAATGACCCAGTAAAGCCAAATTTCCAAATGTACAGTCTGTGTCTCTTATGACAAAAAATCACTGGATTGTAAGCAAGTCAATCCAATGTTTTCTGTTACCTTACCCTCCCGATCAGATTGCTCACACAGTCAATCTGATCAAATGTTAAGCTATTCTGAACATCCAAATCAACCAAAAGGAAGAAGAAAATGGTAGATTTGGTGGCCACATGTATGACATGGCCGTAACAGTTAATATGTATATAGATATACATTTTTTCTTTTCTGTGTTGGCAAAGTGAGGAATATTATTTGCAAAACAACGGAGAGTCCTGGTTATTTACTGTTCAATACTGGTGGAATTTTATGGGATTACTGTTTGCCTATGTTTTTACCAATACTTATCTGTACCTGTGTAGGGGAAATGTGTATCCTGGGTTTTTGCAAATGGGTATTCTTCATGTTGCCAAGTCAGTAAATCTTTGTGTAACATGGTGTTCTCTCTTGATCACTTTTATGCATCTCTCAAAAAAAGTGTCATGATGTGGGTGATGCTGATGATGAATAGCATTTTTCAGCCATTCTGCCGGAGTCCGCTCTCAGCCATTCTGGAATAATTTTATGGCGGGAGACTGAACCCTGAACCTTGACCTATCATCTCCTACCTGCCACCTTTGGTCATGAGCAGACAGAGTGAGAGGCTTTTGATAATTCAGTGTGAATCTCCTGTCACCATTCTCTGAACAATAACTCGGAGTGTTCCCTGCAGATAGAGTCTTTTTTTGTGATGGACCCTCCAATTGATTCACAAATCTGAAATGTTCTCAAAAAGCCCCACTTATAGATATAGGTAGTTTTTATATATACTTCTTTTTTTTCAGAAAAGCACAAAAAGAACTTGTTTGCCTCTGTTTTGGCTTTCTGTGTGCAATTGCCAGCTTTAATCCTAAAATGTGGCTTGGTCTCATTGTGGAAGCACATTGGGTCTTATGGAAAAAGGTGTGTTTGAGGGAATGTGGATTATGCCTCTGAGAAAACACAAGGACGTATCAAACATAATATCCACGCTAAATATAATCAAATTTTGGATCCCTCCTGAGATGAGACTTTTAATTTTTTCTTCAGTTAAAAATTTCCCCTTTGTTTTCCTCTCACATTTTCTAAAGGACTGAGTGTTATAATTTAGAGACCTCTGCTTGTCCTTTTAATTCCCTTGCCTTCAACCTGTGTTTAACTGCCTCCTTTGTTGTTGGTTTCACCCCATATTACTGTTTTCATGCTTTGCTGAAAAACCTTGTTTTCACATACCTCCTTCCAATAATTTGAAACAAAGGTTTTATTTCTTCTTTCCTACTGGTGTCAGTCAATTTATTATCAAATTGTTTGATTTTCAATTCTTTTCTTGTCGTTTTGCAGAAGCCGAAAGCGGTATGCACTCTTCGTTAACTTTCCTTCCAACCTCCACCCTCTACCTTCACTCCTAACCACAGGACTAACCATTTGCCAAGAATTCAGGAAGATAACACCTACCTTTTTAATATATATATAACATATATATATATATATATACACACATATATATATATGATCTCATGCCCCTTGTCTATAGTATCTATACATATATATATTTTTATATATGCATATGTATATTTGTATATAAACCCGTCTCCACCAACTAGAGTACATAAAAATTGAAAGGAACATATTGCTGTTATTTGAGTTGTTGATTCTTTTGGATGGTGCACTAACTTCTTTGCAGGAAACCTAAAAAAGGAAAACGCACAGTCCTGTTTTTCAGTCATGGCACCAATGATGGGAACAAATGCTATTAAAGTTGCAAAGGAGGACACGTCTCTTCAGCCCTATGTGTCTGTTTCTGTATTGTCCTGGTGTGTTGTTCTTGGTGTCCACCAGACCCAGGTGCCATTTTGTCTACATACCACATCCACATTCCCAGTGACCTCCTCCTCCCTGTGTTGAATTTCAAGTCTGTAGAGCAGAATTCATGTCCTTTTATCCACAAAATGGAGACCAAGCCCTTACACCTACTGTTTTTTTCTCTTACACCTATTTGGATGATCAACTTTTGAGTACCTTATTTCCTGGGCAGTACTCAGTAAAGGCTTAGAACACTGTTAATAAAATGCCAGATTACCACATTTGATTTATTGAATGAGTACTGCTTATTGAGAGGAACTCATGTTTTGGTTTTTTTTCCTAGTGTGTTTGGGCATATTTCTTAATATGAACTACCTCAGTTTTCACCATGTGACTCCACCCTGTTTTGCCGCTGTTGCATGAAGCATGACAAAATCCTCATCAATGACATTTTTTAAAAAACGTTTTGGGTTAATATTTTCAGCATAGTGTTTCAATAATGTGTTCTTTAAGACAGTATTGTTGATAACATACTGTTGAGATGCCTACTTGTTCATCTTCCCAAGAGATAATTTTCTCTGTGGTTGTAATCATTGTCATGTGTTTGTGTCTAATTGTGTGTGTATGTGTGTGTGTGTGCACGCGCATTCACGCGTGTATGTATTTGTCTGATATTCTTTCCAAAGTCAGATTTTGTGGATTTTTTGAGTAGATATAGGAAAATAAAGGTGGCTTCCTGTCAGTTTGGTATTATTAATATGATCCAACTGCGAGAAGTTACTGCAACATTTTCTATCTTCAGAGGTCCACAGTGGTTGTGCCTCTGCTGTTGGCTTTGAGTCCTTTTATCTTGTGATGAAAGCATGTTGTGATGTAGGCATGGCGTGCCTGCAAGTATGTCAGAAAGTGGTGTGGCTTGCTCCCAGAACCAAATATCCAGGGTTCACTTTCCTAGACCAACTATCTCCCCTGCTCTGTCCCGTATGGCTAATATTTTCCTTATGTGTCAAATATGTTTTAAAATGCTATTTCTAAAATTATTGAAATGGATTCAGGCTCAACAACTCCTTGTCAATATTGTCCAGTAGTGGTCATTTGAACCTGACAAACTGGGAGCGATCTTTTTTATACTGTCTCTATGTAAGTGAACTGGGCTTATTGTGTATGGAAGCATGGACTACACAGCTGCGTCTCCTACATGTATCCTATAAGAAAATGTGTGTGTGTCTAGTTGTGTGGGACTCCAGCAGCATATATTATGAAGCCCAGAAGAAATGAAAAGTCCAGATAGGCAATAAGATTTGCGATTTGGGCCTTCTCAGTGCACAAACTACAGTACAGTTGTGTTCCTTGAGAAGGGACACACGTGGTTCAAAGGCCCACTCAGTAGCAATAGCCGATGACCTTGTGTGATCAAAGAGGCCACTTCACAGTGGCAAGATTCATCTGGGCGCAGTGTGAACTCAAGTCTTAGATGATTCTTACTTTCTTACTCTGATTAATGAAGTCCCAGTAGCTTGCTAGACACAAATATAATTATCATGTTATCAGCTACAAACTGTATTATTGTGTGAGTGGTGATATATTTTTAATTGCCTGGGGTATGGTACAACAGACTTACCAAAATGGAGAAGGAAAGAGAAATACACACCTATAATATTTATCCATAATGGATGAAAGTTTCCTTTGGAAGAAATCATATCTGTTTCAGTTGAATCACCAGTCAGTCATATAAATTTTATAGTGATTGAGGAAGGAATCACTAGATGTTTGCCATTAGTTATGTGCAAATGGTAGCGGAAAGGGATAAATCATTTTCCCCGCACTGCACCCCGATTCTCCAGTTTGACCTGAGTTCAGCAAGAGATGCACAACAAAATGCAGTGCAGCTTTAGACTTGGTGCTCCTCTCACACAGGAACCTGCTGGAAACATTTCCTTGTTGGACTGACTCCTGCTAGCCAGTTCCACGTAAACATGTTCTGTGTTTAGGAACAAATATTTCATTCCTAAGTGAGTATTAGTTTCAATACTGAAATCAATTGCTCCATCTCCTCAAGTGGCTGTCTGTTTATATGTTTGTATGTGTACATGTTTATACTTAATGCCTGTGAGAGATTGCTAGCTTATTTTTCCAATCCCCTAGAGGAGGTGTGATCATACCTGTGATAGGCCTGAGTGATGAGAATTGCAGCTTAGTCTTTGAAAAAACAGCTTTGACCACCTTTCTCTTTATTAGAAAGGAAAAAGATAACTTGTGGAATGGAGACCAATGACACATTTTTCATTCATTTAACAAATAGTTGCAAAGTATCTGTTGCATGAAGAACTCTCAGCTTGCTCCTGTGAGAAACACGATCATGTTTTTTACCCCTCTGCTCACTCCTCATGAGTCTGTCAGTTTGTCGTACTGTGGTGGCTTGCGTGTTGCTATGGTGCTGGAAGCTATGCCACCGGTATTTCAAATACCAGCAGGGTCACCCATGGTGGACAGGTTTCAGCTGAGCTTTCAGACTAAGACAGACTAGGAAGAAAGACCTAATGGTCTAATTCTGAAAAAAATTAGCCAGTGGAAACATTATGAATAGCAGTGGAACATTGTCTGGTATAGAGCCAGAAGATGAGCCTCTCAGGTTGCAAGGCACTCAGAAGACGACTGGGGAAGAGCTGCCTCCTCAAAGTAGAGTCGACCTTAATGACTTGGATGGAGTCAAGCTTTTGTGACCTTCATTTGCTGAGGTGGCATGACTCAAAATGAGAAGAAACAGCTGCAAACATCCATTAATAATGGGAATGTGAAATGTACGAAGTATGAATCTAGGAAAATTGGAAATCATCAAAAATGAAATGGAACGCATAAACATCAATATCCTAGGCATTAGTGAGCTGAAATGGACTGGTAATGGCCATTTTAAATTGGACTATCATATGGTCTACTATGCCAGGAATGGCAAATTGAAGAGGAATGGCTTTGCATTCATCTTCAAAAAGAACATTTCAAGATCTTTCCTAAAGCACAGTGCTGTCAGTGATAGTGTATCGATATGCCTACAAGGATGACAACTTAATATGACTATTATTCAAATTTATGCACCAACCACTAATGCCAAAGATGAAGAAATTGAAGATTTTTACAAACTTCTGCAGTCTGAAATTGATCAAACATGCGATCAAGATGCATTGATAATTGCTGGTGATTGGAATGCAAAAGTTGGAAACGAAGAAAGATCAGTACTTGGAAAATATGGCCTTGGTGATAGAAGTGATGCTAGAGATCACATGATAGAATTTTGCAAGACCAATGACTTCTTCATTGCAAATACCATTTTTCAAGAACATAAATGGTGGCTATACACATGGACCTCACTGAATGGAATACATAGGAATCAACGCGACTACATCTGTGGAAAGAGACAATGGAAAAGCTCAATATCAGTCAGAACAAGGCCAGGGTCTGAGTGCAGAACAGGCCATCAATTTCTCATATGCAAGTTCAAGCTGAAGCTGAAGAAAATTAGAACAAGTCCACGAGAGCCAAAGTATGACCTTGAGTATATCCCACCTGAATTTAGAGACCATCTCAAAAACAGATTTGATGCATTGGACACTAATGACCAAAGACCAGACAAGTTGTGGAATGACATCAAGGACATCATACGTGAAGAAAGCAAGAGGTCATTAAAGAACAGGAAAGAAAGAAAAGACCAGAATGGATGTCAGAAGAGACTCTGAAACTTGCTCTTGAGCGTAGAATAGCTAAAGCCAAAGGAAAAAATGATGAAGTAAAAGAGCTGAAGAGAAGATTTCAAAGGGCAGCTCAAGAAGACAATAGTAATATTGAAGGATTCTATGGGGAAAATATTAAATGATGCAGCAAGCATCAAAAGATGGAAGGAATACACAGAGTCAGTGTATCAGAAAGAATTAGTCAATGTTCAACCATTTCAGGAGGTAGCAACCGATGGTACTGAAGTAAGAAGGCCAAGCTGTACTGAAGGCATTGGCAGAATATCAAGGCTGCAGGAATTGATGGAGTACCAGTGCAGCACTGGAAGTGCTCACTCATTTATGCCAACAAGTTTGGAAGACAGCTACCTGGCCAACCTATGGGAAAACATCCGTACTTGTGCCCATTCCAAAGAAAGGTGATCCAACCAAATGCGGAAATTATTGAACAATATCATTAATACCACACACAAGTAAAATTTTGCTAAAGATCATTCAAAAGCGGTTACAACAGTACATCAGCAGGTAACTGCCAGAAGTTCAAGCTGGATTCAGAAGAGGACATGGAGTGAGGGATACCATTGCTAGTGTCAGATGAATCTTGGCTGAAAGCAGAGAGTACCAGAAAGATGTTTACCTGTGTCGTATTGACTATGCAAAGGCATTCAACTGTGTGGGTCATAACAAATTATGGATAGCATTGCAAAGAATGGGAATTCCAGAACACTTAATTGTGCTCATAAGGAAACTGTACATAATGGATCAAGAGGCAGCTGTTCCAACAGAACAAGGGGATACTGCGTGTTTTAAAGTCAGGAAAGTTGTGCATCAGGGTTGTATCCTTTCACCATATTAATTCAGTCTGTGTGCTGAGCACACAGAAGCTAGATTGTATGAAGAAGAACATGGCATCAGGATTGGAGGAAGACTCATTAACAACCTGCAATATGGAGATGATACAGCCTTGCTTGCTGAAAGTGAAGAGAACTTGAAGCAGTTACTGATGAGGATTAAAGACCATAGCCTTCAGTATGGATTACACCTCAACATAATGAAAACAAAAATCCTAACAACTGGAGCAATAAGAAACACCATGATAAATGGAGAAAATATTGATGTTGTCAAGGATTTATTTTACTTGGATCCACAATCAATGCCCATGGAAGCAGCAGTCACGAAATCAAACGACATATTGCATTGGGAAAATCTGCTGCAAAGGACCTCTTTAAAGTGTTAAATAGCAAAGTGATCGTTTAAGGACTAAGGTGCGCCTCACCCAAGCCATGGCATTTTCGGTCACCTCATGTGCATACAAAAACTGGACAATGAATAAGGAAGACCGAAGAAGAATTGATGCCTTTGAATTATGGTGTTGGTGAAGAATATTGAATATACCATGGACTGCCAGAAGAATGA
>NW_004444042.1:3175906-3274451 GCF_000243295.1 Trichechus manatus latirostris
TGAATTATGGTGTTGGTGAAGAATATTGAATATACCATGGACTGCCAGAAGAATGAACAAATCTGTCTTGGAAGAAGTACAGCCAGAATGCTCCTTGGAAGCAAGCATAGTGGGACTTTGTCTCACATACTTTGGACATGTTATCAGGAGGGACCAGTCCAGGAGAAGACATCATTCTCAGTAAAGTAGACAATCATCGAAAAAGAGGAATACCCTCAACGAGATAGATTGACACAGTGGTTGCTACAGTAGGCTCAAGCATAACAAAGACTGTGAGAATGGCACAAGCCCGGGCTGTTTCATTCTGTTGTACATTGGGTTGCTATGAGTCTGAACCGACTCAACGGCATCTAACAGCAACAACAACAGCTCAGCTATGGGTTCTGCACAGAAAATATGTGGTACTTGCTTCATATAATAAGAGAAGAGACAAGGAATAAATCTAGATATAAAAATAGTCTGAGAGCAAAACAGAAAGAGAGAACAAGAATCCTTGGGGAAGGGGCCCTGTCAGCTGCCACTGAATATTTTCAGTTGAAATTAGCAAGGTCATAGGAGAACAAAGATAATTTATATGTTGCTTGAAATGAGAGAGAATCCACTCCTGCCAAAAAAATGTCTCTATTGGAATTCTGCAAATTGATAGATGGGCTTTTTTCTTAGAGATTTTCTTGATTCTTCACATGACACATCTTGAAGTTTATCTCTGATAAGCCATGAATTAGACAAAGCTGGAGCCAGAAAACTGATTTAAAGTGGCCCATAGACAGGGAATTTTGGCAGTCATGCGAACAAAACAAACTTAACATTGGAGATTCTTTTAAAGAGATCAAAGATCTTTAGAAAGATTTACATATCCACATTAGGAGGTCAGCAACAAATTCTAAGGGCAGTAGACACTTTGCAGGAAAAAAAGTTACTTCTGTCTAAGATCCTTATATTTTAACATTTTTCAAGAAGTGGAAGATTAACACTTTATTGAAGCTTTTATATTTGGAATGTGTATAGAAGACTTAATGTCTAAAATATGAAAAACACTAATATATTTCCGCAAAGAGTCTTTGAAGCTTTGGATCCTTACACAAGGAGTACTGTATGTCCTGGTCCCCTAGAGGAGCTCTGGTAGCGCAGTGGTTAAGAGCTCAGCTGCTAACCAAAAGGTCAGCAGTTCAAATCCACTAGCTGCTCCTTGTAAACCCTATGGGGCAGTTCTATTCTGTCCTGTAGGGTCACTATGAGTCGGAATCGACTTGACATCCATGGGTATGGTTTTTTTTTGGTTTTGGTCCCCTGGAATCAAGAGCACATACTTCTTTACCAAACCCTTAAATATATGAGCTGAATCTAGCACAATGAACATCTTTATATATCTAAATTTCTTTCTTTCATTATTCCCAAGAACTGGGCTCATTTTTTGGATACCCATCCAGAAGACTCCCTTAGCCTTATCTGGATCTCTGTAAATGATGCTGCCTTAGTTGAGATGACTTAAACCCTCTTGCCCCTGTCCTGAGAAAGCCAGAGGGCATCCGGGAGTCACACAATGTCATTGGAGATGCTCTCAGTACCTTACATAGTCAGCCACCACGTTTAAGGGACAGGAAGACACTGCAGTGTTCAGCCAAAAGTCAGTTCACATTAGCCCCTCTCCAGATGTTGTGCAGGGGTACAATATTTCTGACACTTAAGCCAGTACAGATAGTCTTCTAGTGCCAATAGGTTATCTCCTGGTTTATTTATTAGTGCCAAGGACAAAATGGACAATTGTCATGTTATGAGGCATTATTTACCTCTAGTGTGGTTTAGGGTCAACTTGATGGCACACAACAACAGTCTGGTTTTTATAATTACCTTACTTACTAGTAATAGCTACCATGTATTAAGGACCTAGTATGTGCCAGCCACTCAGCACATAGTACTTACTTTAATTCTCTTAGAAATACTCTAAGGTAGCGAATATTCACCCCATTTTACAGATGCAGAGAGTGAGGCTTAGCTGCATCCACATGCCCAAGGCCAGGGCCTGAACTTGTGAGGTCTGACCTGTGGGCATGTGCACCTGCTTGCTTGACTGACATTGGTGCCAACCTGAGATCAGAACACAAATCGCCTGACACCAGTGCTCAGAATCTTTCCACTCTACCACAGTAACTTGACAAAAACAAGCTTGAAGGCTGTAATAAATTATCTCAACCTGCAGTCTCTAGAATGATAATCCCAAATTTTCACTGTAGGCCAATTCTTGTTCACTGTTGAGAAAGAACAGAAGAGATGAGAAGAAAGTTTTCATTGATAGGAACCCAGCTATCATTGTAGTTCCCACAATGACACAGTGGGCTTGATCATTGGAGTACAAAGCAATGAAGCCTATCATGTAAAAAAAGGAAACCGAGCTTCCATGAGAGGTTTGTTTTGCACATATATGTCACCAAAATGTTGATGAATGTCAAGTTTCTCCTTTTGAATTCTGTTATTCAAATCATCATCATTTTTTTTTTCACTCAGAAGCCCTTTTTGCATTCATATGAATACGTATCAAAATACACATTTTCCAATTTTAAGGAGCTAACTCCTTTAGGCTACAGAAGTACACAGAATTCTTCATGTATGCCATTGGACATGACTCTGGAGTGGACAGTTCTTCATCCTGTAGTTTCATCTCATTATGGGCGGGGTACCCTGGGTGGCACAAACAGTTAAGCACTCGACTACTAGCCTAAAGGTTGGTGGTTCCAACCCACCCAGAGATGTCTTCTAAGACAGACCTGGTGATCTGCTTCTGAAAGGTCACAACCTTGAAACTCTATGGAGCAGTTCTACTCTGCACACATGGAGTCTCCATGAGTCAGAATCAACTCAAGGGCAACTGACAACAACATCATTTTGATAAGAAGCGCTGTGTTCCATTCCATGGGGCCAGTTAAAGAAACTATTGGATAATTCTACTGAGCATGAAATACTTTTTGAGCTTTTTTTTGTAATAATGAATAATTAAAGTAACAATAACCAATATGAATTGAGCCCTCCATGTGTTATCTCGTTTAATCTTTGAAGTAAGATTGTTTTTATCATCATCTCCATCTTACAGGTGAGGAAGTTTAGTTCTAGGGAGGTTTAGTAACTTGCCCCAAGTCAGACAACTACAAAATGGCCATGCTGGAATTGGAGCCATTGTCGAGTTGTGGAGCCAGGGTGTGTGAGAACTGCCTGCAGGAAAGGGGTAAGAAAGTGTACAAAACCCAAAATTATGCTTTTCTAAAACATCACGTCTAATTGGCTTTGAAAAAGGAATTCATCTAAACTGTGTAAGCTCTGACCCCGTCCCCTTGTGATTATGCAACGTCAGAGGGCTGGTTAGTCCAATGTGAGGAAGCTGGCAGAGGGGTAATTAGGAGGTGCCTGGACAGTGTGGCTGCTGGTTGGAAGCTGTGCTAGTAGTGTGGTCTGCCACTTTCTGATTTGTGCAGGATCTCATAGCTTCCTGTGGTTCTAGGGCAGAAGAGTCAAACCTTCGTGGACTCTTGCTATTACTTAGTGTTAATAACAGTGATGACACAGGTTCAGTTTCCTTCTCTCAGGTCTTATTATGGGTAATAGTGGATGTTCTTGTGACCACAAGCCATTATTTTGCAATAATGATCTACTCTGAGATCTTCAAACAGAACAAAAGTTCACCTTGGTCCTTCTTGGATTACTGCAGACTCATCATTCTGTTGGCTACAGCACTTTCTGAAATGATTTTATCAGCAGAAAAAGATTGCATGCTAATTACCATCTTCCATTTTGATTGTTTTAGGCATTTGAACACCTCCTCTAGCCTAGTTCCAAACATCTATTGCCTGAAGCACAGCTTTTCAGATCGAAGAATACCTGTGTTGTATCTGTTGCTGCATTTAGAGTCCCAAAAGTCAGCATCCATTAAGCCCAAAGCCTCATCTCGGTCCCTGTGTAAGACAGTCCTGTGTTCTGCTTTTGATCTGCAGAAAATTAAACTTGTTTGTTTCATCCATTTATCAGATTAGGATACGTTTATCTCTTCTGTCAGTCCAAACACAAGTTGGTCAGCTAATCTGTTTACACTGTTTTGAAATAGGACGGTGTATATTTAGACTCATACTTCCCTGCAGGGAAAGTTTTTTTTTGTTGTTTTTTTTTTTATATAGGGGTAATTTGAATTTGTTTTCTAACAACAGTTAGCCGCAGTCAGGAGGTTCTAGGCAGACACCTTATTTGAATCTCCCCATATACTTTTGTAAACACCAGACTGAAATAATTATTTCCAACTGCTAACATTTTTCTTCTTTACTGGTAGATCCAGTTTTTCCTGCATAGACTGTACGTGGAATCTACTTCCATGTCCTGACAGTGTCATGCAGATGTTCTCTTTCCTTCTGCATTGGTTATGGGTGTCTTGTACCATTCCCCACAGTAATATGTGGTGTGTATACATGTGTGTTTATATATGCATATAGGGGTCCCATTAATGCTGTGTCGTCTAAAGGAAAATGGGTGTAGCAATGGCTTTATTAGACCAATAACTCTTCAACGTTGACCACCAATAGCAATTTCCAAAGGAACACATTATAAGGAACTTTCCTCCAAGTCCGATGCCTTTGATGGTGGCCACATTGCCCCATTGTACAGACCTGGGCCCTAAAACCTAGATTTGCTTCGATTTCCTCAACTGAGAGTATGCTAACATGGGAATCAACCAGTAGAGCTTAATGCTGGCATTATCTATTTAAATGGGTGGGACAGTGAACATCAGGCTCTGGACAAAATCCTTGGGAATAGCATTAGACTAGTGGGCCCCCTATAAAAAAAACAACAGTACAGTATACCCTTCAAGGTTTTAGTCAGAATATGGCCTCACAAATGTGTCTTCCTTGTTTGTTTTTGTTCACCGAGCAGTATATTAATTAATCCTGGAAACCACCTTAAGATCCAAGAAGGTACTTTAGGATTTTTCATCGCAAGTGATGCCAAAGAAGTTAAAAGGTAAGACTTAGTTATTTTCACCTGCCTTCTTCTCTGGTCCAGTCAGAAACATCTTGACCCAATGAGGGGGACTTGTTTCTATACGTGTAGGCTGCTAACTCTCACACTTCTTAAAGTGTCTGTGGGCATCAAATGGTGCCAAGTGTTAGGAAAAAGGTATTGTGCATCCATGTACTTTTTTTCACATGATCAATTCCAATCTCTGAATTGGAATCATACAATTTGAGAACTAGGAGGGCCTAGTTATCTGCTCCTTTATTTTGTGTGTGAGGAAACCAAGGCCCAGAGAGCAGGAGTGGAGGCCCCTAAGGTCATCCTGATTCTTGATGACACAGAACAACATAACATCGTCAACTGGCTCCTTGTTTGGTGCTCTTCACTTAGTATTATCTGGGCACATTTTCTTGAACATTATCTGTTTTCTACTTCAAGTGCCAGATTAACCCAAATGGATTTTCAAAAGGCTTGGATTAATTTCCAATGGAATACTAAACTGGCTATATTTCTACTTGTGGCCTTCTTGGTAAGTGGCTGAAGTTGTCAGGTTATGCCTTTATAGATACATACCAAGACTGCACTGGCCACAATGTTTTATGACACTTTAGTAGTATCCTTAAACCTGTTTAGGCAGCCTAGGAAACTATAGGAATCCTTGCAGAGTGCCATGGAATATTCTTATATGTAAGACTATCCTGTGAACTTGGAAAACTTATTAGCAGAAACTGTTACTCAGATGGTTGTAGAGGCCACGCAGCTGAACAATGATGTTACATACAATATTTTAAATAAATTATTAATTGTAAAAGTATATACAGGTGGTCCCTGACTTACGACGGGGTTCCATTCCAACGACTCTGTCATGAAGTCAGTTCTGACGTAAGTCGGATACGCCCCCTTTTTTTAGTTTTCTTTATTATTGCCTTTTATTTTCAGTACCTTTATAAATCTGATGTTTATTTGTCTTTGGGGGTTGGCATGAGAATGATAACATCAGCAAATTATGCATTGCAACATTGTACGTAGTGCATATTGCTAACGATAAGATGTACAATAAAAGGGACGGTTGTAAATGCAGTTTGACATAACTCAAATACATCATAAGTCAGGTACTACCTGTAATTAATTACGTAAGGCTATTGTCTTCAGTTAATGAGTTCCTACTCAAAGTCAGGCACTGGGTTAGGTGTTCTGTGTGCTTTATTGTCACGCCTCAAAATAACCCTGTAAGGTAAGTCTTCTAAAACACTCAGGGCTTTGGGTTCCTTGTTTGTAAAATTGAGATAAATGATTTGCCCGAGGCCACACAGCACATAATCCAGTGGCAGAGCCTGGATCAGAACTGGTCTTTCCTTTTATAAAACCCATACTCTTCCTACCAAATTCAGTAATAGTAGCAAACTCTCATGTAGCAGTTAATGTATGCTGGCACTGTTCTAAGTCCTGTTTTGTTGTTGTCGTGTGCCATCGAGTCAACCCTGACTCGTAGTGACCCTGTACGACAGAGTAGAACTGCCCCCATAGGGTTTCCTAGGCCATAATCTTTATGGGGAAACTGTGGTGGCATAGTGGGTAAGAGCCACGGCTGCTAACCAAAAGGTCGGCAGTTTGAATCCAGCAGGCGCCCCTTGGAAACTCTATGGGGCAGTTCTACTCTGTCTTATAGGGTCGCTAAGAGTTAGAATCGACTCAACGGCAACGAGTTCGGTTTGGTTTCAGTTTATCTTTATGGAAGCAGATCGCCAGGTCTTTTCTCCCTCAGAGTCTCTGAGTGGGTTTAAACCACTGACCTTTCATAGTTAGCAGCCTAGCGTTTAACCACTGCTGCACCAGGACTCCTTGTTCTAAGTCCTAGGTACTCCATATTTATTAACTTATTGAATCCTCACAATAACCTTATGAGTCAGGTAGCATTAGTATCCCTACTTTACTTTACATATGAGGAGATCAAGGCACAGATCAGTTAACTCACTTGCCCAAAGTCACACTGCTGGTGAATGGTTAAGCCAGGATTGAATCCCACAGCCCAGTTTCAGAGCCTGTGCTCTTAATGACTTGCCAAGAGGTGAGCCTGACAAGCTGCTTGCAAAACTACAACATTTGACAACTGATGCTTGTTATTTTCTTCCTTCTCACTCACTCTAGCAAACTAGCCATTCCGGTTACAAAAGGTTTTAGGGAAAAAAAAAACACAAAAAAACTATGAGGAGGAAGAAGAGAAAAAAAAAAAAAGTCCTTAAAAATGAGCTAATAACTTACTTTTATTTCTGCAAATTGGGAAAAGATTGCCATTATTCAGTTGTGGGAGAGAAACACCTCCCTACCCAGTTCTGGAACCTCTCTCTTCTTCTCCCTTGAGACCTTGGGTGACCTGAGAGAGGACAGTGGTGGTGAAAGGGGCTGACGCCCTCCCTGGGTCCTCTGGCAGGGAAGTTTCTACTCCATTCCCGACCATGAGACACAAAAGCTAGAAGCAGCATCTCAGCACCAAACACAGGAGGCTGGGGAGCTCGGCAGCCCCATATATCACGTGTACCTCCCAGATAGCAAATATAACATGAAGCTCCCATTTATGTAATTCTATTTCCTATTGCATCTCTCACTAATGAATGTCACAAATACCAGGCAGTCCAAAAAAACAAATTACCTCCTATGTTAGGGAGTGCAATATGTCTCATTTCAGTGCTTTATGTTATTCACAAATACATGCTGACACAATCAGCTACAGCACCAGCCTGTAATTTTCCGTGGTGTGTGATGTGTCAGGGCTAATGCTGTCAGTTAGGGATTTCAAATAGATGAAGGCTGCAGAAAACCACAGAAAGGACACTGGAGATTTGAATGAAACTAAAGTTTTGTAAAAATGAAAAAGTAGATTATGATGATCTAGTATTGAGTTTGCACCCTCTGCTGCAAAAACAACAACAAAAGAAGTTAACGAATTCTAGCTCGTAGGAACTCTCAGATGCAGTGTTTCAGGAGAAAAGGAGTGAAGCCACAATTCCAGCTTTAAAAAGGTCGCTTTGGGGTGGACTTTCAGACACTTGTCTTTTACCTCCTGCCACTAAATATTTTCCTTTATAAATAACCTTGGAATATAATCTTTAATATAGGAGCCACAAACTGGTGGCTCACAGACTAAATTGGGCTTTCAGACATAATTCTTTTGACCTATAATTAAAAAGTAAATGAACTAGTTGCAAGATGATAAAAGTCATGAGCTTTTATATAAAAATTCTTATTACTGGTTTCTTCTGAAAAATTGGCAGATCAAGCAATACTGGGCAGCATTCGCATACTCATTCATTCAGTGAATGTCTGTAGGTCACTCACTGTTGTTAGATGCCATTGAGTCAGTTCAACTCATAGGGACCCCATGTGACAGAATAGAACTGCCCCACAAGATTTTCTTCACTGTAATCTTTACAGAAGGAGATCTCCAGGTCTTTCTCCTGCTGAACTGCTGGGTGGGTTCGAACCACTAACCTTTTGTTTAGCAGCCAAGCACTTATCCATTTGCTCTACCAGGGCTCCTTCACTAGGAGGCTCTATTTTAGGTTCTGGGGATGTAATGGTGAACAAGGGACAGAAGTCCCTGCTCTTGTGGGGCTCACGTTCTAGGGAGAATCAAATTATAGTTTTGTTTATTGGTGGTGCAAAGAATTAGTGCAATTAGGTCGCTGATTTAAGTTGAGTGTAAGTGGAGCCTGCTTTGAGCAGGTGACACTTAAGCAGAGATGGAGAGGATGAGAAATAATCCATCATGCAAAGATCAGAAGGGAAAAGAGGATATCTAGGCAGAATGCTTCACGGTGGGAACAAGTTTGACGGATTCAAGTCACCAAAGAAAGTGTGGCTGGGACGGGGTAGATGAGGGAAGAGTGGTACGAGATGAGGTTGGAGAGGGGCAGGGCCAGTTCCTGCAGGACTTCATGACGAGATTACCGTTTTATTACAAAACAGAAGTCATTGATGCTTTTAAAGCTGGAGGTGATGAAGTCTGATTTATATTATTAAAAGATCTCTGCAGCTGTGTTGTAGAGAATGCGATGTGATGGAGCAGGTGAGGACGCCAAGAGACTTGGAGGCTATTCATAGTTGGGGTGACAAATTATGGCGACTTGGGATAGCTTGGTAAGTGTAGGTAGAGAGAAACAGGACAAATGCAGAATATATTTTGGAGAGTCCACAGGACCCACTGATGAACTGGATATACGAAGTGGAGGTGGGGGCAGAGGAGGAGAGGAATCAAGACTAAAGCCTAGATTTGGGGCTTAAGCCATTGAGTGCATGATGGATCCAGCTTACTGAGTTGTGGAAAACTGGTGTAGGAGCACGTTTTGGGTGGTAGAAGTCAAGAATTCCATTTGGGCTATGTTAAGTAAGAGGTATGTACCAAACATACACATGGAGATGTCAAAAAGACAGTTGGATATAGCAGTCTGGAGTTACAGGGGAAGGTGAGGATTGGAGATACATATTTGGGTGTGGTATTAATGAGGATTCTGGCAAGAAACAGAGACATGCTTACACAGGGAAAGGGAAGAATTTTATGAAAGGATTGCATAAAGTTGTGGGCAGGGTTAAGGAAAACCAGCAAGGGATGGCAAAGCCCCTAGAGCTAGCAACAAGGGAGCCACTGTCAGCCCTAGACCTGCCAGGGGGAGGCGCAGAAGGGTTAGAAGAACCTGGAAAGAGAGATTGTGGCCTTCAGTATAAAAGTGTTATCATTGCCATTTTATGACTGACAGGAAGGAGCCAGGGAATAAATAAAAGGAATCTATCTCTTCCCAACCTTCAGTCTCCCACTGAGACTCCCATTGGCCAAGCACAGCAGGAAACCAGAGGACATAGGAACCATAAAGACCAGTGCTGCAGGACCCAAAGTTGGAGGTCAAGGGGAGAATGTTTAGCACCAGGTCAGTGGCATGAACGAGGCATCTAAAGCCATGAGACTAAATGAGGTCCCTGAGGGGAGAGTGCGGAAGGAAGACAAGGGAGACCCAGGGCAGTGCTGTGGGATGTTCCAACCTCTATTGACTGAGAAGAGGATGGAGAGCCAACAAAGAACATTGAGAAGGAGCAGGCAGGAGCGGGCAGGAGAAAAGCCAGGAGAGACTGGTATCATAAAGATCTCAAAAAAAGAACATTTTTTAAGAAGTCGCCTCTGTCTGATTGAGACATGAGGTGAAGGAGGGATGGAGGATAAAGATTGGATTTAAGGATGTTGAGGTCCTTGGTGGCCTTGGCCAGGAGACTCAGCAAGAGGAGTGGTAGAGATTGAAGCTGACCACTGGGGGTAGGGACACGAGTTGGGGAAACAGAGGCAGCAACAATAGCTAGAGCTCTTTCTAGAAATGTCAAGAGGAAAAGGAGTGGTGATTGCAGGGTGTAGGGGATGTTCACTCAGAGGCAGCAGTTTCTTTTAAGGTAGGAAACATTAGAGCATGTGTGAATGCTGGTAGGTGATTCAGAGAGGAGAAATGGATGATGCAGCAAGAGCACAGCCTGGAGTGGCCCAGAGGGAGAGGGTGCAGAGCACAAGTGGAGGGAGGGCCTTTGATGGGTGCAGGGACACTTCATCCAGAGGGATGGGGCGCAGGCGGAGGATCCGTGCAGAGGCAGGCAGTGGGTAGACTTCACCAGGAATGTGAGGGGGCCCTGTCCAAGCGCCTCCGCTTTCTTGCTGATCTGTGAGGCTGCTTGCGGAAGGGGTGGGGTGAGTGGCTAGAGGAGGAGAGGCGAGGTGGGAGGAGGAAGTAGGAAATAGTTGCTTTGGACAGTGGGATAGCAAGCGCTAGGAGAATGGAGGAGGGTCGGGGGAAGGTGGAAAAAGGCTCCTAAAATCTGTGGCCATGGATTTAAAGTGTATTTTCTTTCTCTAGCAATCTCAACAGCTCCGGTGCAGGTGTGCAGGAAGGTAGGGCTTTGTTAGGTGAGCATGACAGAGGCAGAGAGGGGTGTGAGAGAATGGTGCTTACAAAGAAGTGCCACTTGGCAAAAATGAAAGCTTAGACATTCTGCCCCCTCCACCTGGGGGATGTGTCTCTACGTCACCATAGCCTCCTCAGCCTATTTCACTCACTAACCTTACTGTCTGGCACCTGTGGGGATTTCTCTTTAAGAATCAAGGTTTAATGTGTGGTGTAATTGTACTTTCAACAGTCAGTTCAGACCTATCATCTCTTTAGTATAGGTGTGTTTAAGACCTTAGGCTGTGGCGCCAGACTGTTGTTGCTGTGTGCTGTCGAGTCGATTCAGACTCTTACCAACCCTATAGGACAGAGTAGAACAGTGCCACAGGGTTTCCTAGGCTTAATATTTATTTGAGCAGATTGCCAGGTCTTCTCTCCCCTAGAGCGGCTGGTAGGTCCAAACCTCTGACCTTTCATTTACTAGCTGAGCGCTTAACCATACATGGATTTGAATGTTGGCTCTTAGCTGTGTGACCTTGGGCAAGTCACTTAACCTCTCTGAGTCTCAGTTTTCTTGTCTGTAAAGCACAGGTAGTCCTCATACCTTCTTCAAAGGGTTGTTTGAGGATCAGATAAGTTAATCCTTCTAAACAATAGCGCCTACAGTTTGTGCTCTATAAATGTTAGCTGTTATTACTGTTACCGTTATTATTGTTGCATATAGGAGCATCACATGGGGAGAAGCTGGCCAAAGGAAGTAGAAGCAAATTGCTACCCTGAACTTGGATGCTTTCTCCTTTCCTGTCCTTCCCTTTCAAGGCAGGTCACCATCGGATTGTTTCTTAGCCACATTGTCACTCTGGCTACCTTTGTCTTTTGCAACATGAAGGAGAGCTGCCATTTAAAGAAAAAGTGGAGGAGTTGCTATGGTGGAAAGAGCATTGGGCTGGGATTCAGAAGTCCCAGGGCTGGCCAAGCTCCACCACAGGATGACTTGAGGCAGGTCATGACAACCTCCTCAACTGACAGATGAGGATGTTGAGTCCAAGGAACTCTAGATACAAGATCTCTTCCAGATCCCAAAGTCTTAATATTGGTTTCCAACCGGTATCAATCATAAATTCAAGTCCTGTGAAAAACATAAAAAGGAACACCTAGGAATAAAATGGTGAAGAGCTGTGTTTATTTCTTCAGTCACTGGTCAAGGAAAGACCATGTTTATTTCTGGCATTCCATTTCACGTTGGGAGCGGTGAAGGGGCTAAGCCAGGGATTTGGTTAGTTCTTGTATCCAGAAGGTGGGAAGTTTGTTCCCATGAACCAGCTCAGTCCTCCAGTGCCTTTCTGCTGATCTCAGTTTGTCTCATCCAGAATCTATCTCTGACACAACCAGCATGCTTTGTTATCACATAATGACACACTGAAGCAGACTAGGGGATTTTCCTGCTGATTGCCTCTTCTAGGTCTCTTCTACCCACCCCACCTCAAGAACCCTCGCCCACCACCATTTGAGCGGTCAGCTGAGCATTTGCTCCATAATGTGAAGAAAATCTTCATTGGTTACATTTTCTTTCGGGCTTAGGTAGTGTGGGAGTTGGTCCAGCCAGCAGTGGAGCCATTTCACACGGGCTATGAAATCCCAGAGGGAGTTTGACACAGCAACCGCTTGACTCACTGCTTTTGTTTCCTCTTCCGCATCTTCCTCCTGAACAGTTTCTCTCTTTGGCTGACAAGAAAAGATGCTTTCAAAGTAGCGCAGCTAATGTTCTTATTTGACTGAGGAATGTCATAGTTGTGCCACTCCCTACCCCTCTTAATATATATTCGACCAGACTGTGGGGATTTCTGAAGTGTGAGGTATATTTGCCCCCCTCCCCAGGGACCCTAGGCTGATTTCCCATGTGTTCCGGCGAGCAGCATTGGAAGCTGTTCTCAACTAGGAAAGACGAGTGAGCAGACCCCGCATGTCACATCAGCAACCATTCCCCCAGTTCCTTTTCAAAGGAAAGTTTATTAAAAGAAGCACTAACTCAAATCGCAGAGGCCTGTGTTTGAAATAAATGGTCTTGCAACAAACATTTCCGTCTGTAAACGTCTAAACCTTTCAAAAGATTAAAGGAAATTAGTGCTGGCATGTTTCATTAATTTGGCACCATAGCGGAGGAAATGTGGTACTCATTTCATTTGGGTGGATTAGGAAACTTGTCAGTTTTTCCATTCTCTTTCTCCAGGGCATTTTTTTACTGCAAGGCCTGTCATGATGACATCACAGATCCCAAAAGAATAAAAAAATGCGGCTGCAAACGGCGTAAGTAGTATTTCTTTCCCCCTTCCCTCCTTCTCTCTAGTCCCCAAATTCGTTTTCCTTCTCCCTTTCCTGTTTGAGAAACACTAAACATCAAGAGTTTTCTTGAATATGTTTATGTTTCACTGGCAGTTTAAAGAGACATGAAATAAATCCCCGTCCTCGCCTTATTAGCACATAGGATGAAAAATCACCACCCAGCACCTGGGAGTGAACCTAGAGCCTAATCCCCACTTCTTGACTTGAAAGCAGTGCCTACATAGATATGTCCAGTCTAATATAGTCAAGGATGATGTATAAAAAGGAGGAAAGCTAAGCCATGTAGGAGGGGTTGCTTTTGTAGAGCAATTTCCAATGGATGGGAGGCCACCAAATGTAAAGATGTCCACACTAAGACCGAGAGGAAAAGTGAGCCTGAGGACTCAGCCTCTTGAATGGGAGTTGACTCTCTTTCCATTGGGATTCCTACAGGTTTTAGTACCAAAGACCAGAGTTTTCAATTGTGATACCCTCAGACTGGACCCAGGGAAGAACATTTCCATCGACAGTGGACTTCATTTGTTATTGTCCCAATGACCAATCTCAGACCCCATTGCTCTTTGAGGTGGGCTAGATTGTGCTTAGCAGATTCTGGTGCATCTGCCTTAAACCCCTTCCAAAATAGCTTGCAATGGAGACTCTTGAGAAGGATATGGTAAGGGAGGGATACTGGATTGTGAGCCTCAGAGGCTGACAGTGGACTTTGCCTTGGGAAGGCCAGGCCTTTTGCAGTCATTATGCTGCATTGCTTAATTGAAATTGTTCACAACCCTAGAGAAAACAATAATAATGATACCTTCCTTCTTATGGTGATTTAGTGTTTTAAAAGGTCCTCGTGATCATTATTTACTTTGATTTTCACCATAACCCTGTGTAATTAGCAGGGGCTGTTATTAATCCCATTTTACAACAGAGGAAACTAAGGCTACAGGTTAAGTGAGAGGATGAGATTGCTAAGGCTCATATAAACAACAGCCGGGGACCCAGGATCGCCCAAAGGCCTCCCTTGATGCTGCGCTCTGAGCACCTCAATCTTTTTTTTTTTTTGCAGGAGGGTGATCTTTTGCAGGATAGGTCATCTTGGATCTGATGAGTAAGATTGCAATTATGAAAGATCATTTCATAAAATGCTTTTTCACAAGCGGAAACAGACAGAGCAAGCAGCTTTCCTGGGAGGTGCTCTGAGAAGGCCAGGACCCTTTTCACCGCACTCAGAGGGGAGCACAGTGAATGAAAATACAGCAGGATAGAAGTGTCCCTCTGGTGGAGCACCAGAGAAGACAATCTCTGGGGAAAATGCCCACGGGAACACTCATGGTGTAGAGCAGCTGCTCTAGGAATCCCTTCAGGCTGCTTCCCAAGTTTGGGACAGTGTAGCCATACTTTCTACTACCGCCTCCCCACTGACTTAACCCTCATGCCCCTCCTCAACCCTATTGTCTTACAAGATGAGTATTTATTGATCTCTTAGAATAAGCACCTCTAACTGTTTGGGCCTCGGAATTCTTTGGGATTTGATAACCAACCAGGAGAAGGATCTAGGGGAGTATAAGGCACAGAACAAATCCCACTCCCCATCCAATCCCTCCCACCCACGAAGGCCCTGTGGCTTGAAAGGCCCTTCTCACCATGCTGTCAACCCTAGCCCTGCTCTGTGGGTTGTGAACACAGAAGCTCCAGGCACCGCTCTGCTGATCAGTCATCTCCTGGGCCATTTCCATCAGAAGAAATACAACGTTCTGAGGGTGGAGGTAGACAAGAGAGAATGAGAAAAGAGGGTGGAGAATGCAGAAGAGTGTTGAAGTCAATAATCATGACAGGACAATTGCCAGGAACCTGATCCCACTGGAGCATCAATGAAATGGCAAGGCTATGGTTCACTTACTGATTAACCAGCCACACTGATTAAGTGCCTTCTTGGTTTAAGGCGCTATTCATGGTGCCTAGGGATAGAGTAGTGAGCAAAGCTCCTCCTGGAGCTTTCACCCTAGTGAATGGAGGCAAACAATAATCATATAAACAATTAAATAAATCCAGACAGAGATAAGTGCTACGAAGAAAACGAAACAGGCAACAGAGGAGAGAAACAAAGGGGGTGGGGAACCTTGTAGGGGTGCTTCTTTTGCTAGGAAGGTCAGGGAGGGCTCCACAGGAGGTGACACTGAAGCTGAGAGCCAGTCTGGGTAAGAAGAAGAGCAAGGACAAAGCCCAAGAGGCAGGCATGAGTTTGTAGTGTTTGAGGGACAGAAGGAAGGCCAGTTGGGCTGGCAGAATTCTGGGAGAGAGTTGTAGGAGAAGAGATTCAAGAGGAAGGCAAGGGCCATATCCTATAGAGTCATGCAGGCCATGGTGGGAATTCCTGGGTGGTGCAAACCCACCCAGAGGTGCCTCGGAAAACAGGTCTGGCGATCTGCTTCTGAAAGTCACAGACTTGAAAACTCTACGGAGCAGCTCTGCTCTGACACATGTGAGACTGCCATGAGTCAGGATGAACTTGATGGCAACCACCATCAACATCAAGGCCATGGTGAGATTTAGTCCTATGATAGGAAGCCACTGAACAGTTTCAAGCAAGGAAATGGCGTTGATTCTTATTTTTAAAAATCTCCCTGGTGACTGGATAGAGAAGGACTCTATCTGGCAAGAGTGGAAGCAGAAGGATGAAACGAGGGCTTCCTAGACTCTTGCTCTCATGCTGCAATGTCCCTTTCAACCCGCTGTAACACACTACAACACAGCAGACCATTTTTTAAGTCCCTAGAAATAAGGATGTGGCCTCTCATGTATTTTTCCACCTTGGTTCCAAGCAAGCAAACGGCAGCTGCCTTTAGCTTCTTCGTCTTAGAGAGAGAGGCACGTAATTGTTTGAAATAATTTTATTCTTTTCATTTCCCTTAAAGTTGGTTCAGCTAGTGAAGCATATGATATTCCATCATGCACTGTGCAGATTGCTGCAAAAGAACTGCCTTGATGAAGCCAAGGCCATTGGACACGGGTCTCTCTCCCTTCTCTCTGCACCCTCCCTGTTGGACTCTGCCATAAAGACGGCCTCGGCTGCCCCTCTTTAGCAATATTTGATAACAATCTGAATTGTCCAAGTAACGTTCTTCATAATCAAAAGCAATAGCAACCTGTGTTACAGGGGTCAGGATGCAGATGTGAGTGGGGGAGTGCTAGTTACAATAAAGCGGATTATTGAAAATAAACCTCCCCATGCAGGACAGGCAAGTGAGGAAGTTGGAGAAGATGTGTTCTGGTGGCAAAGAAACTTTAAGTAGAAGGTCGCTCATCATCGGCAGCTAGTCTAGTGTCATAAAGCTAAGGGTGTAGATGGTGCATTGGTGGCTCCTGTTCCTTTGGACACACATTGCCTAGTGCCCTTTCTAAGTCTAAAAGGGCAGCTGATCCACGTGGTCATTTGCCCAAGCCTGTTAGGTAGGCTAGGTATTAAAATTCACCCTGGAATGATATATCTCCACAAGGGCAGGGCTAATGACAGTCAGTGGACTTTAGCCAAAGCTTCCTAACCCTCCTCCCCCAACCCAACTCTCCCTCTTCTAACTTTCCCCTCCCTCCCCCCATTCACTTTCATTCAGTAACCTTAAATGTTTCATGTCGTATTATCCAGAGAAATATCCAGTGTGGACGTTCCATGTGCACATTTCTGAAAATGCTGTGGTAGTATAGTTTAACATTTGCATTTCCTTCCATTTCTTCATAGCTCTGCATCAAGGAAGAAAGTAAAATCCACCTGTCTGGCCAAGGAGCACGCTCTTACACCTTACTACTTACCCATTTTCTTTTCTGCGTAACAAACCTGGTCTAATGATTGACGTTTTTTCCCCAGCCTCTAAAAGTTTGCCAAAGGGTGGACCCCGAGGGGGACAAGTCATGTCTAAATTGATGTGTTTGAAGGAATTTTCTTTAACTTCTAATCATTGACATATTCTTGATTTATCTTTTCTCTTTGCTGCCTTGGAATACGGCCCCCACTCTATTTTAACTGCACACTGGTAGTGATATATTGTGAGTAAAACGGGTTCCCAGCAGCCCGAAGTCCAGTTCCCCCTGTCTTTCTCTAGAAGAGATACGCCTTTTATTTTCTGTACAATTTCAGTTTCTTTTTCTTTTGGTATTTATGTTGCATGTAGCAGTGACATCCTGCCCCCGAGTTCCTCATCCTTCAACACCGTCCACAAAGTTGCCTGGAGCTAGAGAGTGTGGCAGAGAAACCACTCTCTGTTCATCTACTCTACCCCCTCCCCCAGCCTCTCGCCAGCTTCTGGCGCTGTCTTATTTTCCCATTTGAAAATAAGACCTTGACAACAGTGTTTCTCTTGAAGGACTTGTCTCCACACTTTTAGGGGACACTGATTAGGCTGAGGTAATTACCACTATAGCTCTGGATGCTTGGTCAATTAGAGCTCATTGTCATGCTTGCCTTTGATAAATCATACTTGGTGTTCTCTGCTATTGAGCTTGAATTCATATCTTGAAGGAAACATATGCTACATATATATTCATATGTTGTGATATATATATATGATATGTACCACCAGTACTTTATATGTAAAAATGTTTATTTTTATATATAAGTGCAGAGACATTTTATAGAGAGGGTGATGTATTATTATAGAATATATGCCTCTCTATTCGAGAAAGTGCTTGGTAGAGAATGAACTGTGTACCCAACTTTGGGAATGTAAGTATCTAAACTGCTTTACCAGAGACAAGTATTTCCACAGTGGTAATTATTTCCTACAGTCTATGAAGTTCCCTTGCTCTAAAATAAAATGTCTCTTTTAATAAATATCCATTAGGATATACCCAGTTCCTCTATTGGTGTGAGTCAGGTATCTTGGAAGATATGTTTACTTATTCAAGGCTGAAAAGACGGGTCAAGGAGAACAGTCCATCTCATTAATGAACTATGTAGAAGTCTGAGCAAGTAAATCCAAGTCTCTGAGCCCCTGACTTTGTTACTCAAAAAGTAGGACCCTCTCTCACTCAACAAGATTGGCAATTGAGGAGAAGAGCATTTAAGGCCAGTATTTCTGCAGGTGACTTGAAGCAATGCTGATTTCAGTGACAGCGCAATGGGCAGAGGGCGTTATTCACAAACGTGAGACTCACCCTGCAGACCAGTCCAGTCCAGTGGTTGGGGAATTGGAGAAGATGTTTCAGTACTCAGTCCACTCATATTCCTTTGCAGCAGAAGAGGCAAATCAGTCATCTGGTTTGGGCTAGTCTTCAGAGTTTGGAGGGCAAATGGTGTGGAAGCTCAGTGTAAAAGCAAAATAAAACCATGACCTTCAGTTCAGCACACACTTCTGCCAAAATTGACTCCGTGGCTCCCTTCATCTACAGAACACCTCTAAGGATGACTTGAAGGCATAAGCCACTTTTGTACCTGAAGATGTACCTACGATAGCTCATGATTCCTTGGAAATTGAAGGGGAAATGTGGTGTCAATCAACAAACAACTCTAGTGCCAAACCCCTCTGCCTTCCCCAGCCACGATATGGTTGCTGCAGGCAGAATCAACTTGCTCTGCGTGCTCTGTGTGCTGACATTAACTAGCTTTTCCTTTTCCCTCTTTCTGTTCTTGGAAAACCACCTGGAAGACCTTCCTTCTCCCTCCAGAAGCTAATGGGAGGAATTTTGCTAAGTGAAGACGTCATTCCTAATTTATAGGACTTGAAAGAACATTCTCTGATTCCCAGTGTCACATCAAACAAATGCTTCGACCTCAGACCTTGGTGGACTTTTTCTTGCATGAATATTTTTATTTATAATTTTAGTTGCTGCCTAGCATTTTAAGACCAGCTCTAGGATGCATGCTTAGCAATAATCCTTCCTTCATTGGACAGATTTTAAACATGAGGTTCCGATCTGAAAAGTGTCTGTTAATAGAATGGCAGAATTGTTTTCCTTCCTCACCAGTCTTCCCTCACATTTGCTCCATTTGAAACCTAAAATATTTTTCTCCAACAGTTGGAAAACTCCACCTGAGCCTCTCAGTCAAGTTCTGCTTTTCCTGCCCCTTCCAGTCCACCCTGGAAATTAAGATTCTGCAACTGGAAATTGGCTGAACAATTTGGTTGCTGATGCAGGAGGCAGATGGTGTTGAGGACAGGATAGAATCCAACTCTGCCTTCCATTCCAGGGTTGTATTGGAAGGGCTAACCAGCAGAGAACCTGAATTTGACAGCTGATTGTCAGTTTGACTCAAGGAAAGAGCAGTAACTAAGTCTGGAGCAGCCACTTTTCTACATGTTTTCATTTCGTGATCACCCCCCTTAAAAATGTCGGAAAAGTTGTCCAAGAGTAGTCCTGAGAAATGTTACGTGTTTAAACACTCAAGAGTAAACAGAGCCTTGATGATGTCCATTAGGGAAATACTTTTATTTTGTCTCTCTATATAGTACTAGGAAGTCATAATGGAATTATTGGATGAATATCCACTTAATTGTGGTGAAGGAAAGCATGAAAAAACTGTTCCTCAAGTTGTAAAACCGCTAGGACACAGTTATTTGGAGGGGGGTGAGACCCTAGGTCTAATTCTTGGCAAATGCATAACCTTTTTCAATACGTAGCACTGATCCAAGAACAAGTACCTTGTGACGTGGGCCAGTGAGAAAACTGCATCCCCAAAGGCTTATATTTCTGCTTTCTCAGAGTTTGGAAACCCTGGTGGCATAGTGGTTAAGAGCTACGGCTGCTAACCCAAAGGTCAGCAGTGCGAATCCACCAGGTGCTCCTTGGAAACTCTATGGGGCAGTTCTACTCTGGCCTGTAGGGTTGCTGTGAGTCAGAATCAACTTGACGGCAATGGGTTTGGTTTCTTTATGGGTGCGATTAATTGAGCGGAGGCTTCCAAGAACTCTAGGATGAAATGAAGTAGCTACAGTATTCACACCTGCCCGAGAAACACTCCTGTCTGTTTCCTGTCTGAGGAAGCCACATCAGGGCTTTGAGGAGACCTGGCTATCTGTTGATGAAGTGGTCCTGCTCTGTACTGGCCCATGAACATCTACCACCAGGGAGGTACACCCTCACCAGTTTTTAGTTAAAGAGCTTGCCTGAGACCATTTCCTAGGACTTCTCACACTTTATTCCCCAATGCCCCTAAACATCCACCATGAATCGTGAGAAGCAGTCAAATGGAAAGGACTCTGCACACATTTCACTTCTTAGAGACAGCAAAGTCCCCTTCTGCTATCTTTCAGAGAATGGCCTGCTAGTTCAGGTCTTCTGTTCACTAGCTGCTCTTCCACACCAGTCCACTAGATGTCCTCATAGATCTACTGCCTATTACCATTGACATCTTGGGGAAAACTCCTTTTTCTGAGGACTGGGATTTGGGAAGGGAGCAGTGGGTGACTACATAAAAAAGAAAAACAGGAAACACAAAAGGAATGAGGGTACTTTGTGTTGCCAAGGAGTAGAAGGAGAAACTTCCTTCTGTTTTAAGTGAATACAGAAACATTCAAAGCTGCTCTTTGAAACCTAACTTCGGGATGTATGAAATTAACCTTCTAACCTATCTCAATTCTAGAAAAGGAAACAATCACTGAGAAAAGGAAATAAAATATGAATGGTTTAGAGTAGCCATGATTCACTAAAACAAAACTGAAGGATTAGGAAGCTAGAGAGAGATGAGGGAGATAGGGGTGGTGTTTTTCAGTTTGGGAGGTCCACGGCTTCATTTTGATACAATTTTATTTTACAATTTAAGAGTATAATTTTACACACAGAGTGCCTACATCTTTTGAAACATCTACCACCAGGGAGGCACATCCTCACCAGTTTTTAGTTAAAGAGCTTGCCTGAGACTTGTTATAATGCTCCAGAGGGAAGTTCTGCCTGACTGGTACACATGTCCTTCAAGTCCTAAGGACCCTGCAGAACTGAGGTCAGAGTTGGCCTTAACATTTAAGAAAGTGGACCCAGAGTTTTTATAGGTCAAGACCCTGGACAGGGAGTCAAAGAACATGGACTATTCCTAGAAGTTGAGCAAGGGAGCCACCCGCCGGGTTGGTAACACCTTGGTCTAGCCACTGTGATTCAGAAAGGTTTGTCAATGTGTGGGCGATCAATCATTTTTAACTGTTTCTGTCTTGTCTTTTGGCCTCTCATTGATCATTCTTGCTGATTTTCTGTGTGGTGCTTGTTTGTCTTTTGAGATTTCTATATTGTATTTGGTGCGAGTGTAAAACCGACTGGGAAGGAATGACAAGTAATAGCATGTTTTACTTTTTATGCATATGCTGCTTTGGAATGTGACTGCTTATAATTAACAGTTAATCTTCTTATTGCAGAGAGTTTTTTGCTGCTTCAGTGACCAGTTTTAGCCTGCTCCTGCATGCTAACAATATGACATTTTAAAACAATGCATGGGCTCCAGAGCAGCCAACAATAACAGTTGCAAACAGTCCCTGAGAGGCACTGGTTTAAAATTGTGTTTCCTCCTGAGCCCTTAGCAAGTAGGAGGTTTAAATTGCCCACTATGATGGGTTTGCCTCTGACAAAATAGTTTCAAAAGTTATTCCACCCCCGTCACCCTCCCCTTGTCCTTAAAGATAGTAAATATGTGTGTGTGTTTGTGTGTGTATATATATATGTATATATAAGAACTTTTCTTTTTCCCCATAAATGTGTCAGATTCTGTTATTGTATATGAACCCAAAATGGCAGGATGGAAATGAACACCAGGGACTGTTGCTAACAAGAAGCATAGCATTTCAGAGTTTGATGGGCTTCTCTTCTGCTACAGCATTTGATTAAATTTTTTCTCAAAACAATTTATCTGCAGTGAAACAAAAAATCATCCTCATTTCCCTCTTTTTGTGTAAGTAACAAATCAAGGTTCCTAGTCAAAAATTAAGAAAGAGAAACAATGGAGCGGACTCCACGTTGTATACCAGATATGGATACATGGAAAAGAAATATTTTCAAATCTTCAATGGAAGACTCCCCACCGCCCCTGACTTCATTCACTGCCCTGTGTTTGGGCTATCTGGGCATTCACACCATTGCACCAGGCCTTCTAAATTCCTCTGATTCAAATGCTATAGCGGAACTTTTTTTGCAAGAGTGGGAGGGGAGGAGTTAAAAGCTCAGCTTATAGGAATGATGTACCACGCGTTGAACAGGGCTGGGGATGCATGATGATCCAAACACCGATGAGCTAGGATGTGAAAAGAACATGTCGCAAAAAATGCAGCCAAGTTTACAGGAATGGAGTTGCTGCTGAAGAGATCTCTCATTCATCTCCCCCAATGCCTGATGTTACCCTTGCTTGACAAATATACTGTATGGCAAGTCATAAAGGTCTTAGAACAGGACTTGACCCATTTGAGAGATTTAAGCCCCCCTTCCTGGTGACAGAAACCTTCAAAGAGGGCAAAACCACCAGCCGTATTTTAAAATAACAGTGCAACCGTTCTCCACAAAGAAAAAGAGAGAGGAAAAGACTTTCCAAACGGAAGGTGTGGATGCAGGGAATAACACCTTTCCATTTCAGGCTCACTGTACAGCCGTGACGCTTGGAAGAAATATGAATTCTTCTCCCTCCCTGTGAAAAAAAAAGCAGGTTGGTTCATGCTAAGTGATAAGCAAACACGTTTGCCTGTTGTAGCATCAAAATGAGGTACAAAAGCTTCTGTTGTTGTACTGAAATATAAATTGGCTTGAAGGGTTAAGGCGAAGGGCCTTGAAAACTACACAGTGACGTCCAAACAGTTTTCGTTGGTTAGAAGTGATTGGATCCACAGAAACTACAGTACTAGCTTTAGAAGAGATACCAGTGCTACGTGAAAGTCTCAATAAGATATTTCATATAGCTCTCTTCTCCTATTTTACATTTTGTAATTTCTGATCTATTCTGGCCAAGATTTTCATTATGAGGAAAAAAAAAAAGTGTCATTAACTGGTAGCCTGGTGGCTGTCTGAATTTTTGGGGGGTGAGGAGGGACAGGCAGATGTGATTTTCAGATTGTCTCAGCTTTAAGCAGAAAATACACCCATGAGTAGCTAAATGCATTCCAATGGACCAACATCTCATATGCTTCTGGTGATTTCTTATTTGTGAACTGCCTTTAATGTCAAATATGCAGCATTAGCCTTGAGTAGCTGCATTTCTTATATGGACAGATTTGGATATTTGTTCTGTCAAGAGTAAATTTAAATTCCTGTAAGGCATCATGTAAGCTGACTCTCGGGAAGTTCAGCGGAAGCATCCTCAGATTCTATATTAACACGTAATCGTTTCACATCTAATTTGATGAAAGCTTGTCCCAGGCTCTGCCTAATGCCCAGAAATGGATGGAAATTAGAAAGCCTGCATATGAGATATTTTTGCATCTTGCAAAAAAAAATAATTTATCATACCAAATAAGCAATTAATTGATTAGCTGTGTGTCTATTTTGTCCTCCTGTGTTAATTGCGCCAGGGGGAAGAAAATGATGGTTCCGTTTTTGCTGTCTATAATTTGCTCCTCCATCTCCTCCAAGAACCTGGTTGTAATCAGCGCTGCCCTTTTCCTGTGGTTACCTGCTTTACCGAGGGGAGAAAAATAATATGCAACAGCCTTGGGGAACTGTAGAGGCAATTTATATTTTCACTGTGTTTTTGATGTACAACCAAACTGTTATCAACAATCACTCTGCATTTTTTTCCTGGGTCAAGACTGTTAATGTGAACTAAGACCTGTGTTAAATCCCTTCAGCTCCCTTTCAGCTGCCTTGTTGTATGTAACCTTGCCATTAACAACCACTCTTCCTCTCCTTTCATCCAACCCCATGGTTCTAGCCAAGATGTCCATCTACAAGAGAATGAGACGGGCATGTTGTTTTGATTGCGGACGTTCTGAGCGTGACTGCTCGTGCATGTCAGGCCGTGTGCGTGGTAACGTGGACACCCTTGGGAGAGCCTTCCCACTTTCTTCTGTCTCTGTTAATGATTGCTCCACCAGTTTCTGTGCCTGTAAGTTTAATGCGACCCACGCAGTTCCATGTCTGTGCTGTCTGTGGTATCATCTCCATCTTGTGTCGTGCCTGTGGTTTCATGAGTCCGTCGGGCTGATGTTTTTTCCCAGTGTGACCTCTTGCATGATGATCTGTTGCCTTGTCTGCCTGTGTGTCTGTGTCCGTGCTGAGGAAGGCCTCCCTTCCGATTTTGTTAACTCACTGTGCTGCTTGTAACTGTGTGCAGAACTGGGATATGACAGTCTGGTGATAGTCTCTCTTAAAAAAATGTAAATGGAAATTAATGTCACAACATATCCAATACTAGGTCAATACAGAGATATGTGAAAGTGTTATGTTAATATTTGGGGAAAGGCTATGAATTGGATTGAGTTGAGGGGAGAAAGGAGAAGGGTGTAGAGAGAACAGCTCTACATTAAATTGCCTATAGTGATCTTAGATTGTTTCCAAAATACAACAGAGTTTAGATGCAGGTAGGTATTTACATATATTTTACTATGTTCCTGTAACCTATATCTCTTTCCCCAAATGCTAGATTTTGCCCTATATTCCGGGAAAAAAAGTCTTCTAAACTTGCCAATCTATATAGGCTGGTGGATTTTAGGGCTTCCCCTCAGAAAAATGACTAATTCAAAGGATCTTTCTATTAATATCTTTTTATTTTTCCAAAAAGATAGCTTCTTTTAAAACTAAGGTGTCTTGTATCAATTGTGATTCTGACTAAAAACAAAAAATGTAAGCCGTGAATTTCCATGATTTCCTTGGATCCATAGCACAGGCCTTTGAGGTCAGTTGTCTTGGTTTCCTGCAAGCTCAGTGATGTCAAGGGACCTGCCAAGGCCATGCCACTGGTAGTTGGCAAAGCTGAGATCTGCATCAAATTCCCAAGACCTTCCCATCCCTTGACCTTCATCATGGACTTTGCTGATGTTTTACTGCCATAGTTCGTAGCTAATATTACTGAAAACTCCAGTTTGCACACTGAGACACTGGGATATTGTCCTTGTCCAAGGGAAGAAGAGGTTGTGGATCTGTGTGAGGACTTGCAAATCTTAAAATATGGCTGTAATCTTGTTTTCATATTTTGGTAGCATGGGGGATGGGAGACATTTCCTTCTTCTATGCTTCATCCCTTCCTTTTGTAAGCACCAAACCCATTTATTGGTGACCATATTGCCATCCATCCTCTCTCCTTACAAGTACATGGAGCTGGTTGAACTAGGCTTTCCCCAGCAGGGGTTAATGCACACTGACAATGAGAGGAAGAAGAGCTCTTAACTCTTAAGCATTTAGTCTTGTGAAAAATCAGCTTGGTTGACTCACCTTTGTCCATGTTGAAAGTGGTTCCAGCACAGTGTACTTATGTGACTGTGGTCAAAGGAGGCTTCTAGGGCCAGAAGCCTTAACATTAGCATGTACAGAGGAGTGGTGAATCATGCCAGATGCTGATGTTGGGACCTGCAGTTTCGGCCTTAGGCAGGGGCAGATTAACCAGTAAGCAAGGTATGCACAGGCTTAATTGTGTTTACTAATCTGTAGTGCACAATTTCACGTGATTTTCACCACGTCTTTGAAGCTGTGCTGAAAAACAGGCGAAATTATGTACTACAGATTAGTAAGTAAGCACAAGTAAGCCCATTCATAACTTGCTTATTGGATAATCCATCCCTGGTCTGAGGCATGGTCTGCGCAGTGAGCTGTAATTGAAATATTTGGAAAAGTTAGGTCTAGGACGTGATTCTCTGATTCATGATTCATTGTTCCTCCAGAACAATGCTAAGGAGCAAGATTCATTTTTGAAAGTGATACCTGATGGGGTTTGAATTGAGAAGGATTTTGGATTGTCCCAACCACATTGGCCGAAAATTTTGGAAAAGGAGTTTCCTTTAAAATCTTTCCTATGAATGCCTCATTATGAATCCTTACCTCTTTATTCTCACCACAAGTGTTCTCTCTAATTCATTGGACACTCTCAAGATAACCTAGGTCACAGCTGCACAAAGAAGTTATCTGTTTGCAATTTGTGGCAAGACACCAGGTTCAAAGACAGGAGCTGGGGAGAAAGAGCAAAGGGTGCACAAAGTGGTGAGCTGTGCAGCACAATTTGGCCACAAATTTCTTTGATTGGTGGTGGCAGATGTAACCACCAGCCACTTGAGTGATCCCTCTGCCAGAGGCACAACTTCTTGGTCAAGGTGTATTCTTCTGTTCTCAGATAACCACTGGGCTCTGAAACCTTGGCTGAAGATTGAGTGGAGCAAAGGAAGGAGCCACTCTGGCTCTGAATTAGGGTCCATGGTCAAGTCTTGGTACTAACCACCCAAACCAATCGTGGCAAAATCTCTGTCCCTGCTTAAGGCCCATTACACCCAGTGTGTGTGATTTCCATTGTATCCAAGAGAAACCATAATTTGAGGGGTTTCTTAGCTCTACAATTTCATCGAAGCATTGATGGGTGCCAAGAGGAGAAAACACCTGGGGTGGGATTGCCCTATCCTGCCAGATGCATCCCATGCATGGTATTGTTGTCCTTCTTGCCCCTTCACAAGTCAGCCCCACCATGGAAAACACAGAGCTCTAGGCTGTACATTGAAGCCTTAACTGATATTGACAGCTCGGAGGGGTTTCGCCTCCTCTGTTTCATCAGTCTCCCCGCCGTCATCACTCCATCAAACAAAAGCAGATTTCATCCATCCCTATGTGAGACCACTCACCTTTGACCATCGATAATAAGTTAGAAAAATCCATTCCAACATGAGCCCCTTCATGAACCCACGTAAACCCTTCTTCTCCAGTTAAAACATGTCTGTCTGTATGCAAAATTCCACTGTCAGAGCTTCAATAGTAATCCCTGGGCTTCCCTCACTGGTGGTGGGGTTGGGTGGTGCCATTTGACAGAGCCAGTTGACTCAAAGAGCAGCGGTGAGAGTGGGCTTTTCATTAAATATGAGCAGATGTGAAATGTAGAGGGTCTGACAATTAGAAATGGCAGGAGAAGGGCCCTTGAATCAAAGCGAGGTCAGATGGGCGGATCAGATTACTTCTCTTACATTCTTTAGTTGTTCTGAAAATCATTTTGAATTAGTGTCAGCAGAGCCATGATGGGTTTTGCCCTTTGTCTTTTATGCACGGGTTGTATTGTTTCCCAAGACACTCATTAAGGGTCATTATACTATTATGAAGCTCGCTTTGGTCGCAGTTTCTCAGTTGAGTCCGTGTGCTTTGGAGACTGCTTAATTCATTTCTCCCTTTCCTTTCGTCTCCCTCTTTACCATTTTTTTTTTCTTCTAAGGGGAAAGATTTCCATTTTTAAGAGACTTTAAATGGAAACACGAAGTCCCATTATGTGTTTTTCTGAAGTGGGAAGAGAAGTAGCCTGTTCCCAGAGGAGTCATAATATATTAAAAAGTATTCACACAGTTTTAAAATCCTGCCTTCTAACAGCAGGACATGCCAGCTCAGTGCACCTCTCTTTGGTGGTGCGGCCCATGACTGTGTTTTGGGGGTTGTTAAGTCACGTACTCTTGTAACAGTTGTCTCCTTCTGTTGAACTTGCAAGGACACGTAAGGCCAGACCGTGTTGACAAAAAGGTCTTCAGGGAGGAAAGACTAGTTTATAAAAGGCTTAAAACACTAGTGTCAGAAAAGGAAGGCAAGTAGTACCAATTAGGATTCATCATAAGGCTGTTTTATTTTTGGCAGTATTGAATTGTTCAGTATGGTATGCTGAAGTCGGTGCATCGTTTTCTGATCATCCTGATTTTGTTGCTACTTCACACTGTCCTAGGTGGGAGTACCAGCTCTATTAAAAGACATGGGAGTGGTATGGGCCCCGGCCTTTTCACAAATAGCTGTGTTCTAATAATGTCAAGTATAAAAAATATGTCTATCAACAAACATGCATATAAATGTAGATGTAGGTGCTGATCCAGAAGACCCTGGGTGGTGCTTGGCTACTAATTGAAACATTGACAGTTTGAACCTACCCATAGGCATCTTGGAATAAAGGCCTAGAGAGCTGCTTCCAAAAGTCACAGCCACGGAAACCCTATGGAGCACAGGTCTACTCAGCAACACATAGGGTCACCATGAATTGGAATTGACTCAACAGCAACTGGTTACTACTTAGGTGCTAATCGGTTCCATTTCTCCTCAGTATAGTTATGTAAAGTGGTCCTTTTTCTCTCTGAGAAGTTTATTCTTGTTATTTCAGTCTCACCCGATATCTGATGGTTAAGTCTAATAGAAAGGGACAATTAAAATTATGATGCAGTGACAACATAGGACCATATTGGTTCAAACCTGCTGAGACCTGTCTGACATGATGCTGGTCACAAACCATCAGAAACCATGGCATGAACACATTAATCATGGTAGAGGAGAAACAGGTCTTCAGAGTTATGCTTGGAAATAGTTTTAGCTAAAGTACATGTGTGATTACTCACACCAGCCTTTCAATTTACTAATAGTTTAAACCTGTACAATTACCATACACCCTTTTCGAATGACTGTAGCTAGTTTTAAACTGTGCATGACTTTTATTTCGGGTCTAAATATAATACAAGGAGGCATTTGACTCCAGTGGTTAAGTTGAGAGGAAAAGTCCAATACGATTAGGTTGAAGGGAGACATACGGAAATCAGTTTAGTGTAATCTTGAGTCTTGTCAGATAATAAACAAAAATCAGCTTATCACAAGTAGCCTTTGGTTTGTACAGGCAGAGAGTTAACATTGTCAATAGAACTGAAGTCACTCAAGTGAACTAATGGCATTTTGAAGTACATAAAATCAGATAGCAGAGCAAGGGATGGAAATAGCTCTAGGAAAATGTCTATATTAGGACACGCCCTATGCTGACAGTCTCCAGCGTCTGTTAAAGTGAGATTTTAATTTAATAAGCTACATTTTAAAATCAGCAAGCTATGATTCTCTTGTTCCTTTTATGTATAGTTTTGGGTGACTTCTGCAAGCTCTCCAATGTTAAGCTTTATTTTACTTCTGGGCCCTGAAACTGACGACCCCCTCTCCCTACCAATACCACCATTACCACCAATGATAGAAAAAGGAGAAGCATGGGAAACCCAGCCCCAATCAGTGTAGCCATAGTTTTCTATGATTGTTTTTTTTTTAAGCCCGTTCATTCTAGGTCTGCAATTTTTCCCCTTTTCCCATGCATGCTGGTATGATCGCTTTCTCTCTGTCCATATCCATGTAACCTCGGCCCATGCACCGTGATTTGGTCATCTGTACTTCATTGCAGGAAGTGAGAAGGAAAGCATAGGCAGCCATTTAGTCATTCCATGAGGCTAAAAATGTACTTGCGGGGGAGCCTCTTACGGTAGTTTTTGTTGGTAGCAGACAAGGCTGTAGAAGTGGACACCTCTCACTTGATGTTGTGGTAACAACATTTAGCAATAGGTTGACTGGAAATATGCCTCCCTCCATACTATGGGTCTTAGCCTACAGAGTCAACAGCTTCTGAAGTTGGTATTGTAAGGCAAAAATCATGCTTGGTCAAAATTTCCCTTAAAAAGAATCTCTGAAATTGCCAGTTTCTAAGCCTGGATCTGCAGCCTAGAGGACTCCACTGCAGAAGCACGTTATCTAAATCCAAAGGAGTCCCTGGGTGGTGCAAACGGTAAATGCACTTGGCTGCTGATCAAAAGGTTGGAGGTTTGAGTCCACCCAAAAGTGCTTTGGAAGAAAGGTTGGGTGATCTACTTCTGAAAAATCAGCCTTTGGAAACCTTGTGGAACACAGTTCTACTTTGTCACGTATGGGGTCGCCATGAGTCTGAGTCAACTCAACAGCAACTGCTTTTTGTGTTTTTAAGCAGTGCCAAACAATCAGATTTTCATCCAGAATAAATAGCTGGTTTTTTTTAGTTTAGTGTTAGATGAAGTTATTGGTTTGTGTTTAGAGATCTTGTTGTGCATGCCGCCCCCCACAAAAAAACAAATAAGTATTATTGAATTCCTTAAGGTAAATATGCTTATGAAGAGGTACCGTGTATAGACGAAAGAGGAAGAGAACAGTAGGAAAAGGCAGCCAACTTTTCAAAAGAATTTCTTTGACGCAGGGTTGGGGACAAGAAGTGAAAAGGTCAGGGTGAGGGGATGAAGGAGTCCTTTGTACATGCCGCCATCATTTGAACCCCCTCCCAAACCAGGGACAATACACTACAAGTGACTTGACTCTTTAAGGACAGACTGGAAAAGACGTTGTTGATGTGTCCTAAGTAGACTGAGCAGAGGTCCTTATGCAAGGCAGTGTGGAAATTACGTTTGCATTTTTATTTTAGAACAGTGGCCGGTTGTCAGAATACTCACTCTGACAGCTCCTTACCACCAGGCAGCAGACTCTCCATCTTACCTCTACGGTGGAGGGCAGATGCGACCAGTTAGGTCTCCATATCCCCTCTTCTGCAGGATTGCGGGTGACAGATGCCAGGGCTAGCCCGCCTTCCTTTTGAGCTTTCTTGTCAAGGCTCTGCCTTGAGCGCAAGTCCTGACCTTTACTATAGAAAATAAAGTCCTGACGAACAAGCAGAGGTTTGAATCAGAGCAGGCTGGGAGCAAATGTCAAGTCCATCTCCTGCCTCCCTATTCCACCTGCACCGGGAGCCTAGACCAGACACAGTCTCGAGTCTGCAGCGCCTTAGGCTTTGTGAGTCTGGGGAGACATAACTTACTAACAAAGAGTTATTAAATTTTTATCAATTTTACAACGCAATGTAAATGCCTCCTATGAATCTACATTGTATTCATTATCATTTAAAACCTTAATTAAGTCAAAGTTGCATTTAATTCCTCTCTAAATGGGCCTCTGGGAAGAGGCTTTTAGAAACATATGTGGGAGTTTGCAGCACGCGGAGACTGGGAATCTCCCAGCCCGCACATAGGCTAGCCCTCCGAGTTGATTGCGATCGCATGTCTGTGGCTAATTTGTTGTGATATGATTGGGCATTGTCTCAAATTAGTATCATACCAATAATGGTGTAAAGCCACTCAAGAGAGGATGTCAGCGGCCACACAGGCTCCTTTGCACCCTGCCTTCAAATCACATCCAGACAGAATCAAGCAGTTGATCCGTAGTACCTCTGGTCTCAATCATGCCTGGGTTTCCCCCTTATCACGTGGTGTACATCTTTTAGGTAGAATACAGCCTTCATTCGAGAGGGATGTTTGTCCTATGGCCCAACAAATTTAGGACATGTGCCACTAAACTCCTAGGAAAGACCTTGGCCTTTGGGATCTTCAACTCCTATTTAAGCCTGGAAGCTGTAAGCCCAGGACTGCATAATGGAAACCATTTTCAGAATGGAGTGCATGTAGAAATTACAAACAGGTCATGCTAGTGAAGAAGAATAGTGAAGCCTACTAAGGTTTGCTGAAAGATTACTTTCCGTTTTGGGGGTAGGGTGACATTTTTGCCCTATCTGACTGCGTATTTGGCCCATAACACAGACACATCTATGATTACTACAGACACATTCCATCACCAGGAACCCAGGAATGGGAGGCATGTTAATATGGTGGTACTGGGGAATGCCCAGTTGGTAAACTTGGATTCTTGTTAAGCCTAGTCTTAATCTAGTCTCTATTCCTAGTTAGTATATACAAGGTATCTGCAGGGGCTTGTGTGTGTGTATATATACGTATTTTATGGACCCTGGTGGTGCAGTGGCTAAGCAGTCAGCTACTCACCAAAAGGTCAGTGGTTCAAAACACCAGCAGCTCTATTGGAGACAGATGTGGCTTCAGTAAAGATTGCAGCCTTGGAAACCTCATGGGGCAGCTCTACCCTGTCTTATAGGGTTGCTATGAGTAGGAATCGACTTGACGGCAGTGGGGTTTTTCTGATTTTTTTTTATTGTGCTTTAGGTGACAGTTTACAGTACAAATTAGTTTCTCATTCAAAGATGTATACACAAGTTGTTTTATGACACTGGTTGCAATTCCTGCAATGTGTCAGCACTCTCCCCCTTTCCCTTTGCACCCTGGGTTCCCTGTGTCCATTCGTCTAGTTTTCCTGTCCCTTCCTTCCTTCTCCTCTTGGCGTATTGGGCAGGTGTTGCCCATTCAGTCTCATATACTTGGTTGAACTAAGAAGCATGTCCCTCACATATGTTATTGTTTGTTTTATAGGCCTATCTAATCTTTGGCTAAGGAGCCTGGTGGCACAGTGGTTAAAGCAATCAACTGCTAACCAAAAGGTCAGTGGTTGGAAACCACCAGCAGCTCTGCAGGAGAAAGATGTGACAGTCTGCTTCCATAGATATTTATGGCCTTGGAAACCCTACGGGGTCACTATGAGTCGGAATGGACTCAACAGCAGTGGGTGGGTAATCTTTGACTGAAAGGTGGACTGCAGGAGTGGCTTCAGATTTGAGTTAGAAGGATGTCCGGGGGCCATAGTCTCGGGGGTTCCTCCAGTCTGGTAAGTCTGGTCTTTTTTGTGAATTTTATTTTTGTTTTACATTTTTCTCCTGCTCTGTCTTGGACCCTCTATTGTGAGCCCTGTTAGAGCTGTCAGTGGTGGAATCTGTGTACCATCTATTTCTTCTGGGCTCAGGCTGGTGGAGGCTGTGGTACTTGTGGTCCATTAGTCCTTTGGACTAATATTTTCCTTGTGTCTTTGGTTTTCTTCATTCTCCTTTGCTCCAGACGGGATGGTACCAATAGATGTATCTTAGATGGCTGCTGGCAAGCTTTTAAGACCCAGACACAACTCACCAAAGTAGGATGTGGAACATTTTCTTTATGAACTGTATTATGCCGGTTGACCAAGGTGTCCCCAAAACCATTGTCTCCAGCCCTCAGCCCCAGAACTCAGTCCCTCTTGGTGTTTGGATGTATCTAGGAAGCTTCTATGACTTTACCTTGTTCAAGTTATGCTGACTTCTCCGTATTGTGTGTTGTCTTTTTTTTCACCAAAGTTAACACTTGCCTGCTATCCAGTTAGTGATTTCCCCTCCTCCACCTTCCCTCCTTCGTAACAGTCAAAGATTGTTTTTTTCTGTGTGTAAACCTTTTCTTGGGTTTTTATAATAATGGTCTCAAACAATATTTGTCCTTTTGTAATTGACTTATTTTACTCAGCATAACGCCCTGCAGATTCATCCATGTTGTGAAATGTTCCATGGATTCATCGTTGTTCTTTATCTTTGCGTAGTATTCCATTGTGTGTATGTACCATAATTTGTTTATCCGCTCATCTGTTGATGGACACTTAGGTTGTTTCCATGTTTTTGCTATTGTGAATAGTGCTGCAGTGAACACAGGTGTGCATCTGTCAATTTGTGTGACAGCTCTTATTTCTCTAGGACATATTCCTAGGAGTGGGATTGCTGGGTCATATGGTATTTCTATTTTGAGATTTTTAAGGAGGCTCCATGTCATTTTCCATAGTGACTGTAACATTTTACATTTCCACCAGCAGTGCATAAGAGTTCCAATCTCCCCGCAACTTCTCCAACATTTGTTGTTTTCTTTTTTTTTAAATTAATGCCAGTAATGTTGGGATGAGATGATATCTCCTTGTAGTTTTGATTTGCATTTCTCTAATGGCTAATGATCACAAGCATTTCTTCAAGTGTCTGTTAGCTGCCTAAATGTCTTCTTTGGGGAAGTATCTGTTCATATCCTTTGCCCATTTTTTAACTGGATGATTTGTCTTTTTGTTGTTGAGGTGTTGAAGTATTCTGTAGATTTTAGAGATTATATCCTTGTTAGATATGTCATAGCCAAAATTTTTCTCCCAGTCTGTAGATTATTTTATTACTCTTTTGGTAAAGTCTTTTGATGAGCATAAGTGCTTAATTTTTAAGAGATTCTAGTTATCTAGTTTATCTTCTGGTGTATGTGCATTGTTGGTTATGGTTTTTATTCTATTTTTGCCATGATTTTGGGCCCCTAGCTTTATGCTGTTTTTTCTTCCATGATCTTTATTGTTTTAGGTTTTATATTTAGGTCTTTAATCCATTTTGAATTAGTTTTTGTGTATGGTGTGAGATATAGGTCTGGTTTCATTTTTTTTTAAGATAGACATCCTGTTTTGCCAGCACTATTTGTTAAAAAGACTGCCTTTTCCCCATTTAATGGACTTTGGTCCTTTGTCAAAGATCAGCTGACCATAGGTGGATGGATTTACTTCCAGGTTCTTAATTCTGTTCCATTGGTCTACATGTCTCTCATTGTATTAGTACCAGACTGTTTTGACTATCATGGCTGTATAGTAGGTTCTGAGATCAGGTGGCATAAGGCCTCCTACTTTGTTCTTTTTCTTCAATAATGCTTTGCTTATCTAGGGCCTCTTTCTTTTCCATATAAAGTTGGTGATTGATTTTTCCATCTCTTTAAAGAATGCTGTTAGTATTTGGATTGGGATTGCATTATATCTGTAGATCACTTTGGGTAGAACTGACATTTTTATAATGTTGAATCTTCCTGTCCATGAACATGTATGTTTTTCCATTTATGTAGGTCTCTTTTGGTTTCTTGCAGTAGTGCTTTGTAATTTTCTTTGTATATGTCTTTAATGTCCCTAGTTAGATTTATTCCTAAATATTTTATCTTTTTAGGGGCTATTATAAATGGTATTGTTTTCCTGATTTCCTTTTCAAAGTTCTCTTTGTTGGTGTATATGAATCCAACTGATCTTTTTTTGTTGATCTTGTATCCTGCCACTCTGCTGAATCTTTCTATTAGTTCCAGTAGTTTTCTTGTGGAATCTTTGGGGTTCTCTATGTATAGGATCATGTCATCTGCAAATAGGGGTAGTTTTACCCTGGGCCATTCTACCGTGTCTTATAGGGTCAGTACGACTCAGTGTCAACTCTATAGCAACTTTTTTTGTTTACTTATTCATTTCATGTATATATACATACATATATGTATGTATGCTTATATATACATACATATATATGTATGTATGTGTATATATACACATACACACGCATATATAAACACATATATATATACAGAGACACATACACAAACACACACGTATATGCATGCTATGGTGGTTGTTAAATTTAACTCATATAGCATTTACTGCAGTGAAGCACTGTACTATGTCCTTTATTAAATATTAAATAATTTAATCTTGGAGCCCTAGTGGCACAGTGGTTAAGTGCTCAGCTGCTAACCAAAAGGTCAATGGTTCAAACCCACCAGCTGCTCCACAGGAGAAAGATGTGGCAGTCTGCTTCCATAAAGATTACAGCCTTGGAAACCCTACGGGGTAGTTCTACTCTGTCCTGTAAGATCCGCTATGAGTTGGAATCAACTCAGTGGTGACAGGTATGTGTACAGCAATGAGACTTTTCTCCTCCTATCATTCCCAGGGAGACAGCATGTCTGCTTACATCCATGGAGAAAAAAATAATAAAGTACTTCACATCCCATTCATTTAAAATTAACTATTGTTTTCAACCACTTACCTTCTCCAGTGGAAATACAAAACACATTTCCTGTGAAATCCTGCCACACAAAATCCTAGGAAGTCATGTGGCATTTCTAAGCAGCACAACACAGTTTTCTTTCCTTTATTTCTCTGTGCATGAGATTTCTGTCTGCTTTCGTTGTGTTTCTATGTCAGCACCCATGATTGTTGCATTTGTGCACACCGTTGACCCCAAAAGTTCATTAAAACAGCATGGAAAAGCAGTTGAGTTCTGGGCCCTGTGACAGTGGTCAGCCATGCACATCTGGACATGAAAATGCATTGACCCAATGGACTGTACATTGTCCTCCCTCTCACTGGGGCTGTCTCCCACACCAGCATGCTGAATTATCTAGATAACCAAAGAATCCTTAATCCCAATGTTTACAAGCCTTACCCTAACATGATTCTGCTTCCCCAACCATCCATCTTCCCAGAGGGAATCCAAGTGGACAGATCTAGTTGCCTAGCTTTGTCAGACACACACATTTGAAATCTCAGAGGATATTGAGAAGACCTTGTTGTCAATCACGAGACAGTACCTGGTGTCGAAGAAGATGACTAGACATACCCATAGATTCTTGTTCTGCAGAGACAGTCTTCTGATACCCAATTCACATGAGCTGGGCTTTGGGTCTGGAAATCTGTGCCCACCTCATTCCCTCATCCTCGGGAGGAGCCATCCTCTCACATTGAGGGGAAATGGCAAGAGAAAAACTTTTCTGGACTCAACTAGTAAACTTAAAATCCTCCATTCTGTCCCTTTAAACATGGCAGGTGAGTACCAACAAATGTTTCTAGAGCTACAGAGAAAACCTGATGCCAGGCCAAAGTAGGAGCCTTTGAGGAAAATTTGCATCCATGATGATCAGCTGTACTGAGAGACATTTAAATGAAGTGAGAAAAACTGCTTTCCAGAGTGGGAGCTGTGCAAGTTGTATCAACAGTGCATAGAGGTATCTGTGGACCACGGAGCATGGACCATCTTCTGGGAGTGAAGTGACCGCTAGAATTCAAGTGATCTCCGTTTCCACCAATGGCAGTTTCCTGGGGTGGAGGCTGTTGGATGGCACTCAGTTGAGAGAGGACGTGGGGGCTGCTTTCCCTCCAAGGTCATCTTTGGCTGGCTTTCGTGTGTTGGCAAGAACACTTGAGTAGCAAATGGCCTGAAAAATTCCAGCTGAGTAAATACTTGATGAGTAAAAGAATGAATAAATGAAGGGATTCTCAACCAACAGTTAAAGGAATTGGTGGTATGCCAGAAGCAGGATCACTCCAGATACATGAAGTTTCCTAAAACATTCTGAGTAGCTTTCTATATAGTCTATATGTGTAAACATAAATAACTGGATACACAGAAGATTAAGAGGAAAAAATGTAGCACCCACACACACACAAAAAGCCCAAACTGAAGAATCTTGGAAATTACTAACTAGTATCTTTGTGGAGGATAAATATTGAAAAGAGGATAAATATTGAAAGAAGATCTAAAAACAAAGAACAGAGAAACAAAATCCACAGGAGGTGAAAATCCACCAATTTTTCAAATGAGGAGAGGCAGAGATATCACCACCCCAAGGGTATATTGGTATATAGGGCATTTGCCTTAGAAAATCAAGGACTTGTAATGTTTACATTTAGTTTTACTAATTTCATTGACCTTGATCATTTTTCTGTGAGTCAAGGTGGCACAAAAATATTACTGCCTCTGTTCAGACCCAGATGAGAAAAGGAGCCTATTTGTAGATTGGTGCCCAAATGGGGAGACACATTTAAGGTCACTCATACCTGTTAATGTCATTGGCTCTAACTTGACATACCATTGCTATCGAGTTAATAGCAGCCCTACAGAACAGAGTAGAACTGCCCACAGGGTTTCCAAAGAGCAGCTGGTGGATTTGAACTGCCGACCTCTTGGTTAGCAGCCGAGCTCTTAACCACTGTGACATAGGTGGACTAAATCCAACAGTACCCAAGTGACAATTACTCCCATCTTGAGAAGTTGAAAGGGTGATTGTCTCCTGGGTATTTTCCAATAAGTGTCATTATTCTCTTTATTCTGCTTAAAACAAGGAAGGGACAGGGAACTTCCTCGATTGCTCACAGAGCTCGTTCAGGCTGCATCAAGCATGCTCTTCATACCTTTGAGTGGCTTTGAACTGCTGTCTGCCTTTTGTCAAGGTTGATCTGTCCATTTCTTCAGTGCAGATGAGTAAATTTCCACATATGGCCTGTAACATATCCAAGTGAGAGAACATGTCCAGCAGGAATGCTTCAAAGCCAAAGCCCTAAACAGGTGTTACTGATAAAAGGAGATCCAGTGACCTGCAGAGAGGAGAGACGTGTGGAAAAAATGACAGGGTCAAATGCTAGCATTTCGGGCAGAGAGGAAGGGGCTCGGTCAGACCATGGAGCCTGGAAATCTTGAGACGTGAATGTGAAATGTACAATGAGTTGGTTTCTGGAAGCACCGCTCACTCAACAGATTTCTTCTATTAAGATAGATGAAGGTGGGTGTCAGTTAGATATTTCCTGTCTTTTCTCCTCCATAGATTAGGGGATTCCCAAGCCATTCCCCTCACTGTGGAGTCAGCTAAATGAGCTCATGGACAATTCAAGCCTGAAATTCTAGGAAATGGTAGAGCCAGGAAAGGAAGGCAAGGGGTGAGATTTGTGTGTGTTCTGGGGACTTTGTAAAGAAGTCCTGGTATAGTCACGTTTAAGGAGCTCTGGTGGCACAGTGGTTAAAGTGCTCAATTGCTAACTGAAAGGTCAGTGTTTTGACACCACCAGCAGCTCCATAAGAGAAAGGTGTGGCAGTCTTCTTCCATAGAGATTTACAGCCTTGGAAGCTATGGGGTCACTGTAAGCCAGAATCGACTTGACGGCAGTGGATTTAGGGTAGTCACGTCTTAATGTGTTCACGAAGTGAGTGCTCACTGGATGCCACTTGCTATAAAGTAAATAATGCCTTGCATGTGTATGAGTCTTTGTACTACTCAAGGTGTTGACATCATCTCATTCCATCTATGCAGCCCCAAAGTAGACATTATCCTTTAGTAGCTATGGGACCTTGGGCGAGTTCCAGAACTTTTCTGTTCCTTAGTTTGCTCATCTGTAATATGGTGATAATAGAGGGAGCCCCGGTGTCACAGTGGTTAAGAGCTCGGCTGCTAAGCCAAAAGGTCAGAAGTTCGAATCCACCAGCTACTCCTTAGAAACCCTATGGAACACTTTACTCTGTCCCATAGGGTTGCTATGAGTCAGAATCCACTGAATGCCAGCGGGTTTGGTTTGGTTTTTGTTATAATGTTGATGAGAATTATAATGATAAACCACTTTAACCATAGTTAATGCATTTTTTCAAATGGTTGACTCTTGTCAAGCTATCCCTATAAAAGGATCATCAACTATAGGTATTCATGGATAATAACCGAAAGTTGAACAACTTAGTTTAGCAGTCTGTGAAATAAAAATCAAATCAATTTACATAATTTCTAGATCGGGGAATAAATGGTCTCAACAGAAATAAACCAACAAAAATGCCAGGTAGCAGCTAATACCTGCCTGAGATGTCCATTCCCATCTTAACTGCCCAGAGGGCACTGCAAAATTTTTGTATAAAATGAAGGAGCTGGATGAATATGTCTTTCAGGTACCATTAAACTCTGAGACTTTGATTCAATATGTAGGCTCCTTCTCTTGATTTTTCTGATTGAAACAGAACCTAAAAGTCCTTTTGTTTCAAACTTTGCTGTTGTAAATCCTCTAAAATGTTGAAGTTTACTTACCAGCATTCTAGTAAGCCCTCTGAGGAAAAAATAATGAAATTCTTCTTTGAGGATAAAACATCTTGTAGTATATCAGTGTTATTTTTCTGATCATGAATTCTCTGCTTTAAGGCCAGGAACTGGAGACATAGGAGTATATAGAGAGAGCCCAGAAGATTCCTTCTTTATTTTCAGATTGTTTTCTTTTAAGGTTTTTTTTCTCTCTCTCTCTTTTTTTCTCAGGGAGGGGACAGAAAAAGTGTGTTTTTCATGGGGGCTGGGATTATATGAGTTCTAGTTAATTGAAGGTTATCTATATTCATTACTTTGTCAGCTATGGAAGATATCAAGGACCAGCTTATTTGCAGTCTTTTCTCCAAGTGGTCCTACCCCTCACATGATGAATGGTAACCACTCACCTCCCTAAAGAGTCTCATGGTCATGTTGGTTCTGCCATGTTTTGTTATTGTCAGGTCTCCAGGTTTGTAGCTTGTGAGACTGTGTACAACCAAACAGGAATACTCATCTCCAGGCAAAAGGGGTCTCCTAGCTTAGATAGTACATATTTGATGGATGAACAACAAATCTCTTTTTTATATCTTAGCCCAGCTGTCAAAATCTTTGCTAGAGTCTTCTTAGGTTCTGGGATCTTTAGAAAATTATGACTTTGGGTTCCAGCATTCCTCATCCTGCTGAAACCCTGCCTTTATCACCTGACTTTTCCATCTATAAAATGGGCATGGAGATAGTGAATTGATGTGTTCTTGGAAGATGGAGAGAAGGTTGGAGAGCAAACGAGAGGAATAGATGGTGGGGAGAGATGACATTTCTTTCCATTCAAATTCCATCAAAATTTCTTTCCTTGCCTATGGTCTTGAGCTCCACCCATCTTCAAGCCTAGTTAGTGCTGAGAGTTCACATCATCACCTTCCCTAAATCACTTTATGAGTAGCTGCACTGTGTTTCCTATTGTACTTCTCACTAGTAAGACTAGTGCTAGCAGTGAGGGCCATGAATGGAACCCAAGTCCTTCATCAATCCTTGCCACTGCCCCTTTCTTTGAGCAGACCTGATGTAAGGACAGGCATAGAGACGAGTTGAGTGAATATCAATAGGAATTTTGAAATTCCAAGTATTCCGCTGTCTCTCTCTCTTCTTCATCCATCCCATTGATGGCCAAGTTCTCTGGTTTAATCTCTGGGTTACATTGTTCAAACCATCTTCCTGTCACCATTTTCAGTGATACTGCCAAGCCACTCATTTTTTCTTACCTGGTCTACCATGATTTCCTTCCAGTTAGTCCCTTGCCATCAATCCACCACCAAGTTTATTATTTTAAAGCACAGATCTGATCATGCTATTATTTCATTTTAAAAAGGAAAAAACAATTTCAATGCCTGCTTGTTTTCAATAGAACAACATCCAGCCTTCTTAACATGGCATGCAAGGCTCTTCATCGTTTGGCCTTAACCTCTTTTCCGAATTTTAGTCTCAACATAAGTATCCTTCATCCAACCATCTGCAAAAATTGATTGTTCTCATTACTTAGTAGTGATGTGCCTGCGATTATTTCCCTCCACAAGGACATCAGCAAATTATAGCCCATGAGCCAAATCTGACCTACTGCCTGTTTTAGTAAATAAAGTTTTATTGTCACACAATCACACCCGTTCATTTTCATATTATCTATGGCTGCTTTCAAGTTACTACAGCAAAACTGAGTAGTTGCAACAAAGAGCAAATGTCCAACAAATCCCAAAATATTTACTATCTGACTTTACAGAAAGTTTGCCAACTCCAGCTTCAAAAGTACAATTCAAATGTCCCCATCTCTCTGAAGTCTTCTTGACTGACCTACCTCCCACCTCAAGTCAGAAATAATGGATCTCTTCTGTAAGCCTATAACATTTCATATAAACCCCATTTAGAGTCATTTTCATGATGAGCTTTTCAGAAGTATAAAAGAGTCTCATTGGTCTTTGAATTCTTAGCATATTGCACGCAGCAGCCAAAGCACACAATGAGAATTCAACAAATATTTGCTGAATCGCCTGTAAACTTCGTAGGGAATATGTTTTCATACTCTATTAGGCATACGTCTTGAGAGAAAAGAAAATCTTGAGGCTAGAAATATTTATTATTTTTCCATTGTGCCATCTTGAACAAAACATTTGTTTCTTAGCAGCGATTCTTTGCTGGGCTAGTCTTGAAATGCTCGATCTAGAATTGATCACTGCTTGTTTTGAAGGTGGCACATTTCTCCCACTGCTTCTGTTGACAGGCACTTGGTGTTTGGACTCTGTAGTGGGTCTGGAGAGGCTCGTGTGTATTCCCTTTCCACATGTCATTGGGTATTTGAGGCTGGGTGGATAGAGGTGTATGTTGAGAACCCACTGTTTCACCACCCCCTGGGGTAATCTCACCCTGCCCTTCAGATCCAAGATACATTTCAACTCAAACAAGCTCTTTTCATCTGCCTATAATTTCTCATTGATTTGAGTTTATCCTACCTGCTCTGAAGGCAGGGCCTGCACCTGTAATCACTTGGGTTTCAGCCAGTTGCCTGGACCTTATCTTGCTGTGTTGATACACTGGCTGATACGCTAGGAGTTATGTCTAGGCAGGGTAAGCCCCCCAGCTCAAATCTTGACAGCCCTAAGCCCATCTTCCATGTCTGCCTGAAATTGCTCTTGGCAACCTTGTCTCCACAGCTAGATGTAACCAGTTGAGGTGGTAGATGAGCTCTGCTATGCTTGAGGCCTTCCTAGTCAAGTCCCCTGCAATAGATAACTGGACGTACTTGGAGCTCAAAGGAAGCACTTTGACATTTGATTCTCTTCACACATGTGCTTTTGCCAGCTTAGACAGATGGAAGAACTGGATGTCAAGGGATATCAACAGTTTCCATTGGAAATAACAAAACTGTGTTGTTCATATTAAGCAATACCTTTTTGGATGCAGCATGAGCTGTTTTGTTGTTGTTAGAGATTAAAATCTCAATAACTTTTTGAAATTAGAGTGGCCTTCCCATCCACTGAATGGGCAATGGCACTCGCCTCCTTTCCATACCACTTCCAAGAATGGCTGTACTGTCCTCGTCAGCACTGGAATTTTATCAGCATGGTAGTTTTGTTTGAGACCAAATCAGGACAACGTAGGAACTGTTATTTTTCATTTACTGGGGCCCTTTGATCCCGTTTGGGGCTTATTTGTTGCAAGTGAAAAATATGATCCCTATTGCATGTATCTATTCTTTAGAGTACTTTTTTAATTTTCTTTTTCATTAGAGATCAAATCAGAGTTGTAAGTAGCGTGGTCATTATAGTTACCACCACCAGATTTCACAGCCTACAGTTTATTTCTCTTCCTACAAAATCACCAATCTTCTCTCTTGCATAACAATCGTTTGCAGTGAAGCTACAATATGCCTTTCGTGGGTGCTTTGGTGTTAATTTATTTCACAGTTTCCTTTGCAGATGCAATCAGAGTTACCTTTCACATTCTCGCTTCTTCCTTTTATTGTGTCCCTTTGCTATCGCATTTGTGTGATCTTTTTTTCTGAAAAATGACAGGTAGTGTTTCTCTGCTCACTGGATCAGTGACTTATATTCTCCGTGACTTCTCTATTGCCGTTTAAAAATATATAACATTTTACAGATGTAATCTTAGTTATTTATAACTCATGTTGTGTTATATGAGCAAATTTCTTAAATGATACCTTGGTTTAGGTGTATTCTTTAAAGAAGGAAAGAAATATTCCTTGCAAAGTGTTTTCCTCTAAATTGTAAATGAAGGAAAAGCTCTCAGTAAGATTATAATGTATTTTTCCTGATATCTTAGTACATCAAACTGCATGAACATTATTTTTATATAAGTGATCAAGTTGTGGTGTTTAATAACACGTTATTAGAGCAAAAAGAGTTTTCCCTTTTGATTTATTTGGGTATGTTCTGGGTGACTTACAGTGCTTTACATATTAGAACTGGTTTGTCAACAATTAACATTCTAGGTTTTTTATATCACCCATACTTCAGGTAATAGAGGATTATTAAACTGCAACCAGTATGTTAGAAATCTGCCAACTGGTAATAAAGTTCTTACGTATAACAGCAGCTGAGAAATACTGCTGTATATTTATGCATAGATTGCTAGATGGCCTGCAAACCACAGGGGCTTGAAATTCAGTGCAACCAGCAGGTGGCGCTGCTCTTCTGTAAATGAAATCTAACTCCTGGGTTGGCTTCTAGGTAGGTACCACCCCCCTCCCACACTTTCTGCTTTTTCTCCAGATTCTGTCCTTTACTTCCCCAAAATAAGTGCCTTAAACTGCTTTCTTTTTGAGGGGATATGCTTCCACTAAGACAACACCTCAATTGCTAAGTTTTCTTTCAATCCAACTCTCTTGATTTTAGTACTGACTTGAAACAAGTTCGAGTTAAATAAATGTTACTGTGTTTTTAAAAGGGAAATTCACAATACCAGATTCCCACCACCAAGGCTGGATTGCCTCTGCCATCTGCTTATAGATGGCAAGTTCCCATTTTTATCTACTACTTATTTACTCAAAAGGAGCACTGGTGGTGCAGTGGTTAAGCACTCAGCTGCTAACCGAAAGGTTGGTGGTTTGAACCCACCAGCTGCTCTGCGGGGAAAAAGATGTGGCAGTCTGCTTCCATAAAGATTACAGCTTTGGAACCCTGTGGAGCGGTTCTGCTAGGTCCAATAGGGTTGCTATGAGTCGGAATCAACTCCAAGGCAATGGGTTATTTACTTACTCAAATTAACTCCATAGACTTCACTCCACACCAGGATAATGAGGTATGTACATTTTTATAAAGATGGCTTATGTATTGGATTAATGTGCTATATAAAAATAATTTTAACATGATGCGCTTTCATCAAGGATTATCTAGAATCCAAGTTAACCAAAGAATGTTGCTTGTCTGTCTGGGCCAGAACTAAATTCCTGACAAACAGGACTGGTTTTTTGTTTTTGTTTTAATAAGGCTGTCTACACAAAGGCTGATCAGCTTAGTCGATTTGGATATCAATGAGGAAAAAAACAAACGGACACAAAACTGCTTTTTAAAAATTCTTTTATACACACACAGCTTATTTTTCAACTAGTTTTTTTTAGATGACACAGCTATGTTTTTTCACCAACATCTTTTTGTTAACCGACAATATTCCTTTTACACAGAATGTTTGGGTATAAACATAGGCCTGTATAGGAGACAACGGATTCATTGAGGTTATGGAAGGAGAGAATTCAAATAAATTCTAGGATGATTCATTTATCAATTTATTTTCTTCATTATTAAATTCTACTTCTTGAGCCATAAAGAATTTTGGATGAATGTATTTTACTATTTTTATAATTCCAAAATTTGCCATTGAGACAATTCCAACTCATAGCAACCCTATAGGACAGAGTAGAACTGCCCTATAGGGTTTCCAAGCAGCGGATGATGGATTCAAACTGCCGATCTTTTGGTTAGCGGCCAAACACTTAACCACTGTGCCACCAAGGCTCCAATTAAAAAATTTGAAACTATTATTTTTGAGAATCTAGTAGGAATTGTCTCTTGAGTTGTTTTAACTTTTCTCTGGCACACTGGGCTAGGGAGTACAGGTCAAGGACCAGATAACAATGTATATTCTTATTTTATTAACCTATGTGCTTTGGGCGAGAAAATCCTAAAGTCTTATTGACTGGATAAAACCAAGGAGTAGAGGATTGGGGGAAACATTTCTTTCTGCATGAATCTACTTTCAATCACTGATTTGGTTGAAACTGTTTTTTTAATAATACTTATGGCAGTCAGTTTTCAAGTAAAAGTCAAACCCTGAGGTGTTTCTTGCCAGTGCTCCTTTACTGTGGGGTGGGATCGGCTCAAGTAGTTAGAGACAGGAAATAACCGCCCGGAGTCAAGGCTAGATGTACCTGGCCCGTGTTGAGAAACTGACCATGGGGGTTTCCCAGGACCCCTTTCCGAGGCATTAAATAATGGTATTTTCCTGTCAAATACACTCTCCAGAATGAAAGTGAGACCTCCGATGGAATTGTACAATTGCCGGGGGCTTCCTTGTTTTTAATTCCATGTGCACGTGTGTGTCTTATCTTGGACCCCTACAACTTTTAAGTAGCCAGAAAGAAAGTGGGCTGAGCTAGGCGGTTCTGGTAGACTCTCCCAAGATGCAGGGCACCCATTCTCCTCCTTGAATGTGAGTACTGTATTTAAATAGATGGAAGAATAACTTTCAGAGGATTCGATTGCCACCAGATATTATCCAAATTCCGTCATTTGGAATTTAAAGCCTTACTCTTTCTCATGTACATCCAGCTATGGCCTCAAATGGATCTTCCTGTTCCAGCCAAACTGGTTTTCTTATAGTTCCTGAGATTAGTCCTTTCGCGCTTCTCTGCCTTTGTGGAAGCTGTGCCGCCACCTGGCATGCCGTTCTCTTCTTTGATGGCCCCTCTTTGCTTCTGCAGCATCATGGCAGGGGTGCCTCCAGAGTGCCAGGCTCTGTATTTGGCTCTGGGGATACACAGGTGAAGCTGGCTGACATCTTTATCCGTCCAATTCTTGTTTCAAATCTTACTTTCTTTCCTGAACACCCCAGACCCTCCAGCACCTATTGTTTAAGGCATCTCATTTAGCCCTCACCTGACATTACCCTGTGACATCTTTTCTAATGTTGGTCGATAGAACTTGAGAATTTGTATATGTGTATATATATATGTATATGTTTAAATGCTATTGTCTCATTTCTGCGACTAGACTTGTGTCTCTCTCTTATTGTGCATCTTTTAAAAGATTTTAAAAAGAAAGGAAGGAGGGAAAGAAAGAAAATGAGAAAACAATGTCCAGGCCCCATCCAAGCACTGCTATCTTGTAAAGTTCCCCCATTGATTTTAATGGGAACCAGGGTTGAGAACCAGGGTTTATACCACACATTTCTTGGACCAGGAATCCTGCTTTTCCTACTCTGTGGTGCTTCAGAGTTGAGTGTGGTAGGAAATGCTCAGTAGTTATTGGTGGCTGGATAGTTATGAGACCTTCAGTCCTGGCTGGCCCCTGTAATATCAGTCACGAAACGGAACAATAAGCCCAGACTAATTAAAAGTCAGAGCTGAATGGGTCCTTATACAGAATTAGTGCCATTCCCTCATTTTGCAGCAAAGTAACAGAGGCCCAGGAGGGGAACTACCTTGCCAAGCCCACATGGTTGATCCAAGCAAAGGCAGGACTAGAACCCAGGGCTCCTGGTAGCTATCGTCAAGTCTGACCCTGACTCGTGGCTACCCCATGCACAACGGAACGAAACACTGCTTGGTCCTGTACCATCCCCATGATCGATTGTGGATCAGACCATTGTGATCCATAGGATTTTCATTAGCTGATTTTCAATGTAGATCTCCAGGCCTTTCCTCCTAGTCTGTCTTAGTCTGGAAGCTCCTCTGAAAACTGTTCAGTATCTTAGGGTGATATTTATTAGGAGCCTTACCAGATGCTTAGTACCATGAGAGTTTCAGAGATGTGTGAACAATAGTAGAGGAGCTTATAGTCTAGTTGGGGAAGTACTGCACACTTTGATGGAAAACGAATTAATAATGCAATAAAAATAAGGAGGTGTCAGAGGGGTGTGACATGAGAAATGCCAAGGGATTGTTTAAGACAGGAGGGATCATACCTTGTAACAATCATCTGGGAAGACTTCCTGGAGGAGGCAGACTTAACCTGTTCCTTGAAGGGTGGATAGAGTCAAGTTAGGTGAAAGGCAAACATGATGGGATGGAATAGTGAGAGTCACTCTTCCCCGCCTCATCGTTCTTCTGCCCCTCCCACCAGGCCCCACGTACATACACCATACCGTGACCTTCCAACCGCAATTCCAGGGAAAGAGCCCTCACAATAGGGCAGCACCAATTTCCTGTAGTTTAGAGATAACCATGGGGTTTCCCAAGTTTCCATCTGACTTTGATTTGTTAGTGTTCTGAATGGTCCCAGGCCTCTACAGTGAGGCCTGTTTAAACTTCTGGCTTTTCTTATTTTTTATGACACTTGGCAAAGCCTAATTTTTTTGACCTGAGCAGTTCATCCGGGTCAAATGAAATATGGGACAAGTGTGACAGTCAGACGAGATGCAAAGGGCGGCAGTGGTTCATCTCAGCACGGTTCTGGACAGTGGGTGCAAGTCGGTTGCTTTGGGTCTAGGGGTGAGCATGAGTCTGTTTATGTGGAACAGAGTGAGCAGAAAACAGACAGGCATTGTGGAGAAGGGCACCATCGAGTTACTTTGATTCGTAAAACCCAAGATGATGATTTGATGGTGGGTAATGTTTATTAAGAGCTTTCCAGAAACTCTTCCAAGAGTTTTCCTGTTTTCAATTTCTTTACTGCTCACAACCAATTTATAAAGGAAGTACTCCCATTAGTCCCATTTTATAGGTGAGAAAACTGAAGTTAGGTAATTTGCCAAAAGCCCACGTTCAAACCTAGCAGTGCAGCTTCAAGGCCTGTGTGCTTAACTGTTACCCTTCCTGCCTCACAATACGAGTTGACGTTTGTAGAGGGTTATCTCATGCCTGGAGTCCCTGGGTGGTGCAAATGGTTAATGCGCTCTGCTGTGAACCTAAAGGTTGGAGATTCTAATCCACCTGGAAGCACCTTGAAAGAAAGGCCTGGTGATCTTCTGAAAAATCAGCCATTGAAAATCCTGTGGAGCACAGCTCTGCTGGTGTTGCCATGAGTCAGTCAACTCGACGGCAACTGGTTATCTCATGCCTTACAATCCTTATAACAGGGATGGCAAACTTGAGTGTTTGTAGTGCCAGGGCCAGAAATGTAAATGAGGGGTGCCTGCCATTTGTCTAGGGGTACAGTAGGCAGCAGTGGACTATTTGACCAGCCCCCGAGCTCATGCCCCACGAGACAGTTAATGTTCTGGGAAGGAGGGCCAGTCTTCTGCAAGATTTTTCTAAAGAAGCTAGAAATCCACATTTTTAAGTGCAGTCTCCAGACTTAAATACAGTTCCATAAATGACACATAAACCCTGTCAACCATCACAGTGGAGCTGGACAGAGGTGGTCCTCAGGCTATCGGGGGGTGGCTCCTGGTATCTCATTTAATCCCACAGCGTCTCTGAGCCTTGGCATCCTTGCCTGCCCTCAGGGATAGCAGTAGACCCTGCAGCATCGGGTGCTGAGTGACTCGGTCGAGGTCAGTGCGCCAATGAGGGTCAGGCTGGGACTTGAGCCGGTGGCCTGACTCCAGAAGCTCAAGTTCTCATGCTGTCCTCAAACGCGCAGAATTTTGGTGGCACGTGGTCTGGATTAGATGTCAGTAGACCTGGGCCCTAGTCCTGGATTTGCATATTAGTGTAGCCTTGAGCCGTCCTGTTTCCCACGTGTAAGAGAGGGGAGGCCAGAACATGCCTAAATCCCATCCTGGCCCTGCCCCTGGAAAGGCCATCTTCTCTTCTGCCTGCGCTGACCACAGCGGGGCCCGGCAAGTAGCAGCATTTTAAAAGTGTTGCCCAGGTTGCATCTGAGATAACCTATAGTAGCACTTATACTATAAGTGCTAGAAACTGATAGTGAGTTTATAGTTCAAGAACAGCTTTAAAAGGTGACTATGCCCTTCAGAAATATACTAAATGCCGTGTTTAGTGTAAAATCACAATCCGGACTGGTCCTTACTTCCCAAGGTTAAAAGCGTAGAGTATTTCTAAAGTGCTCCGGCAGAACATTCTTCATCAGACCACGCAGTGCACCTGGGTTGCGCTAAAAGCCCATGCATTTTACCTTTATCTGAGTTTCAGAGAAAGTATCAGTGCAACCATCTGGAATGCTTATTAGAATTCCACGGGGCTCTTGACTCAACCGGTGCAATGGAAGATACACTGTTTATGGATATGCGGATAATAATAATAATGATGATGTTAATAATAATGATGACTCGTATCTGTATAACATCTTCTGGTTTAGAAAACAGTTTTTCACATATACACAATTAGATTCTAGGCTGGTCTTCAAATAGCAGAATCATTGGGGCAAGCCTTAATTCAGAAAAATGTAAACAGCCAAGTGAAAAAGGAAGTGAAAGTATGGTTGACGTCTTCTGCTAGTCATGTTTATTTGAAGCTGTTGAGGGAAAGGAGGAATAAAGAGAGGAGCAGGGTAATATCTGAGTCAAAGCATATAAGCAAATAAAAACTTTACCCCCAAAGTGGAAATGTAAATCAGCGTTGTGTTAACCATGAGAATTTGATGTGAGATATGAGAGACCTGGTCCTTTCTCTCTTTTCTGTTTCTCACCCTGGGCAGGTGGCAGATCTCAGATTCCTGGGGCAGCATGATCTTTTGTCCACTCCTCTGGATTTCTGACAATTTGTAAACCCACAAGGAAACAGTGCTTGCAAGGCCCTTCCTTAACAGTCTCATGCAAACAGCATGAAGTGATGAAAAGAAAGGACCCTTGCTGTAGATTTGCCTTGCCCAGGCCTGAAGGAGGGAGAGAGCAGGTAGACCCACATCACAGACACACACTAAAAGTCCTTGTTTGTAACCTAGACCGCCCTTGAGAACTGAGCAGGGCCACGACTAGGGTGAGGAGAGTGAGGCACTTGCCTTAGGCACAGAATTTCAGGAGGCCCCAGAATAATCATTTATAAAGATAAATGATAGTTTAATGTATTTTTTTTAATATAATGCAAAAAGAAAATCCATTAATAACAAAATATCAGAATTTTTAATGAAGACAAGATCAGTAATGTTTTTAATGCCGGTGTTTTAAGTTCTGAATTTCACAAGTCAGTAGGGGTTAGGACTGTAAGGACAACAGAAAACTGGCAGCTGCTGCCATTTACGTGAGCAGTTTCAGTGAGCCAGGACCAGTGCCAGGACTTTACAAGCATTTTCTCTTGATACCTTTCAGAGGGGCCCGATATGACCTACCAAAAAACCCACTGCTGTCAAGCTGATTCCAACTCATAGCAACCCTATAGGACAGAGTAGAGCTGCCCCATAGAGTTTCCAAGGAGCACATGGTAGATTCGAACTGCTGACCTCTTGGTTAGCAGCTGTAGCTCTTAACCACTACACCACGAGGGTTTCCATGTCCAAATCTATTTGATAATAAACCATATTAGAAAATAGCTCCTTTACAAGCTCCATAAATTCCATCACAGTCCATTTTGTCTTTGTTAAGTGCATGGGTTGAAAATTACAATCCCTTTATTCACAATGATCATTTTAGACACACAGCTCAAAAAGATCAGCATTAACTTTATATATATATATATATATATGTATATATAAGCATGCTTGTATCTATTAAGCACCACTGCTTTGTAGTCTCCAGCTGATGGTTTTATTAAGTGTACTGCAGGAGGGGAAAAATCAAGGATAATTATAAATTCATAAATACATAATTCATTGGCATAACATGATTTTAATGGAATAAATACGGAATTATCTATTTCCTCAAGAAAATAATGGAGAGGTCCTGATTAAGCCCATAATCTAGTACATGTGATATTCTAGCCAAACTGATGGGGCACATTTTCTTTTCTGAAACTACCTTTGATAAGAAATGCATTACAAACTCATCAGTTTGGCATCCTGTTAACAAAGAGACAGCAGCCGTCTGGATCATTCTGGATTCACAGTGAAACTGCCACACCACGTATCCTCCAACTAAAGCTTTGCAAGTTTGACAAGGGGCAGATGAATCCAGGAGTTACCGTGCAGGGGTTTAAATCTATGCGGCAGCTGACGGTTGAAATAATCATCTATATATCGCTCTGAGCTAGCTGGGGAAAGGTTGACACTGTATATTTTCAACACATCTAGTCTAATGGTTAATCTGTTGTCTTGTACGGAGCTCTTGCAGGGTAGACTTGTAGCACGTCCTGACAGCTGTGAGGAATTGCCCATGTAGATGTGGTTTGCCTTGATTCCAAAGTTCTGGGAGAATGAATCCAACTTAGCTTGAGTTGGAAGATGAGAAACTCACCTGACTTGTGTTCCCAAACCCAAGGGAACCAGCAGAGCTTATAGCAAGTTGAGTGGGAGGGAGATCAGAGTCATCAAACTACCTCCATCCCCCTGACTTCTCCAAATCTGTGGGCTTCCAGTGGGTTCCATGTGAGTTTCTTTTATTATTTGGCTGTGTTTGCAGATCAGGAAGAACATTGCCCCTTTTGACAACTGGAAAGCTAGGAAAATATGAGAAGATAAATTAGAGTATGAGTTGGCAAACTTCTTCTGTCAAAGGCCAGATAGTAAATATCTTCAGCTTTGCACCTATCCAGTCCGTCTCTGTAGCAGCCACTGGACTCTGTCATCGTAGAGCCAAAGCAGCCGTAGACAATATGTAAACAAATGACCTTGGCTGTGTTCCGATCAAACTTTACTTGTAGCCACTGAAATTTGAATTTCGTAGAATTTTAATGTGTTAGGAAATTTTATTTCTCTTTGATTTTTTTCCAGCCACTTAAAAACATGAAAACCATTCTAGCATGTGGTCCATGTAAAAATGTGGCAGGTCGTAGCTTGTTGACCCCTGAACTTGAGAAAGACCAGGAGACAGGAGGCAGTTGTTGGTGTCAGGGACATGCAGGTTTCATTCCTGCTCTTAAACTTCACCCCACAAACATGTTCCTCTCGTGCTGGGACAACTTCAAGTGTTGGGAGTCAGTTATACTTTTTGGTCCTAGAGCCTTTACCGTCTAGTTGGTGTAAAGAGTCGACAGTGGGGTGGAGGGGAAGGAAAGAAAAGTTGGAACATGGTTGTTTTTGTTGGACTCATGCTTATATTTTCCCCAGTTTAATTAAAACAAAGGAAAAATTATCTTCCATCATCTGCCACCTTCCCATTCCCCAAACTCCATAGCGATGATTCAGGGAAATTCTTGGCAGTTCTCATTTCAATTGTGTATCTGCTCTTAGAATTCCGTTGTTTTCTCTGTGTCTTGTCTCTGAAAATCTAATTCCTAGTGATCTTTACTTGAGACTTTTCTCGGCCCTTGAGGCAATGGAGATGGTCTGTTTCAAGAACAAAAAAAAGAAAAGAGCCAAAGGCAGCCAGGTCTCCAAATGGAATTTTCTACCGAATACTGAGCAGGGCAGAGAGTTGGGCAAGTTATTAGAGCAGGTGTAATAACTAATAGTTTTAGTGAAGATAAATCAGCTGAGATTCTAGATACCAGGGGCTTTAATGAACGTTGGACTTCCACCAGGATCTGTATAGAACATGAGGCATGTGGTTTGAGATGGAGTGAGTGTGCACAATGGGTACTTGAATCTACCGTTTGATCCTAGAGGATCCATTAGGCCAGCAGTCTTTCTATAGAGAACATTGCATTCCAGGTCGTGTGGATTTCTGTTAATATATTTATATAGTATTATTTCTGTCTCCCATGTAGGAGCTGAATTCTTTCATTACTCTGTGTTGATGGACTCAAACTTACACAATTCAGGTTTCCTAGGCAGTGAATAGAGCCAGAAATATACCCTGTGATTAACTTCTACATAACCTATTGTTCCTTAAAGTCTCCCTCCCCACTCTCCTATTAGCTCCACAAAAGCTAGAAATGAAAAAGCTCCAACAAGCCTCCCCTTCCCTGCCCCCTCAGGCTCCTCCCTGTAGCCTCCCACAGGACAGGTGCTCCCCGCGCCGGTGCCAGGGCAGGATGGACCCCTCGGAGAGACTTTTCCATTTTTATTTTACATGGCAGATTTCTTTTTAACCTCTACTCTCTAGCTTTCCCAGCTATATACACATTTCATATTTCTCAGCTAGGAGTTGCCAAATTATCCTTCCTGATAATATGTATGATAAAGTGATTGTTAAATTGTAAAGTGTTATATGTATTTAGAGTCCCTGGGTGGTGCAAACAGTTACTGTGCTCAGCTGCTAACCAAAAGGCAGGCAGTTCAAGTTTACCTAGAGGCACCTCAGAAGAAAGGCCTGGAAATTTGCTTCTGAAAATCAGCCATTGAAAACCCTATGGAGCACAGTTGTACTGTGATACACATGGGGTTGCCATGAGTCAGAATGGACTCGAGGGCAACTGTTGTTTTTTTAATATGTATATTGAAGATACTATTGTTAGGGTTGCTTTTGAGGGGCAGCATCCTTCATCCTTTCATTATCTGTGTCTTAATATTCACCATGATCTTCCAAAAAATAGTTTTATAGATTGTTCTTATCAATAATACATGTTCATCAAAATTCTGGGGTGACGTATGTTACCTGAAGGTTGTCAGACCACAAACTTGCATTCCGAGTATAGGACCCACCTTAACTCCCTTGTGTTCTGATACTAAGCTGCCCACTGACCCTCTGGGCACAGAACGTGGCTTTGATGTCCGTCTTATTCTAGCTGTACTGAGTGTTCAACCTTATGATGGGCACGTAGCTTTCCCCACTGTGGGATGCATCGCGAAACAATTGTATTACCAAATTTGCAGTATGGGTTATTTACTTGGTGTTTGTTATTAATATTTAGTATTATTGTTACTGTTATTTTTTGCTTTGTTGGTTAAGGAAACATCTGTACCCTCTCATGGGTCCCGCTTGTGTGACAGGCAGCCAGGGTTCTGGTAGTCTATGATTAACAGAACAGGAAGTGTCCCTCTGTAAGGCAGGCCCCACTCAGTGTTCCAACCCAGTGGTCATGCTCTGGTGGTCATGTTGCAGGACCTTGAGAGGTGATTAACCCAGAACTTCTGGTGAACGTCTTGGGCAGTCATATTAGAGAGACGTCAGCTCAGCTTGGGAGTTTTGTCCATTTTGAATTAATTGTTGCCAAATGACTGTGTTACCATGACTTACATGGGATTGTTTTTTCTTGGGGAAATGTCAAAATAAAATAAAAGGCACACTGTTTGATCTCTGTTCTAGCAATTTTCCCCTCTCTCCTTCCCTTAATATTAGTAAAGCAACACTCATAGGCTAGAAGACAGAAAGCACCCACCCTGTTTTCGTTGATGACACTGATGATACCAGAAGTTGCTACACATCACCTTGTCTTAGGAGTGACAAACCCATGGTATTTAATGCAAGTCAGACAACAATATCACAACCAGGGCAGCTGACCACGCCAGAGAGAAAACAATAGGCTAACACTGAAGGTTGATGACTTGGAATAAGAGGATTATTTGGTAGGATTCATTTTTGCAGGCTCCAGGAGATAATGGGTCTGATCCTGCTGCTAAACTGAGTTTTCTTTGTATCTGTGAATGTTGTGAGGGAGCGGGAAGCTTCACATGTGTTTGGAACTTACTGCACAACTTCTGAATTTTCACAGGTATTATCCTTACTGACATCAATGACAATAACACAGCAAAAAAGAATGCCAGGAAGTCATTAGGGTAAAAGAAAAAAGAAAAGAAAAAAACTGCAAATCAGCTGTGGGAGAGGAACCTTCATTTTAATTTAAAGCCAAGATTCTATTCAACGTTAAGATTGGTTTGGAACCTTTATAAAGAAAAATTTCACAAAGGATTAATTTCCATTTTCTTTTCTCCTTATTGTTTGGCAGTCAAGGTTGCAGCTAGATCACGCTATCCCAAAGACCCATTTGAGTTCAAGAACGCAACTCCCAGTTCTCGGCTTGTGACCGAGCCAGGTGAAGGAGTACTGGAACCTATCTCAATTTTTAATAACTACAACGGGTGTCTGCTCTGCCCTGCACCCCTCAACATTCTACTGTAACATGCTGAGCTCACTTGAAGAAGAGAGATGCACCACTGTGGCTTTCAGCATGCACTTAGCTTTCTGGGCAGCAAAATACCAAACAGAAAAGCCATATAAAACAATAAATAATAATTAAAACAAACGCACCCCCAAACTAGCAGCTTGCTCAGACTTTCAAAGGAAGCCCTGTTAGCTAGATGCCTTTGCATTCAAACCACTTTGCATGACTCTTACTCTGAGTGATTCCAGTGTGAATATGACATTACTAATGACCTGCTAAGTGTGTGCAGATGTGGCTTTCTCCAGATGTGGTGATTAATAACGTAATGGAGATAGCCAGGCGACTCATGTTTATGGGTTGTTTGCCTTTTATGACGTTTCCGAGTTTATTTGCTTTGAACTATTTTTTAACTCCAGCCAACAAATTTACCTTTAAGTCCCAAAGGGCATCATCCCCTAAACTTTGTTGGGAAACAGGGAAGAAGGAATGTGCCCCAGGCTGGAGCTGACTGCTGGGTCCATCACATGCTGGCATTGGAATATTCTGGAAAGCTGAAAGTTGTAATCGTTGCTCCATTTTATTCGAAGGGCCTGTAAAGAGACACTGGTGAACGCCAACACAGTGTCTGCAACCTGGCTAAGGCAGAGAAAGAAAGAGATTTCTTTAAAAATTATCTTGTAAAATATATGACCATCTTGAAATAAGCTCAGAGTCCTGGCCAGTGTTTCTGGAAGATGTTGCGTTTCGTTTGCTTGCAAACAGAATACTGATGAGAAGTGGAGTAAAATGTTGTTACAGATGTTCAACTCTGCATTAAGGCTGTTGGAATTACCACCACATCTTAAATCAATTCCCAGAACGTTGTCTGGAGGTTATGTCATTGAAATAATGAATCCTCTTTACTGAAGTATAAGCAAACATGTTAAAACATCATTGTAACTTTCAATTAAACTCCAGTGTAAACCAGGGGATCTGAAGCCTCATTAGACTTGCCTGACATTTTTCTAGCACTGAGTCTTCCCAAACTGTAAAACTGTTAGATTCAGTGCCTATTAGGCAAGCGAGGGCTGGGAAGTTACAACTGCACATTAAGTGTTATACTTAGGGATGTGCAAAAACAAGCCCTTGAATTTTATGAGTAGTTGGAGACTGGATGGAGTTCAGCTCCTATAAAAATTCCACGTTGGATTTCTGAACTTGTTTGTGTTTCAGAGAAGCTGGTATGTCAGGGTTCTGTCAAGGATCATATCTTCATGGGACTTCCACAGCAGAAAGGCAAATGAAAATGCAAGAGACAGAGGTGTATTTTAATTAGCCAAAAAGTCAGTTAAATATAAGCCAGTAAATGTGAGTTGTCATGAGGTAGTGGCCCGTTACTTCAATACATTTGTCTTTCATGAAAGTAAGTAAATTTGAGTTGCCCTTTTAATTCAATTTTTATTCTTCTCATGCAGTCCTGGAAGCCATGAAATGAAAATTATATTTTATAGCTTAACTAAAAGTTTTCCTAGACCCGCTTTCTTTAAATATGCAGAAATAGATAGAATCCATATAAAGGATAATAATTAAATATGGTTTATATCTTACTTATGAGAAAGAAGTGATCACTGCTTCTCTTGTGGGATCTAAGCCATATGTAATGGTCTCCATTACACAGCCTTCATATATTTCAGCTGGAGACATTTCCCCCAGCTCTTCAGGGAACAGATCTGCATTTCCAGGCTGTGAGCACAGGAGGAAACCTTTGAACACAAGTTTCATTTAAGAGAACAAATTCCAGTTTAAATGCAATATGATTATGATGGATGATCTTTCTGAGTGCAATGAAAATAAATAGTTTCCTTGCATAGAAGGAGGCATAAATTTACCACCAAAATGAGGTATCTCCCTGGAGCTGGCTAACAGGTATTAACTTGCAAGAGCTCCCATGTGAAGATTGCTCTAAGTAAACATAGATAGTGGTGAGGTGTAACGATAATAGGCACTTACCCAAAGGAGAGTATTCACTGTAGGCCCAATGTAAATGGGGGCACAGAAGTTAAGCAAGAGAAACCGACAGGATTGCCAGTGAGGATGATAGCTATTCAGGTTTTAACTAATACAGACTCATTATATAATTGCATAAAACCATGCTAACGTCTGGTAGTCTTCATCAAGCTAACCGTTGTAGACTAGGTTAGATAAAAACTTTTTGGATATTTTATTCTAACCATAAGAAGGCTTGTGTGAAAGAAAAGAACAGAACTTGCAACCCATCGGACACACTCACATGCGCATCTATATCATCCTAACCACAACACAGCAATTAACAAGTGGTCCATAGTACAAGGTGACCTTGGAGTTACTGCAAGACTTTCTACCCCATCCTAAGATGGGGGAAGCACAAAAGTATACTTACTTATGCACACATGCACATGCACGCTCACACACACACACACTCGCTGCCTCTCTACCCTGCTGTTCCCTGGGATGCAAGATTCCCTGTCCTTTGAAAGGAAGATGAATTCAGGTCAAGCTCAGAGTGCCTGTTTGCTTGCCTAGAGATGCATATCGACTCTAAGTGATTTTTTTCAATACCATTTATGTGGCTTGTATTTCTTTCTTTTAATCTTTTAAGTGCTGTTTACTCTCTGTGTGATTTGCTGTGGATACTCATTTCTGATAAGATGTGATATGCTCCCAGCCAAATAGTTCCTGCCTGGAGCACTAAGTGACTGATACGGGCCTTTGGAGCGGAGCGGGTGGGGCAGGTGGGACTGTAAGTGAGCTGGGGGCCTTTGCAGGTGTTTTCTTGCCTTCATTGCTTCTGGTATCGTTCTCACCTCGCACTATGTTGTCTCCTTTCCCTGTGTCAGCCAGGTTTAGACAACTCCAGGCTGACGGTAGAATAGGGGAGGATACAGAGTGTCATAGCGCAGGTTTAAAGGGTCGTTGGATTATTATAATCCCTTTAAACCATTCATCATAGCATAATAAATTTATTTAGGGTTTTCAGGGATGTATCATAGAATGCACGTTCTGATGTGGGTCTTCCTGGCTAATATTGAGTAGCTGAGATGGCACATTCTCCCCTACCTAAGATTTATACACCATTAACATATATCAAGCTTCTTTTGATGTCGTCACTGCTAATATTTCTCTTCTTAGCTTTAAGGTAACCGCTGTGCATTCTGAGTTTCAGGGGCGCTTCCTCCTAGTCTGTGTTGCAGTCAACTCTAAGAATCCAAGGACCCTATTTTTCCTTCTTGATGTTACAGCTTTAGCCTGAATGTGGGGGTGGGGAGAGGACTAGGATTTTGCCGCTGTTGCCCTTGGGTGACAGACTGGGTCCGCATCTACTAATTATCAAGCGATTCTCTTTAAAAAAAGCATGATGCGGGCTAATACATCTACCAAGCTTATTAGTGGGTGTCTTTGGGCAAAAGCAGTGGAGTGTGCTGTGTTGTTTGTGAGCGAGCTTTACATTGCTTAGTGATCTGTGTGGCTTAGACATTTGGAAAACAGCCTCTGGTTTCCAGTCCCTTATGCTGCTCTCCCTTGCCCACCCACCCTCACTGCACCATCAAAGAGATCATTCAATGCCGACCTCCTGCTTCACTTGGGTGCTCTTCTCCAGCTGGCCTCTGACCACACCAGCCCCAGTTCTCCTATCACCTCACAAAGGATCCCCTTTGCAGGGCCCTACATACCTTCCCTCTTGGGAGGTGGAGAGATAAGAGTTGAGTTGAGCTGGGAATTCTTGAGCCAGCATGCACCAGTGTTCCCAGTCCTGAGGGATTGAAACATTGGCCGATAAGGCCTTGAATCCTCACCTCTCCTGAAAGCTCTTTCTCCAGTGTGCAAGGATTCGCAACCAGTCATTTGAACAAACAGCTGGCTGGCAGCCATGATGACGCTGTTTCAAATACAACTTCATCTCTGATTTTGGTTGTGAGAAAACTCATTTGATTACCCAGCAAAGCAACTTAACCAGAACTAACTCTGAGAATAATGCTATGTGCTTCCATATTTTTTATATGCAGATAAATCATGATTTCTTTTGTTCTTATGGCAGGGATATTGACACACTGTTTTAGTCTGTTTAAAGTGCATGTTCAAAATGCTGCAGTGCCAAGAGGGGGTGCTTTCACCTTTTCTAAGCCGGCCTCTTTGACTAACGCGTTTGGTCTCCGTCACTGGGCCCTAAAAAACCGACAGCCATGAATTACTAGTGAGTGACTGAGCCTTGAGTGTGTGTCCTTTGAAATCTTGCCTGTATTTCACAGTCTGCCCTCAACTGTTCATAATCTCATGAGCTGCCTGTATTTCCAGTTGAAGACGAGCAACCGTCCACACTGTCACCCAAAAAAAAGCAGCGGAACGGAGGCATGCGGAACTCGCCGAACTCCTCGCCCAAGCTGATGAGGTAAGGAGAGGGGCCGCAGATGGGGTCCCTCTCTAGCACCTTCTCTCCCCATCTTCGCCTTCTCCCCACCCTGCCAGAGCCCTGTGCCCGCCTCCCCTCCCTCCCCAGCAAGAACAAGGCAGGGGGAGGGGAGGGAGATCATTAGATGGCTTCTTAAAGGCTGGAGTATTTATTCTGTCAGCTTGTCAGCAGTTAATGATAGAGCTGAAAAAATTCTGTCATGAAAAACAGTTTGAAAAGCTGTTTGAAAAATACATAGGCTTTAAAGTCTTAGCTGTCACCGTGTCCTGTCTCTGTGTACTTCCTAACCAGCAGTGGCACTAATGACGGTGGGAACCAATCAGAGGAACTCATGTGGTTAGTTTGCCTCTGGCAAGGCTCTTTCTGCTGGAGTCCCTCAGAGGACTGTTTTCTGTACTTAAGGCCATATGTGAGATGTATCATCACAATCAAAAATGAACCTGAAGATTACCTTCCTTTTATCCTGTCAATTGAAATCAAATTCCTGTTAATTGATTTTGACTCATAAAAAAAAGTCTAATAATCTGTGGACTTGCCAAAGCAAAGTTCAAAAGTAATCCAGTTCTGTGCAGGCCAAAAGCAATATTAATTATGAAATACTGCATGCTTTCTCTCTCTCTCTTTCTCTTTCAACACTACAGCTTCCTCTAGGAAGTGGCAAGTTAAACCAAATTTGCCCAGAGTTCTGCAGGTTCCTATTCTTGACCGATTCATCTTCCATCTCCCCTTTTTCAGTCTTTTATTCATCTGCCAAAACCAAAAATACAAAACCAAACCCTTGCCGTCAAGTCGATTCTGACTCATGGTGACCGCATGTGTTACAAAGTGGGGCTTCTCCATGGGGTTTTCTTGGCTGTAATCTTTATGGAAGCATTCCCCAGGCCTGTCTTCCGAGCCACTGCTGGGTGGGTTCAAACCGCCAACCTCTAGGTTAGTAGTCCAGCACAAACTGCTTGCCCCGCCCCGCTTATTTCCTTAGACAGCCTAGCACCTCAATGAAATAGGAAGGATTGGCAGATTTGCAATCAGTGATTGTGACCATCGCATAGAGACCTGCTGTTTTTGTGGCTGTTGTCCTCTTTCCATTTCCATTCCCTTTGCTTATTGAAATAAAATAATGGTGCTTTTCTTCTCCCTCTCCCCTTCTCAGTCCCATTGGCATCTCCCAGGCCCTCCACATCCACCTCTCTGAGTTGTAAACCAGGGCAGTCCTCCTTCCTGTGGCTGAGGATGCAGGTTCTCAATGGAAGGCTCATCCAGCCCCATCACTCTTCTGTTATGGCCCACCGTTCTTGTTCAGTATTTCCTTAAAAGTTCTCTGCCCTCCCCTTTGCTCAGCCTTACTTGGGAATTGCTGATTTACATGCTTGTTTACAGTTTGTGAGGAGGGATAAAATGAGCCAACTGCCAGCCTTCTCATTTTTATGGTGCCAGTTGTCAAACTAGTGTTCTCTTGCTGTTTACTCACCTTTAGGTAATCGCCTTATCTAACGCTAATAGTTTTACCCATTTAAACTACAGAAAGGCAGGGGCCTCTGCTTTGCCTTAATTTAGAGAAGCAAATAAATAAATAAAGTGAAGCCTGAAAAATCTCCAACCTTTGGAGCCAAATTCCCTGTCCCTGTTTGCTATGTAAAGTATGGCTCGTTTCTTTGATCTTGAGTAATAATAATTCTAAGGAGTTATACTGTTTTCATATGCTTCAAAGCTGTGTCAAAGTTTTGCTGCTTAAGGGTACTTCTTTATTCTGTTGGCTCTTGGGTACCAAGATGACAGGTCTTCTGTACGTGGAGGCTTTTTTAAGTCGTAGCCTTCAGCAAAACATCAAATTACCAAATCCAGGGAAACATACTTTTACACAAATGCCTTCCTGTAGATATATTATACCATATATATTAAATACTTTAGTGTTACACGCTACATTTTATGTGCAATAGAAAGTGATGGTTTGAGGTAGCCTTGGGGGAACTTTTTTTCCACAAGCAGAAAAAGCTAGTGTACACCGTATCAAGCATGGTTTTTACAGGACTTTCTGCCCGAAGGCCTTTGTAAATAAGTAATGATCAACAGATTGGCTGTGGGTTTTTGAAAAGCATGCCTGTGTCAGTTTGCATGACAGGGGAGAATTTTCAAAGTGGATCCTGCTTTCATTGCCTGCCGGAGAGGGACTGAGGGAGGCAGTCATCCTGGGCTGGAGCTGTCTGTTCCCTGGTACATCAGAATTGCTAAACTGGGGTCAGGCGGTGAGGCGAAACTTGCCAACTACAGAACTCAGGCTTCTCATGTTGGTGCCTTTGGGCTGCTGCTGCTGTTGCTACTGCCGCTGCTATGGCCACGGCTTCTGTTGCTGGCTGATTTTCCCACCAGCCCACGGAGTTCTCCATCCCAGCTCAACTGGAATGGGCATCCCATGACAAGTAAGAAAGTCTTAGACACTCCTCCTTTATCAAGACTATCTACATCGCAGGCACTCTGCGTACTCTGCCTAACATTGCTGGTGGTGGTGTTAGCTGCTGTGCCAACTCGTGGTGACCCCACGCACAGTAGAATAAAATCTTGCCCGGTCCTGTGCCAACGCCAGGATCAGTTTTAGATTGGACCATGGTGGTCCATTGGATTTCACTGGCCGATTTTTGGAAGTAGATTGCTAGGCCTTTCTTCCTAGCCCATCTTAGTCTGAACCGCCCCTGAAACCTGTTCAACATCATAGCACCATGCAAGCCTCCACAGACAGATGGGTGGTGGCTGCATATGAGGTGCCTTGGCCTAGAATCAACTTGGATCTCCTGTATGGAAGGGGAAAATCCCACCACTAAATCACCGATGCTTCATGAGTAAGCCCACATACAGCTCTCTCCCCACCTTCCTTCACTTTCAGCATATGAATGGAGAGCTCATGAGCCATTTGTCTTTGGAGCTGGCATTGGCAGTGAGCTTAGCAGAGCCTATTTTTGTTAGATCCCTCTTGTTTATAGATGGAAAACAGAGAGGCTCATACAGCACCTTCTGGCTTCTCCAGCTCCCCCCACCTCTTCGAACACCTCCTTTCTGTTCTACAGAAGATAAGACTCCCAGGTGTAATTTCTTATGATCTGAACAATCCATAATGGAAGCTAATGACTTATTTGAAGTGGGTTTTTCAACATGAGTATGTGGCCTGCTGTTCAAGCAGAATCAATCATCTGGAATTTGGGCAGGTTTTAGTGGCCTATGGGCAGTGATAACGGTAGTCTAGGAGAAACGTGAGAGCCCAGAATGGGCTAGGACAGGCTTTAATTTACCACTGTGGCCTCTGAGATAAAACAGCCTCCTGCGTGCAGGCCCCTTCCAAATCATCTGCCTGCATGAAATGTTACGGGGACTCTGGCACTAATGGTCTTTGTCACCCCTTTGTTCTGGTATCAGGCTTATCCTGTTTTTTAAGTGTCACTTAACTGTCTGTACAATCATTAGGTGAACAGCCTCATTTTGTGTGTCTGGATCCTGATGCAGTATGCTTTTTAGTCTCCCTGACAGAAAACAACTCTCTCAGCCAGATGGAGCCAAATGGCGAGTGTCTGAGCCCCAAGAGTGAACACGTGTAGTAATCACCTTTGGCACCATGTCCATCGAGGAGCAGTGGCCATGGAGATTCTCAGGTCCCTTACCATCTAGGTGCCTGTTATTTCCCTTCCTTGCCTGTCTCTTAACTTAACGTGGACTTACTCAAGGAACCACTCCTAGGTTTCCATGGAAACCACAAGCTACTCATTGCCTAGTGCTCTCTAACTTGGGGGTTTCTGCCTTGTGAAGATAAGCATGTCTTTCTTCTGTTGTAAGGCCCTAGAGGGGAAGAACTTTCTCTCTAAATAACCAAGCCAAGGGTTCTTAATTGTGGGGCCATATTGACCACTTTGAACATCTACTAAAAGCTCTCTAGAAAGTCTCTGGGGAAAAGTACAGAGGACACCATTTTGACTAGAGTTGCAGCAGGTTCATAGAGGAACCCCAGATTATAATCATGTTCAGTTCATTCCATGGCCACCTTCGAGTCATTTTACCCAAACTATTTAGATGATGAGAATATTTCCTCCTGGGTATATGGTATAGGATAAATACCTTGGCTCTCACACCATGTCCTTAAATGGAACCCAGAAAGGCTACGCATTTCAGCTGCCTGCTTCTATTCCTTTTCTCAGATTAATTCCTATCAAGAAAATGTTTAATGAGAGCTTACAGTGTACAAGAAGAGCAGTGGTTGTTCAGTGACAGAATTCTCGTCTTCCATGTGGGAGACCTGGGCTTGATTCCTGGCCCAAGTACTTCATGCACAGCCACTATCCGTCTGTCGGTGGAGGCTTGCGTGTCACTAGGATGCTGAACAGGTTTCAGCAGAGCTTCCAGTCTAAGATGGACTAGGAAGAAAAGCCTGGCAATGTACTTCTGAAAAATCAGCCAATGAAAACTCTGTGGACCACAATGGTGGCCTGATCCCTTTGTACATGGGGTTGCCATGTGTTGGGGCCAACTGAACAGCAGCTGCTAACAATAATAACCGTACTCAAGATGCTGTGGAAGGTCTTTGAGGGATATAAAGAAAGATGGATTAGACCAGGTCTCTGTCTTCAAGTTACTCACAGGAGACAGACATTCATACAGAACAAAACTGAGCAAGAATTACTTGGAGATTCTACTAGCTTGGACTGTGAGAACAAAAAGAGCTGTGATTTACTCTGGTTTGGGGGCTGAGCCTGGTGAAGGAGGTCTCATTTAACCTAGCCCTGAGTGATGAGAGACATTCTCTACTAATAGTATTACTCCTTAGAAGCAAAGATGGTGAGACTACGTCTTATGTACTTTGGACGTTATCAGGAGGGATTAGTCCCTGGAGAAGGACATCGTGCTTGGTAAAGTAGAGGGTCAGCAAAAAAGAGGAAGAGTCTCCACAAGGTGGATTGCAAGCAAGGTGTAGACCCAGGTTTAGTTTCCAGCCAATGCCTCTCATGCACAGCCACCACCCATCTGTCAGTGGAGGCTTGTGGGTTGCTCTGAATGCTAAGCAGGTTTCAGCACAGCTTCCAGATTAAGATGGACTAAGAAGAAAGGCCTGATGATCTACTTCCAAAAACCAGCCAGTGAAAACCCTATGGATCACAATGGACTGATCTGCATCCGATCACAGGGATGGCACAGAACTGGGCAGTATTTCATTCTGTTGTGTGTGGGGTCACCATGAGTCAGGGGCTGACTTGACAGCAGCTAACAGCAAGGAGACTTGGAGTAAAGTGGAGCACCATGAGCCATGATGATTTATGCAGGATGTGACGGTGGACAACTTAAAAAAAGAGATAGCCTCCACCTAGGCTAGCAAGAAGAAGTTGCAGACACTAAAAAGGGAGACATTGAACACTTTGAAGCGACCTTCATGTCATGAGACTCAGAAGATATTATAATGACACTAGCTTCCTGAGTAGAAGGAGAATTTGATGGGAGGAAAATGGATGATACTTTTGGGCATCAACTGATCATTAAGTGAAGTAAACTCATCTGCTTGGTAAGTCCCATTCCCTCACTTTTGACTCACGGCTCTCATGGAGTCTTAATGTTAGGATTGCCCAGGTCAGAGTCTGCCAGGGTGAAACATCATAGCAATAGAAAATGGAAAGATGACCTGAGTCAAGTCAGAGATGGGGATAGAATGCCACCCTCACAATTCTTCCACTGGGCAGAATAAAGACAGGAGGAAGTAGCAGCTTAGCTAAGTCAATTCACCTCTTAATACACAAAGAGCATGTGGCAGGGCCCTGTGGGACTGGAGAAGAAACAAGTAGTGGGCCTCATCATACCAAGACTTGGATGAACTTGACAAAGGTCCTGGAGCAGGTCGCATACTCAGCAGAGGGTCATTATCTTGTCCTCTCATTTTAGTAGCATCTTGTACAATCTCGTCTAGGGCTAAGAACATGTTAATTCTCCTGGGTTGTCTCCCAAACATTAGAGGCAGTGATTTCCTTCCTCCTTGGAGATTGGCATCTGCCTAACTACACATGACTTACTCTGTGGCAACTGTTCTTGATTATTTACTTCTTAGGAAGGGGAAAATGCAAGTAGATAGACACCAGGAAACTGAAGAGAACCTAGTTTTGCCAGGGTGATCAGACCCTGGCACGAAGGTTTTATCCAGGTGGTTTCAGGGATGGCTGTCTGTTGGGATATGGGGGGTGGGCTAGTGGACAGCAGTGTCTGAAGGGAGATGGTCATCACAGAGGAGGGGATAGGCAGTGTTGAAGAACAGGCCAAGGTGGGGCCAGAATCCAAAAGTCAGCACCTTTACAAAGTAGCAGGAAGCAGCAGTCACCCAAAAGGAAAATGCACCGAAGAATGATGTGCATTCAGTTAGAACCATTTACCAGGCTGAAAATTCAAATGTGAGCCCTTCTGAGGAGGCCACCTGAGACCTTCTCCGGTCTCCTGAGGTGGGCACAGCCAGAGACCCGTTGATCATTGAACATAGGCACTTAGCTTCTAGACGCCGTGTTGTTTTCTATGGAGCAAAAGAAGAGGTAGGGAGAAAGTAGGGTTGAAAATGGAATGATGAGGACAAGTATTATACTTTATAAGAACTAATATCTAATTTGCTCTTTTATGTTTGCTTATTTACTGATTAGCTTATGGAAATAAAGGTCAGCAAGAGTGAGCCATTAGTGTAGCATCTAGGTTAAAAACCACCATTAAATGTTGACATCAGCCCTCTAGAGCCAGAGAGTCACAGCTGTCAAGACAGACCATCACCAGTCCTGTATCACTCCACTTGAATGGCATGGCTGCTAGAGTGAGACAGGCAAGGTGCCTGGGGTGCAGCAGTTAAGGAGGCACTCACCCTCAGATTCTCAAGTGCTGGTCCTGAAATTTTGCACTTTGCTCTGCTTACCTGGTCCTGGTCCTGATGAGTAAAACCACCGCCTTCAAGTCTGGGTATTGCTAAAAGGTGCCAACTTTGGTGGGATTTACTTAAGCCACATTGTTTCTCCACCACTTACCAGCAGTGCTTCTCAAATTTTAGCAAGCATCAGAGTCACCTGGAGGACTTTGTCAAATCAGAGCTTGCTGTGCGCCACCACATAGAGTCTGAGTCAGTGGGCCTGAGTGGGGCTCAAGAATTTTCATTTCAAACAAGCTCCCAGGTGATGCTGCTGCTGCTGGTCTGAGACCACACTCTGAGAACCACTGCTTATAAGAATCAGAGCAGTAAGAGAAGCTTGAAGTGATGGGGTCCACCTCTTAGGAATGTTCACCCTTGGCGTCGGAGCACCAGATAGTTGCTTAATGAAAAATGTATGTGTGGACCATTTTCAGACATCCAATGTGTGTATCCCTGCTGAGTAGTTACAGCAGCTGCAAACTTGACTGGGTAGAAACTTAGTTCAGAGTCTCCCTTCAGATCGTGATGCCATTTTTTATGGTGAATGCTCTGTGCCCTAATTCAAATACAGTCCCTGTAAGTGACTGGTCAGATTGTCACAAGATATCAAAGGTGAATGGACTCTTGCTCTGCACGTTTTCTGGTCTCCGTAAGAGGCATGGTGAGTCTCTGTTGATTGATTAAAGAGTGTTTGGAGACTAGAGATCATTCATCCGCTTCTTTGCTGGTTTACTGAATTCGCTTTACTGGGTGCTGGAAATACACAAAGGAGGAAAATAGGAGTTATCTGCTCTCAAGGAGCTCACCCTCGAATGGATGAGACAGACATGCAAATTATTATCTCCGAGAGAGCATCTGTCACATTTCTATAGGACCTCTAGGAAGGGGAAGGTGTCCCTGGGTGGTGGTGCAAATGGTTACAGTGCATGGTTGCTAACTGAAAGGCTGGCAGTTTGAGTCCACCAGGAGGCATCTCGGAAGAAAGGCTTGGCAATCTGCTGCTGAAAAATCAGCCATTGAAAGCCCTGTGGAGCACAGTTCTACTCTGACACACATGGGGTTGCCATGAGTCAGAGCTGATGTGACGGCAACTGGTTTGGCTTAAAAAAAAAGTTGCCATCGAGTTGATTCCGTCTCGTAGTGACCCTGTATGGTTTAGGAGGAGGCTATAACTTCGGTCTCTGTGGTCATCGAGGTTGCCTTCATGAGGGACGCGTGAGCCAAGCTTCAAGGCCTGAGAAACGTCCTGATATCCACTGGCCTTGTGCCTGACATAGTAGATGCCGAATAAAATCAGTATTTGCCGCTTAGATGAGGGACTTGCATAGGGATAAGAAATTCACCTACCTTCTATCAAGCCTTCCATTTCCCAGAGAGACCACTGTGGGTCTGCCTCAATTGAAACGGGATGTTTGTAAAGACAAAAAAAGACCTTATCGTGTGATGAGAAATGAGGTCGTGAGACTCAAGCAGGGGAAAGGATGCTATTTGCAAACCATTTTGTAGCTTTTTTTTGTTTTGTTTTGTTCACTTGTACTTTAATGTAAATTTCTGAAGTCATCGTATTGAACCCATGGCCACAGAACAAACAGATTTGCTGGATTTGCCTTTAAGAGGAATGGTGCTCTTTAAAACATAGTAGCGGTGCCCTCACAGCGGGTTTTCTGGAAAGGGATTGGTGGTTTTGCTCCAGGCTGCTGTCTTCTGGGCAAGCTGTTCATGTTTTACTGTAGCCTGGCGTTTAGTTCACTTCTTGAGATTAATTGATGGCAAGTGGCATTCCGTGCTCTGCAAACCCTCCAGCCAATGATCTTTTCTTCTTTATTTGAAGTCAGCCATGCTTAATTTCTAGCTGTGGACATTGGAGGTGCGAGCGGAGAGGCAAGGAGCATAGATATAGAAAATTCAGCTCAGTAGGGCATCTCTGTTGTTCAGAAGAAAAGGTGGGCGTTCTTAAACCAGGGTACCTTCAGGTATTTGGGACAAGACAAAAGCTTGCCCAGCCTTAACTGACTACTGAACCTCTCCTTAGCACATTGTCCCGACGACGTGGTAGTTTTCTACTGAAGACTCACACAAGTTGCCCTGTAAAATGCTCTTGATGCTCGCCTCCCTAGCTTTGGCGCTTGGGGGCACTGCCGATGCTGAAGAAGATACAGCTGCTCCTGCAGTTGGGGTGGGGAGGCATGGGGATGGGGGAGGCCAGCAGCATTGATTCCAGTCTAGCATACCTCTCCGCTCAAAGTCTTGCTCCTCCTTTCACTAGCTGTGCCTTCTTAGCCACTTCTCTTATCCATTCTGTTTCCATATAGACAAAAAGGTTAATAACAACAGAAATCAGCTACAGCTGTTCCTGCGAGGATTAAATCATTAAATGTAGGTAGAATTTTTAGCACAGTAACATTAGTGAGGGTTCAGCTCACCGTAGTTCTTCATCATTGTAGCAACAGTAGTAGCATTAGTAGTAGAAATAATAGTAGTGACCCTACATCTTTATTATTGAACTGTCTACCTTTCCTATCTCCCCTTACCATAAACAGAGCTACAAATTTATAAGTGAATCCTAAGTGAAGTATAAAGAATGATAATAATAATTAGCACTTATTGAAGACATGCTTTGTGTCAAGTTCTGTGCTAAGTGTATGGCATTTACTTGAGATGGCCACTCGCGTAAATACTCATAATCCTCACAGGGACTCTGTTAAGTAATGATAATGATTAACACTCCCATTTTACAGACAGAGAAACTGAGGTAAGGCACAACAGAGCAAGTATAGGTGAGCCAAGACTTGAAGCCAGGCATTTTGGCTTCATCCCCTTTGGAATTCGATTCTGTTGATTTGACGCAGAAAATTAACTGGCCAATGTCCAGGCTTCTTCTTTGCTTTGAGTTAGGCTGCCATAGGTATTGATGCTCAAATGTGGGTGCAAGTTAAAGACCAGGGAGAAGCTCCCATTGGGGTAGAACAGATCTCATTATGCGTGTATGTTAGGGAGGCAGAAGACATTGACCCAAACTCTTTGAAGAAAGTATTATGTATTTCTGGTATATCTTCATGTATTTCCTAAACTGGTGTCAGGATTCTTTTCTCCCTTAAATGAACAGTGCTCAGTAAGGGAGCTGGCGTTATCAGCTAAGCAGTCCTCGGTACATTATGTCTGCTTTTCTTCAAGGTGGACTATGCAGTAGGTCTGCTCTGCTTCGTAGAATTCTTATTAACCTAAAGTAAGGCAAGTGCAATGGCTAAGCAGTTAGTAACAAATGAGCCTTGAATTAATTATGGTGCATTTTAAGGAAGTTGGCAATTACTTTTTGACCAAGGACATACATGAAGTAGCGAGACATGAGAGGCAGTCTCTAGAATCGGTCCTTGTTTCCATCTAAGTGGTCCATGAGGAGTTGTCTGAGAGCCTTTGGAAGTGGTTCTCTTCATCATTCTGTAAACGATGATGTTGGCAGGTTTTGTTCAGGGAGGTTTCTGATGGTCCTTCCTTCCACGTACCACAAACTGCCCACTTCTCCTCAGCCTCCCCTCACCACAGCAGCATTGGTTGGGGTGCTCGCTGGCAAATGCTTGAACTTTCTTCTATTGATATAAACTCTGGAAACCTGTATTTAGAAACAGAAGTTGCTGTGAACAACAGACTCTTTGTTCTTCACCTGTGTCAGAGATCTCTCAGCAGCATAAACCAACCTATCAGTTGCCATTGTGTTGACTCTGACTCATGGTGACCCCAAGTGTGTCAGAGCAAACGCTGCTCCATAGGGTTTTCTTTTTTTGGCCAGGGCTCCTTTTTTTTTTTTTTTTTCCTCATTCAAAAATTTATACACACCCTTGAAAGGTATTTTACAAAAAATTAGCATAGCACACTTACAAAAATACCTGGAGTGGGGGCACAGGAAAAAAATTATACACAAATTTGTTCTGTGACATTGGTTGCAATTCTCCCTTCCCTTTCCACCCTGGGTTCTCTATGTCCATTCATCCAGGTTTCCTGTCCTTGCCTGCCTTCTCGTCTTTGCTTTTGGGCAGGTGTTGCCCACTTGGTCTCATATACTTGATTGAGCTAAGAAGCACATTCCTCAAGTGTGTTATTGTTTATTTTATAGGCCTGTCTAATCTTTGGCTGAAAGGTGGACTTTGGGAGTGGTTTCATTTCTGCGTTAGGGTGTCCGGGGGCCATAGTCTCAGGGATTCCTCCAGTCTCTGTCAGACCAATAAGTCTGGTCTTTTTTATGAATTTGAATTTCATTCTACATTTTTCGCCTGCTCTGTCCAGGATCCTCTATTGTGACCCCTGTCAGAGCAGTCTTTGGTGATAGCTGGCTAACATCTAGTTCTTCTCAGCTCAGACTGGTAGAGGCTGTGGTTCATGTGGTCCATTAGTCCTTTGGACTAATATTTTCCTTGGTTTTCTTCATTCTTCTTTGCTCTGAAAGTGATGGGCCCAATAGATGTATCTGAGATGGCTGCTTGCAAGCTTTTAAGACCTCAGACACTACTCACCAAAGTAGGATATAGAACACTTTCTTTTTGAACTTTGTTATGCCAGTTGACCTAAATGTCCCCCAAGACCTCAGCCTAAGAAACTCAGTTCCTCAAGGTGTTTGGATATGTCTAGGAAGCTTCTATGACTTTGCCTTGGTCAAGTTGTACTGACTTCCCCTATACTGTGTGTTGTCTTTCCCTTCACCAAAATGAACACTTGTCTGCTATCTAGTTAGTGATTTCTCCTCCCCAACCCTCCCCTCCCTCATAACCATCAAAGATTGTTTTTGGTATGTAAACCTTTTCTTGGGTTTTTATAATAGTGGTCTCATACAATATTTGTCCTTTTATGATTGACTGTTTCACTCAACATAATGCCATCCAGGTTCATCCATGTTATGAGATACTTCTCAGATTCATTATTGTTCTTTCTCATTGCATAGTATTCCATTGTGTGTATGTACCATAATTTGTTTATCCATTCATCTGTTGATGGACACTTAAGTTGTTTCCATCTTTTTGCTGTTGTGAATAGGGTTGCAGTGAACATGGATGTGCATATGTTTATTCGAGTGACAGCTATTATTTCTCTAGGATGTATTTCTAGGAGTGAGAGTGCTGGATCGTATGGTATTTCTATTTCTAGCTTTAAGGAGGTGCCGTATCATTTCCCATAGTGGTTGCTGAATTTTACATTCCCACCAGCAGTGCATGTCCTTAGGGTTTTCAGTGGCTGATTTTTCAGAAGTAGGTCACCAGTTCTTTTTTCCAAGGCACCTCTGAGTGGACAGGAACCTCCACCCTTTCAGTTAGCAGCCAAGTATGTTAACTGGTTGCACCACCCAGGGATTCCTAAGCCAACCAGAGGCACTTGAAATTTCTATAGCAGCAGACGTGGTGAAGATATTTACCCACGGTAAAGAAACTACCTGAGTAGTTACAGACTGTCTTTTTGCTGGAATGAATCAATCTTCTCCCCAGTCCGTGGAACCCACTGAATGTAGAGTAGTGCTGGCCCTTAATGGAATGATAAAGTCATCAGACTTCAGTGCTTCCCTCCAGAAACGCTTTCCTTCCTCTACACACTGCCCTCCAGCCTTTTGATGCCCAGCAGTGGTCAGATAGTTTCCAAATCCTTCTAGCCACCTCTTACCCTAATAACAACATACTGCTTCAAACCTTAAAGGAGTTCTAGGCTCACCCAACATTTAGCATTATGTATAACATTTAATTTGGTGTCCCTGGGTGCAAATGGTTAAGTGCTCAGTGGCTAACTGAAAAGTTGGCAATTTAAATCCACCCAGAGATACCTAGGAAGAAAGCCCTGGTGATCTACTTCCGAAAAAATCAATCATTGAAAACGTTATGGAGCACAGTTCTACTCTGACACACCATGAGTTGGGGTCAACTGGATGGAAAATGTTTTGGTTTTTGTTTGTTTTTTTTAGCTCTTCTGGAATGTCTCAAGTGATGGGAAAACTACTCACTACCTTGGAAAACAACTCATTTCATTTCTGAAACAGCTATCATTTTTTAATATTCTTCCTTATAGGAGTCTTGATTTTGTCTCCATCTAAATCCCACGCATCATTCCTCATCTGCTCTCTGGATCATACACAACTGGTTGCATCTTTTTTCCACTTGACAACCATCACACATCTGAGGACAGATAGTATGTCTGGCCCAAGTCTTCTATCCCTTAGGTTAGGGAGTACCGTTCCTAACATCTTCGGAGTGGTTCTAAGTGTCATTCTGTGGCCCTTTTTATTTGGGTCTTAATTGTCTGAGTGGGCCCCAATGGGTACTAGTGGATCAACCCTAAAACGTACTGATATTTCCACTGACCCTCTCTGGGAAGCCTTCCTTGATGCTCCTCTAATACCAGGCAATGAACAGCTACTTTCTGGGCCTTCCCATACCACCTCATACATTATTTTGCTATAACACTTACCACAGCATATAGTAACTATTGAGTTACATTTCTTCTCTCCTGCTCTGTTGTGAATCTCTCTTTGACCAGTGGCTGTGTCTTAATTATTATTGTATTAATAATTATTAATTATAGTTGTCTTCATAATTATTTTATTCCATTCCCAGCTTAGAAGAGTCATGCTTTTTTTTGGGTTATGTGACTAATTTAAGAAACTGAAGTTAGAATTTCAGATACCATGGCTGCTCAGAGAAGGAAATGTCTGTGTTCAGAGGAATTTTTGATGGTCCTCAGATCAGACTCTTTGGATGAAATCCTGGGTGATTTATATTTAAGGTGAGAGGCTTGTGGAGAGGACAGAATGTAGCAAGGTATACTACTGACAATTCCTGGATGCTTCTGGATATTCCAGCAAAAGTCGTGACTTGTAGCCCTCATGTCAGATTATACCTGATCCCTCTAACTCCCTACCCCAGTTAATGAGGCTTGTCATCAGCTGTCTTTTTCCTCTCATTGAGGGGGTGAATGATCCAAAAGCCTTGCTTATTTACTTTTGTAAGATGAGGGTTAGAGGATGCTACTTCCAAGGAATGATTCCTTCCCAGAAAGATAGGGAACGAAAATGTATCTCTCCCAAGGCACATATTTTCTAAAAGGAATTTTGGCCAGCTTGCTATATCCTTTGCTTTCTTGCTGATATTATGTGAACATAGCCCTGGGTAACTTAAATCCTGAATGCACTGGTGGAAGGTCCTGAGATGGCCCTTATTCTCCAACCAATAAGCAGAACAAGAGAATTTGAACTTGACTTTAAGGAGCCCTGGTGGCACAGTGATTAAAGGGATCGGCTGGTAACTGAAAGGTTGGTGGTTCAAAATCACCTGTGACTCCTCTGGAGAAAGATGATGTGGCAGTCTGCTTCCATAGAGATTTACAGTGTTGGAAACCCTGTGGGTCGCTATATGAGTCGAAAACAACTAGACGGCAGTGGGTTTGGTTTGGTTTTGGCTTCTTTATCTTCAGGACAACTTCATTAAGATCCTCTTGTAACTAAAATATGTTCCTCTGGACTAGGGAGAGTTCATTCCGTTCATTTTCCCAAACCTCTTCTTTATCGATGCTTTTGTCCCAGATTGTGGATATCTGTGGCACTACTAAAGATTTTTCAAGGACAGGGAATAAAAAAAAAAAAAATCAAAATTTGCTCTTGCCCTGATCTGTGACCATTTCTTATCATCACGTGCCCTTTGATTTTAACATTTTTGATCTAGTTCAGTTTTTGAAAGGTGGTCTAAGGGTTTAGAACACCCCAAGACCTCTCAACCGCCAGGCCATTGAGAGGCTATGATGTGTTGGATTGTGCTTCTTTGAAGATCAGATATGGCAGTTCCTAGAGTATTCTAGCATGTTCATCGACGATAACTTTGCAGGATTGCCTCACATAATATTAGTCGTTTGGTGTGGCCGCAAAGCAAATTCTCAGGAGTAAATAAATATAATGAGGGAATTTTCCCATCTTAGGTGAGGGTGGGGCATATTGGGAGGGCCATGGTAGATAAGCCAGAAGCTTAGTTCTGACTCTATAGCCCTTGGAAGAGAGACTGCTGTCTCATTCCCTGTGTTCTGGACATATAAATGTGAAGAGTCAGAATAGAGACATTTCAGAGGGAAAAATACTAAAAACTAAACAGAGGCCACCTTTTGAAGCTTGAAATAGATAATTTGGAGCCCTGGTGGTGCAGTGGTTAAGAGCTCGGCTGCTAACCAAAAGGTCAGCAGTTCGAATCCACCAGTCGCTAGAATTTGAACCTGTTGATATTTTCAATACTGGATTGACCGTACTATTTAGGTAAGCTGGCTCAGTTCTAAGGGTAAGTGGTATACCTGAGACAGTGTCCTAATTATATGCAGTCAGTGTTGTGGAAACCAACAAAGACCTCCTCCAAAACTGAGGTGCAGAATCATTAACAGAGATGGAATCTCGAACAATGAACATGACCTACCTAATTCTGTTGTGATTCTGGGGATTACCCTGCTAACCCACCGGAGGGGAGGTCTAAGGCCCTCTATAGAAACATCTTCCTTTTCCATCAATAAACAAGGCAAGAGTGGGTGATTATAGCCCTGAGAATTCAAGACAAGTCTATTAAACTGCTTCTGAGCTTGTTGCTCTCATCCAAGGAGCACTGTAGTTGGGAAGTGAAAGTGGAGGAGGTGGGGGAGACAGGCATTGGACAGTGAGTGCAAATATAGTTGTCAAGGCAAGGAGAGAGGGCTGCTATTTAATATTGAAATCATGTATTCCAGATGTGGGCATTTGGTAGTCAATCTGCTCTGAAGTGGCATGCTGCTGAATCTTTAAAGGGCTTCAGGCTGGGAAAGCAAAATCTGATTGGGCAAATTGCTAAAATATTTAAAGTGCAGCCTGTTAAAGCTTTTACTGCGAAGAGCATCACTTCAGAAGTTGTAGTCAGAAAGAGCAAGTAATTGGCTTTCCATCCTCATGCCAGTCAGCCAGCATGAGGCTCTATTCCTATTCCTTCCTCTTCATTGCCAATGCTGATAGCAACCCTTTGGGGTGTGTGTGTGTGCGCGCGCGCGAGTACATGAGACAGATTGGATAGCTGGTAAAGTGAGAGTGGGAGGAGTGGGATATCCGTAAAGAAGACGGCTGAATCCGCCAGATGATGTGAAGGCCATTTGAGGAAAAGAGGAACAGGAGCAAGGCAGAATTATCACCTGACAAAGGTCAGCTGTACTTCCTGGTATGTGATGCTGGTTTGGGTAGTGGTCTTTCAAAGGATGGGTCCTACAACCAAAGGAATGGCCTCCGGTGAGAGTCACTTCTCCTCCATCTTCCATCTCCTCTGAGATGTAACTCTGGGGACACTTCCCATTTATAATTTATCACATTTTCCACTTAAGTTTTCTGGTCCTTTTCTCCCTAGGCATGACCCTTTGTTAATTCCTGGCAATGATCAGATTGACAACATGGACTCCAACGTGAAGAAGTATGACTCTACTGGAATGTTTCACTGGTGCGCTCCCAAGGAAATAGAGAAGGTCATTCTGGTGAGTGACCGAACGCAGAGCCGATACCTTCTGCTTCTGTCCCAACCTCCATTTGCTAGGAATGAGGTTTCCTACCTGGATGGTGGGGTGATATACTCACTGGTCCTAATTATTTGTGATGGTTGAAATTAGGAACACATGTTGAATAAGCTAGAACTCTGATCAGGACATGAACTGAGAGTGGAATTTCCAGTCTCTGAATATTTATTCACGCATTGCAATAGTGGTTGATGACATGCTATGTGAAAGGCATCATGGGAGGTGGTATTTACCATGATTCCTGTGGGCGCAGCTCTGGGGTCAGAGCCTGCCTGTACCACTTAGGAGCTGCCTGACCATGGGGAAATCACTGGACCCCTCTGCCCTTTGGTTTTCTTATCCGTATGAAGAGGAGAGGAGAATAGTCCCAAACTCTAGGCTGGTGGCAAAGATTAAAAGATAATACTTAGGAAGGACTTAGAACAGAACCTAATAAATGATTCAATAGAGTTGCCTATTATTATTACTGAATGCTATGAAGAAATCTGAATGCTATTGCATGTTATGTGTTCATGACAGCGTCTTGTATTCTTCTAGTTAAAACAACGCAGAAACCGATGCCAAGCCTTGCATATTTGTGACACTTCTTAGCACCCATCTTAGCATATTTAGGAAAATACATTTGCTGATGATGACAGGGATGAACCATGGGTCCACCTGGAGAGGCCACGGGTTCAGAGCCCTATTTCTTGGGTGGCTCATGGACGTCTCAGTAGAAGCAATGGACTTCTTCTGGTCTGTCCCTAGAATGTCAGCATAACAATCTCATTCTACTCTCTAGTCTTGTCCTATTAAAATCTTTAGGTTTTAATGCCCACACTGACTTTCTTAAATTTTATTGTCTTGTTAATCCATGAACAATGGACTAATAATCAGGAAGATCAGATGGAAGGGTTCTTTCTTCCTTGTGCCCCCAATCCCTAGATTGCCGGGCCTGTTCCTTCAATTAGCCAGGAAAATCCTATCATTTCTGATGTCGTAAACAAGGACTGTTCCAGGTACTCAGAATGGCCCTTTAATTCTCTAGGTATTCCCTTGTGTTTTATCGGAATGGGTGTGTGGTCTCCCAGTTCAGTTATAAGGGATGATACAGTGGTGTGCTGGATGCTGTTTGGGAGGTGGGAAAGTCACAGGCAGAGCACGGAAGTCCGGATTCTCCCAAAACAGCCATTGTCCGACTTACCAGGAGTGCAAATTGTTCTAACCACAAAGCCACCTTGTATGTCTGTATTCTAACATTGTATCCAGTGCACTTTTGCTCTGGTGATCTCAGCTTGGCCTGCTGTCACCCACTAGCAGGTCATAGGCTGGGAGCTGTCTAGGACCCAGAGTTTTGATGGCTTGCCTAGATATTCCTGAGGAGTCTAAGCTAACTAATAGCCAATCACCATCCCCTACGACTGTGGAGGAGTTTAGGGAGGCGAGTTACTACTTCTCCCATCTGAAAAATAACATCATTCAACAAACATTTATACGAGCCTACTGTGTGCTAGGCACTGTTCTGGTTGCTAGGGATACAGTGGGGAAAACCAATGGCAACTGCTCTCATAGAGCTTGTTTTCTAGTAGGGGCAAAGAGAAGACTGCCAGGTAGACAAATGAGTAGATAAGAACATTCCAGATACTGATAAATGCTATGAAGGAAGCAAAGCAGGGCAGTGGGCTACAAAGAGCTGGAGGTGCATTCTGGTCCAAGAAGCCCCCTCTAAAGTAACATTTGGGCAGAGATGAGAATGACAGGAGGGGCCAAGCTATGTGAAGATACTTTGGAGTTGGGTGTACCTACTGGGTGCAGGACACTAACAGCTTAGGGGCTTAGACAATAGATGGGTGGCCCCAATCTCAAGGAAATGACAGTCTAATTAGAGATAAGATGCAAAATGTAACCGTGAAACAATCTATTAAAAGCTAAGTGATACAAAGTGCCAAGCACAGTTCAAATCCAGGGAACAAGAACTTGGATGTATCTGAGTGACCAGGGAAGTCCTATCAGATATAACAGGTGGTGCTCAGAAGATATTTAAGGCTATTACGACCTAGCTTAGGCTGGGCCTTGAAGGATGCAAGGACACACAAGATGCATGAGTAAGTAGTTTCTCTAAGAAAACAGTTGCCATCCAGTCAATTCTGACTCTTAGTGACCCCATGTGTATCAGAATATAGAACCGTCCTCCATAGGATTTTCAATGACTGATTTTTTGGAAGTAGATCACCAGGCCTCTCTTCTGAGGCACTTCTGGTGGACTCGAACCTCCAACTTTTCAGTTAGCAGTTGAGAATGTTAACTGTTTGCATCACCCATGGACTATAGATTGTCTAATCGGTCTTAAGCTTGGCAGAATCAGACTCTCTGGGGCTAAGGCCCAGGAATTAACATATTTGCAAAGTTCTCCAGGTGATGTTGCTGTGGCTGGTCTGGGGACTGGTGTTTTGGTCCCCAGATCTAAGCTTCTAGTCTCAACATCTGTGCCTCAGTCACTCTGTTAACTGGTCCCTTCCTCACTTCCCCAGGCAAGATTTCCAGCCCTCCCTCTAGACCCAGTTTGTACTCTTCCAGCTTGTTGATAGGAGCTAGCCTCCCAGATGAGTTGGCCAATTAGAAATAATTAGGAGACCCATCACAGCGTGTTACAGACTGGATGACCCTCTGCTGGCGGTACCCAAGCACTCATCCTTCCAGGCAGCCCAGAAAACTAACTTGGGTTCTTCTCCATGAAGCAGCAATACATGATAGGAGCTCCCCAGTGGGTCCTCACTTGGTCACTGTTTATAAGGCATTTCTTACAGTCTGCGTCTCAAGTGTCCCTGCACTGTTGCAGAGGGAAATCAATAATGGTGACAGCCTCTGCCTTAGTCTAATGATCAGCGAGTGAAAGCTAGCTTCTCCCTCTTCTTGGGGGTTGCTGTAATAACCCTGACATTGTCGTGAATCGCAATATTGGCATTTAAACAATCAATACAGCGGTCAATTCTAGGGATTAAATCAAGCAGAGTTTGATATATGCAGTGGACATTAATATGCTTCCCCAAAAACATCGTAAGCCCCACGGGGCCATCCAGGCATGTAATAAGTGGGCAGGGAGGAAGGAAGCGAAGAGGGAAGGCATTGGACCAGAGGAGAGGCAGAGAAAGGCCCAAACTGACCTCTTGTGTTGTTGTGCTCTTCGCTAATGCAGTAAGCAACAGCACCAGCAGCTGCTAACCACTGCATTTCCTAAGAAGCTGGGGTCCACCTTACCTGGTGTGATTTTATTCTCTTCTTTGTCTCCTTTGTAGAAACAGGCCTAGCGCAGAGGGAAGATGTGGGTTGGTCGCCCTTGCTGATCTACCTCTGTTGTCGTTGTTGTTAGCTGTCATCAAGCTGGCCCTTGACGCATGGCAACCCCGTGCACAGTGGAATAAAACCCTGCCTAGTCCTGCACCATCCCCATGATAGGTTGGGAATCTGACTGTTATAATCCATAGGGTTCTCATTGGCTGAATTTCGGAAGTAGGTTGCCAGGCCTTACTTCCTAGCCTGTCTTAGTCTGGAAGCTCCACTGAAAACTGCTCAGCATCATAGCAACATGCGAGTCTTCACTGACAGTGAAGACAAGTGGTGGCTGTGCGTGACGTGCATTGGCCAGCCCTTTTCATGATTATTTGGAGGGCTTCCTTTGAATGACTTACATAAGCTGTCCTTGTCCAGGCAAGCCCCTGCAAACCTCAAGGCAGCACTGGCTTAGGAAAGGAATCAACAAACTTATTCTGTAAAAAGTCAGGTAGTAAATATTTTAGGCTTTGCTGGCCACAGTGTCATGGTTGCAGCTACTCACCTCTGCCATTGCAACGTGAAAGCAGTCATAGACAATGCCTAAACAAATGAGTTTGGCTGTGTTCCAATAAAACTTTATTTGGAATTTGAATTTCATAGAATTTTCACATGTTATGAAATAGTTGTCTGTTGATTTTTTCAACCATTTTAGAGTATAAAAGCTGTTCTTAGCTCACTGGCTGTACAAAAACAAGTGGTGGACCAGACTGGGCCATGGGCCATAGCTGCCAATCTCTGGCTTAGGATATCCTTCTCTACACCCTGGGGCATGGATGGATGGATGCGCATGTCCCTTCCAGGTCAGAGGGTGGAGAAGAGTGCTGGCATGTCTCTGATGAGTCTAGAACTCAACACTCGATTTCTCAAGCTGAGACCAATATAGAAATCTGACCATTTTACCATCATCTCTGCAAGAGAGGTAGAAAAGGCAGCTCATTTCATCATCAGTCTCATGGAAATCAAGACAATTTCATGGCAGTTGGCAAACCCACTCCCTACAGTCAGTGAGCAGAAGGCAGCCTGGGTTTCCATGCAGGCAGAGCAGGAGTGCTCACATTTCCAGGTGCTTTTCAAACCCTCCAAAATAGAAAATACTTTTCTATTTCTGTTCTCTCCTGTTGTTTTAAAGTGTTGTTGAGTTGATTTCGGACTCCTAGTGACCCCAAGTGACAGAGTAGAATTGCCCCATAGGGTTTTCTAGGCTGTAATCTTTACAGGAGCAGACTGCCAGGTCTTCCTCCCTCAGAGCTGCTAGTGGGTTCAAACTGCCAACCTTTTGGTTAGAAGCCGAGCACTTAACCATTGTGCCAGCAGGTAGGGATGTGTGCGGATATATGTTTATATGTATTTATTTCATAAACATATATACACATACTCAAAGTTATAGATATACATGTCATGCATATAACATGGATGAAATAAAAATAATAGCACATAATGGCCCATAGTGAACACTCAGCACATGTGTACTAGATGCTTTGCACAAATGATTGCTTTGTTCCTCGTAACCGCCCTATGAGGTCTCCTAGCCTCTGCCCATGCACTTGTTCTCATTGCAGACTCGCAGCGAAGCCGCCATGACCGTCTTGAGTGGCCATGTCGTGGTCTGCATCTTTGGTGATGTCAGCTCAGCCTTGATTGGGCTCCGGAACCTGGTGATGCCGCTCCGTGCCAGCAACTTCCATTACCATGAGCTCAAGCACATCGTGTTCGTGGGCTCCATTGAGTACCTCAAGCGGGAATGGGAGACGCTTCACAACTTCCCCAAAGTGTCCATATTGCCTGTAAGTCCAAGGTCATCACGTTAGTGATGCTTTCTTCTTTTTTTTTTAATGCACAAAAGAAAATCCCAAATGAGTATAATAGTTGTAGCTTTGATCACCCTCTGCTTCTTCATCTGCTTATGGGCCTGAGGACTCAGCCCTTCCCCTCTGCTCTGTCTAGGAAAATCCAAATCCTGGGAGACCTTATTAGAAGGAATTTGCAGCCCAGTTCAGTCCCTCATCAGGGATAAAGTTTAGCTGGTATCAAATGTATTAACCATATCATTGTCTAAATGCTCCTTCCCTTGCCTACACAAACCTAGTGTCTTGTGGTATTGTGGTGCTTAATTACAGAATTCACTTATGAAATTGTTTCTAGCATTTTACTTATGGCATGATTAATGCTTGGGGAAGTCTTGATCTGTAGCACCTTCTGTTGTAACTAAATATTAATAACAGAGCTATTTATTTACATCTGCTGCGTGCTTGGCAAACCTGTCCAACCCCATTCATTTAAAAGTGCAGCAGCGTTTTCAAGGGTTTGCCTGTGCGTGTGTACATACATGCATATGTGCGTGTGATGCTCTTGGTTACAGAACGCTATGATCTAAATCTAAAAGGAGCAGTTTGTGGCTTCATAATTCAGTGTGAGGATATGGGATTCATGATCTAGGAATCACGTAGCTAACTACCTTTAATCATCAGTGTACTTTTATAAACTTTTAAAATTTGTAGAATATTGTGCATGTCAGCATTTAATGTATTTCTCCATGTCACAAATCCATCTAAATAATCATCTTATATCCTTTAAATATTTTTTCTTGGAAATTCACATCTGTACAACTGAGACACATGGATTTGATTTCAAGTGGTCTTCTCACCTTATGGAGATGAAATCCATTCTTTCAATTAGCTTCTAGAACCCAAGAAATGTGATCAAAATGAGTTAAGTAATATAATTCATTAAAGAATACATAAAATCTTTCCATAAGTAATACCCATTCCTAGCCACCATTTGACCTCATATGATAATGTCTGGTACAGTAGGTACTTAGTAGATACTTAAAGAAGTGAGAAAAATACCAGACAAGTCTCTTTGAGATGCAGGGCCAAAAACATACTGATTTAGTGAATACATGTAGTTAAACATAATCACTAACAAATAATCATTCACATAGAAGAGCAGGAGCAGATATATTCCCTGCTAATTTGAGAAGTATGGTAGATTTGATTATATATTTCCATGATTCTTTTTCTACACGTGCTATTCCCGTGGTCACCTGGGAACACATTTTGGACTGGGCTCTAAAAGTATCTTTGTAAAGAGTATGTGCAGTTATTTGCTGGGATACATGAGTCTGTGTATATGTTTGAGTATGTTGTGTTTGTGGGTATGGGTGATGTGTATGTGTGTGTTTTTGTTGGGTCTATGTGTGTGTATTTCCTTTTGCATGCCCTTTTTACACATCCACTTGCTTATATATATATGAATGAGCTCTCATATTTGCAGATGCTTTTGAAACCCTCCAAAATGTAGCATACTCAAGCACAACATACTTTGTGCAAAGTGGGCTTTCCCCTATGTCTTCACATATCTCATTGTTTAAACAGCACCCTGTGTGTAGGGCTAGCCCAGAGAAACCTAAGGTGTCTCTGTGTGTGTCATTTGTATTGCTTGTGTTTTGAAATCATGCATATACAAATACACAGGGATTGTTTTATATCACAATTACTGCTGGATTCTTTACAAGGTGCAAATTAAAAGAATATGGATGTTGGCAATTGAGGCTTATGCACCACCCTCGATCATCAGTGCGTTTTCATAAACTAGCAGAATGATTCAGAAAGTTGGTTAGACTGATTTTGTACCAAAAGGTCATAGGAAAAGAAGGTCTTCTCCTTCTTCTCTTGAAAGACAGTGGTCCAGAGGCTGGAACTAGAAGCTTCCCAGCACCCATGACACTAAATGCCGCTTCCTCCGTATTGCCACTTTCCAGCAATATTTGGGGGCTAAGAATAGAATTATGACAGCCATTGGGTCGTAAAAAAGAGTTGATGGCCTTGGCCTCTGCAGCCAAGTTCCGTCTTCCCAAAGCTACCTCTCCAGGAAGGGGAATGAGAGGAAGACATCCAGGAATATATGGCAGTTGGCAAATCCACTCCCTACAGTCAGTGAGTAGAAGGCAACTCGGGTCTCCATGCAAGCAGAGCAGGAGCTGAGTTCAGGCTGGAGGGCCAAGGAGGCTGGTGGCTGGACGTGAACCCCAAAATGACGCCACTTGTGGCACCTGGAGAGCTCTGATGTTAGATGACCTGAGAAGTTACTCTGTGGCCCCTCCTGAGGACCCAGAGCCCATGGATGTCATGCCCCTCTCTTCCATCACTGACCCTTCTGTTTTCCTTTGGTGGCATTCCCCGGCTCTCTGTCATGACCACCTTGACCTGGGTGTTTTCAACCTCTTGTTGTTTGTTATGGCATTAAAAAAAATATGTTTACTGGCTTATTTATTTTTAATTACATAAGTAATTTACAAATATGTTCTTGTTATATTCAAACAAGACAAAAGTATATAAAGTTAAAAGAAAATTCCCCCTTCACCTTCCAATCCCATTTTCCCTCCCCAGAGGTAATTACCATTATTAATTTGATGTGTATTTTTCCTGAGCTTTCTCTATGAATTTATGTACATTTATAAATGCATTCATAAATATATAGTTTTGCTTTGTGGGTTCTTTTTTTTTTTTTTTACATAAATGAAATCCTACTTTACGAATTTTCCAGAACTTCTTTTTTCCACTTTTTTTCCCCAAGTTGCTACCCTCATGGAGAGCTTTCTCCGTGTCTTTGCCTGCTACGTGCCTTGTCTTCTGTCATACGTACGCTCAATGGCGTGTTTAACCATTCCTCTGTTGTTGGACAGTTAGGCGATTTTTTTTTTCTTGTTGGAAACATGCAATGAAATTACACGACTTGAAGCGTAACTCCTTCCCATCTCCCCTCTACAAGATACAGATTAATTCCAACTCCCCTCTGCCCCTTCTCCTCTAAATTGGGCAGCGCTTTCAGTCAGACCTCATCACACGGTACTCACTGGCTATTTCCCCTTGGCCACGTTGGAAATTCTAGTCGCAACTGCTGTCTCTTGCCTGAGACAGAAGTGACCTGCTATTAAATAAACAAGCACTTGAAACCTACCCTCTCATTACAGTCTGAAAGCCAGAGGTTGCCACAGGACAGTTACTTAAATCAAGACAATTTCCAGGTGGGAAGAAGATGTAGAACCCTGGCATTAGGCTCTCCCTCGTTTGTTCATAACAGCTTGATTGAGTATTGAGAGCAGGTCTGAAATGCTGCCATCAGCACCAACTACCCTTTCGATTAGCACACAACTCCTATTCTCTTGAATGTAGTTAGGCCAGCTTAATGTCAAGGCATAAAAAAGATACTTGTTAAATAATTTCCCAAAGCTCTGGCTCAATCTTTGTTTTTTGTTTTTTTTCTGTTTGTTTTTTGTTTGTTTGTTTTCCTCTTTCTTTCTCCTCCGTTGGTCTCACTTTTGCTTCTTGTTTTTTTCCTCCCCTCTCCGCCAAAGGGTACACCATTAAGTCGGGCTGATTTAAGGGCCGTCAACATCAACCTCTGTGACATGTGCGTTATCCTGTCAGCCAATCAGAATAATATTGATGATACTTCGCTGCAGGACAAGGAATGCATCTTGGCGTCACTCAACATCAAATCTATGCAGTTTGATGACAGCATCGGGGTCTTGCAGGCTAATTCCCAAGGTAAGGACAGCCTGTAATACTTCTCTGCTGTGCCTGCGGGGGACAGGGGCTGGCAAGAGGGATATCCTTCACGGGGTAATTCAAAGAGACTCACATCAGCCTGCCTGGCAATGAAGCCTGCCAGGTGCTGGAACGGCTTTTAAAGGGGCATCTGCTGCCTCTGCTCACTATCCTGGGAAGCAGGCTTGAGACCTGAACACCCACATGCTAGAACAGGCTACCTTCCTGGAGAATAAACAAGCCTTTAAATTGCCATCCCCCACAGCCTTCCTAGTGACTTTATGACCAGGATCACCAGCTAAACATTAAAGCACTAAAAAGACACTAGCTGAACAATTCCAGTGTTTCTTCCCAGTATATATATTTGCCATTGATCTAGGCTGGAGCTGTTAAGCTTTGCCATTATTATAGCTGCATCTGAGATGGTGTTGGCCAAGGAGTGGTGATCGCTGGAGAACAGGGACCCTACAAGCCCTGTAAGTCATTTAGGAAGAGGTGACACTTCTCAGCCCATGCATTCTCCAAAGGAGGCATGAGAGTGATAAATGACATACACGTGTCTTCTCTCTTCTGCCCCTGGCCTGCCCTGTCATTTACTCTGGGATCCTGGGCAGGTGGCTACCAGCAAAGATGTCGTCTGGGAGCCTTAGAAAGGAGCATAGCAGAAACCTTGCAACAAACAGCCAAAGTAATCAGGGATTTAGCACAATAGGATGCAATGCACATTCCTCCAAGTAACACCTCTATGTAGGCTTGCCATGCACGGTAGGGACATTGTCATATGTGATCTACTGGGTGAGTGACATTGGGTGCAAGATGGGTTCCTGAATCCCATCATTCCAGGATCCAGAGTTGAGGGAGCATAGATAACTGCCGTCAATCTGACTCCAACTCATGGCGACGTTACATACAACAGAATGAAACATTATCTGGTCCTGTGTCGTCCTGACGATTGCCAGCGTATTCGAGTTCATTGTTGTAGCTATTGTGCCAGTCCGTCTCACTGAGGGTCTCCCTCACCCTTGCTGGCTCTCTACTGCACCAAACATGATGTTCTTTTCCAGTGATTAATACCTCCTGGTGGTATGTCCAAAGCAATCAAGTCAGACAATGTTCTGTTGTAATCCATCAGGTTTTCATTGGCTAGTTTTTGGAAGTAGATTGCCAGGACTTTCTTTCTAGTCTATTTTAGTCTGGAAGCTCCACTGAAATCTGTCCACAATGGGTGACCCTGCTTGTATTTGAAATACTGGTGGCATAGTTTTCAGTATAGCCTATGAGGACTCTAGCTAATGGGATATGAAAACAAAAAAACTAGTTTTCATCAAGTCAGTTCTGACTCATGGTGACCCTGTGTATGTCAGAGGAGAACTGTTCTCCATGGGGTTTTTACTGGCTGATTTTTTTACAAGTGGATCACCAGGACTTTCTTGTGAGGTACCTCTGGGTGGACTTGAACTTCCAACCTTTTACTGAGCAGCCAAGTTCATTAACTGTTTGCATCACCCAGGGACTCCAGTGGAATATGAAGCACTGCTTTATTGACAGCTGAGCAAGGGTCTCACCCGATGGGCTTCTCTGGAAGCTCAGGACCATCGTGTAGCCTAGACCTGTGTGCTGCCTTATCCGTTGTCCATTCAGCATCACCACCTCCGCCTCTAAGGTCTCCTCGGCATTGCAGCAGAGCCAGGAAAAACAGTCCCTACGGTCCTATTCCCCGTGTGGTTCTGGGTTAGGGCCTGCCAGTGCAGAGGCACTGGGTGAGATTTTAAAGTGCAGCAGAGTCCTTGATTCCAAGCTGCAGCCCAACCCTGAGCAGAGGGTGAGGTCTGAAGCAGCTGTTGGGGAGCCTTCTGAGAAGCATTTGCTTCCCTGCTGAGGTCTAAGAGAGTGGGTGGCAGCTTCCCAGAGGGTTTGAGATTCCCAGCAGCTTCTGGGCAAGCTCGTGAGAACCCTGCACTCAGTGCTGCGGGTAAGACAGTTGATGGTGGCCTCTTGGACTTTTGCTCCTCCCGCCCTTCCAATGGTTGTGTCATTCTCTAATGTCTTCAGACTCGGAACAGTCAGAGCGTCTTCTACTCTTCTGACATAACCCTGACACCTCATTTTGACCTCTCCTCTCCACCTCCCCCCACCCTACCCTGTCCGAATCTAAAGCTTGGGATGCACATGCTCAGGTGTGCCTGCAGGAGAGAGCAGTACAGCAAGGTCCTGAGAATGGCCCTAAGCACTCGTGGACCCAGCTGCACACCGAGGAGGCGGAGCCTGCCTCCTGCACAGCCTGGGCAGGGAGCCAGGGTGAACGCGGGCATTGAGGATCATAAGCTGACCTTCTAGAAAGTGAAAGAGGAAAGCTAACCCTTGATTCTTGCCCTTAAGCTTCTGCTTTTCAATGAGAGTCCTCCCTACCCCACCCCCAACCCAGCATGGGCATCACCTGGGAGCTTGTTAAAAATGCAGAGTCTCAGGCCCCACCCTGGACCTGCTGGGTCGTAATCTGCATTTTCACAAGATCCCCATGTGACTCGCAAGCACTGCTTTGAGGCACGATAAAGTCGCATACAAACAAAACCTGTCCCAGTGAACACACTGACTGACCCAGTTAGGATTGGATGTCCTCCTCTCCTGGGGAGGAACCTGCAAGGGGGAAGGAAAGAAGCAGCAGCAGAAGTTCTCCCTTTGGGCAGAGATGGAACCCAGCAGGAGGGAGCAGGAAAACATCCCCTTTTCCCAATACGCCTGCTTCCTCCCATTTCTATTATCATGATTTTCAAAGTCCATATATCAGAGTCTCAACTTATAATTTAATTATAGATGCATCTGTTATAAACGTTCTGGCCAACTGTCCTAAATCTTATCCCAGCCTCTCAGATCCTATATAATGGCCAGACTGCTAACAGTTCTTCCTCTTCTCTCCCCAGATACTCATCCAATGCTCAAAAGCCTTCTCTACTCTTTGTAGGACAGAAATAAGCAAGAAAAATAGGTTTTGGTGGGAGGTATTGAGGAAGGGGAAAGGGAGCTCATTTTTCCTCCAAAAAAAAAAAGAAGAGCTCTCTTTCTTTTGTACACACACACACACACACACACACACACACACACACACACCATTAGAAGACAGAGATGGGTTTCCATGCGCAGTAGCGATTTTCTAGACTCCTGGTCAGCAGCAGAGTTGAACTTATTCCTCCCAGCAGCCAGCAAACACTCTGCTTCTGCTTGCAATGAAAGGATGTGGAAGCCGTAGGCCCACAGAACCCATATTTCTTCTCTGTTTCCTACCCAGTCTACTCTTCTCTTGTCCCTGGTTTCAAACATTGTCCTCTGGTGATGCTCTGGTCTTGCAAAGGCAGTGGCCTGGCAGTGGTTATCAACTTGGGGAAGTCACTTCCTCCCCAGTGGGCAAGTATTTTGTGCTTCCCTCTGGCTGCTCACCCTAACCCAACTGCTTGGATGCCTCTTAGCCCATGGAGCCAGATGAACAGGCTGAGTATCCTGCCACTTTCCTTCTCTGAGACCCTTTCGACCAGCCATTATGCCCTTTGGCCTCAGAGACTTTTGTTTTTCTTCATCTGGTTATTCGTCATGACCAGGTTTGAGGAGGATTGGAATTACAGGGGCACAAAATGGATTCCATAATTCACTTTTTGATTTGAGGTCCCTAGGTGGCTTAGTGGTTCAGAGCTACGGCTGCTAACTAAAAGGATGGCAGTTAAAGTCCACCAGGTGCCCTATGGGGCAGTTCCCCTCTGTCCTATAGGGTCGCTATGAGTTGGAATCAACTCGTTGGCAATGGGTTTGGGCTTTTTGGTTTTTTGGGGTGTTGCAAATGGTTTGCACTCTTCTTATAATCTAAAGTTTGGTGGTTCAAACCCACCCAGCAGCGCCATAGAAGAAGGGTGTTCTGGGGATCTGCTTTTGTAAAGATTATAGCCCAGAAAACCCTTTGGAGCCATTCTAATTTGTAACACATGGAGTCACCATGAGCTGGAATCAGCTTGACAGAAATGGGTTTAGTTTGGGTTTGATTTTCATTTTGGAAACAAAGCTAGCTTCCCCTGAGTGATAACTACATAGATTTCTCACCATTGCCACCCCAACTTTCTGTAGTCCTTTATGAAACCCCAACCTCGACTCTCTCTGAGGAGCTTTGTTACCATCTCTCGAAAACTCAACAGGACAGGCATGTGAACTCAGACAAATGTGTGTGCTCTTGGTTTGTAATATCCATGCATCCTGATGGAGTTTTTCTAAGATAATACAGTTCAACAAGAAAAATGTGTCTGAACGTCGAGATGGTGGAGTCTTCATGGGATTTGAGTCTGGACACTACCCACTCTGTGTTATTAGGTCTCTTAGACTAACAAAACCTCTCTTCCCTCCCATCCACCCTTTTCACATTCCCTTTTGGTGTCACTTTTCCAGCCCACATGGTGTCAGAACTGACCCAGCCTAGGGATTCTGGACCAGACACTTTCTGAAAAGATCTGAGATGTGATGGCTGCTTGTCAAAAACAATTACAGTGAAAGGTGGCATACCCCATGCTGGATGGTATATCCAATGTGACAGTTGGGTCTATGAGGTGCAGTTTTAATATACAGCAGGCAGTAGTGCAGTGACAATTATATAAAGCAGGTGAAGCCGCTTCTTGCTGGTCAGCAAACATCAGCTCAGAACCACTTTACAGCTCTTTACCAGCAACTAAGTGCCTTTATTTACAGAGCGCCTGTCACTTCCCTTTGGCTGGAGAGCTGGTGTATTATTTAGCACACATTTATCTGGGGAAAACATTTCAATTTAAATCAGCTCGTACAACAGTGGCTCTTGCCAGACTGTTTCCCTGTGGTTCTAAAAGGCAAGAACTGAGTCTGATCTTGGAAGGGAGGGTGAGCAGAGGGAGGAAGAGTCTGTTTTCAGAGAGCTGCCTGGGTCAGTACTTGGAAAGAGGAGGACGAGATGTACTGTCCCATTTTATGTCAAGTTTATGAAATGGACATCTTATGATTTCTTCCTACTTAACCTGCCAATAAGAGTAATTCTTAAGGGAAAGAAAGAGGAATAAATGAGTTGTCCATTATGTGTCAGGTACCATGAAAGGCACAGCTTGCAAAGACAACTTGGATTCAGCCACTCAGTATTCTTGAGGGGCTCAGGTTAGTGGAGAAGGCATCCCCATAAACAATGACAGTAAAATGAGACAAGGAAGAGTCTGGAAACATGGAGGGAAGCCGCTAAGAGTATAGAGGCTCCTCATTTTATATATTTCGAGTTGATAAGTCTTTGCAGAAGAGGTGATGCTTGTGGATGAGTTGAACACATGAGCTATTCAGCACTTACAGTGTGGCTGCTGTGACTGAGGAACTGACTTTTTCATTTTATTTTATTTTTATAAATTTAAATTTAAATAGCTACATGTAGCTAGTGGCTACCATATTGGTATGTGTTTTATGCCTTGATAATGGTTTGGAGTTTAGGGAGCCATCAAGATTTATAAGAAGTGGATGATTAAATCCATCTTTTGAGAAAGCAGGCAGAAATATGATTTAGAAGTGAGAAGAAATGGAGACATGAGTTATGTTAGAAGATTATTGCAATGGACCAGAAGAGATGTGATGAGAGCTGACAGTACAGCTTTAGTAGTGTCAGCAGGGAGGACAAGACAGAAAATGAGATGGGTTTGAGACATGGAAAAGATAGTCATTGAAGGCCAGTTGGGTGGCAAGAAAGTGTGGATGAGTTTTGAAGTTGGCTACTAGGTGGATGTAAAAGAGGTTAAGTAAACACAAGACCTAGGAGGAAAAAATAGGTTTGGGACAGAAGATAAGGACTTCTGTATTGGTCCTTTTGAGCTGTAGGATATCCAGCAATAGATAAGAACATACAACTGCAAGGATAAAGTTAGGTCTGAAGATATAGACTTGGTTATCATTGGGGATGGGCAATATATAAGCCTTGAAAGTGGATATTTCCAAGGGATAGAGGGAAGAGCAATAAAGAGAAAAGGGCTAAACTCGGACCCTTGGGAAACGCCAATATTGAATGGACAAGCAGGGGAAGAAAATCAAGTAAAAATGGTTGAGGATAAATGTTTAGGAGAGTAGGAGTGAGTAGTATGAAAGTAAACGAGAAAAAAATAGAAGAAATAAAACCCATTACTGTTAAGTCAATTCCAACTCAAGGTGACCCCTCTTGTTAACAGAGATGAATAATTTCCAGATTAACAATCTAGAATGCATCTTGATTATTTGTTGATGTGTTTGTTTTCCTGAGTAGACTGTGATGTCTTTGAGGACGAAGCACTTCCCCTTGTCTTGCTCATCTTTGTCTTCCAAGTTCCTCTTGCACAGGGTCTACACATAATTAACATGCAGTAAGAATTTGTTGGACTGAGATGGTTTGAAAGGAAGGGTTGGTGCTTAGCACTGCCAGGTACTGCAGAAAAGTAAACTGGATAGAGGCCTAAGAGAGGCAGTGATGCACTTCACCATCAGAAGGTTGTTGCTGACCTTAGCAAGAGCAGTTGAGTAGCCTGTTGCCAGTAGAAGCCGGCATTGAGGGCGCTGAGGCATTAAGGGGAGGTGAGAGTTAGAGGCCATATATTACTCTTTCAAGTGCAGGGAGAGAGAAATGGTATATTTCAGAGGAGCTTGTCAAGGAAAGAATTATTTTTTGTTTTTAGAATGGGAGAAATGTAGCGTATTTGTTTGCCAATGTAGGCTGAGGAAGCTGCATACAGAGGGAAAGTTTGAAGCCACAAAAGAGGGTCGTTAAATGATAGAGGGAGGAACAGAGAGAGGCAGGAGAAGATGATGCAGCCTTAGAAAGAAGAAAGGAGCACGTTTTCCTCTGAGGCAGGAAGGCTGGATGGGGAAGATGAAGATTAATTTGGAATTGTGGGGTTGATGGGGTAGAAGCTCAGTCCAATGGCTTCTCCTTTCTTCACGAAGCAGCCAGTTCAGTTTTCATTGAGGCGTTAAGTGGCTGGGACAGTTGAGGCAGGGAACTGAGCATGATAAAGGTTCAGAGCAGACATCATGGGAAACATGTACAGGAGATGACTGGGGTTATATAAAAAGATGAGAGAGCATTGGTGAGGCCCAGCTGAGGTTGGAACCAAAAGCATGGCATGAAGCCAGTCAGCAGGGCTAGGCAGTTTTCCCTGCAGTGCTTGGCAGGGAGAGCAGAGAAGGTGAAAGTTGGCTTTAGCTTGGGGTTGGGGTTAGTAGTAAGCAAAGGATTCAGTGGTGCTGGTGAGAGAATGTTAAGTGAGTGGCCACAGGTCTAAGTTGGTAGGTGAAGAAGTCAAACCAGGAGGTGGGGTTTATAGACTGAGGGGGAAAAAAGGAAACAAGAAAATTCCTGTGAGGTCAAAGAACAGGTATTTGGAGCAAGGGGTTGGGAGGGCCAAAGGGTGGGATGTTTGATCAGAGAAAGGAATATGTGATGGCTTCAGAGAAAGAAATACTCACTGCAAAGCCAGAGCAGAGCTTGGTGGTACTACACTGAAAACTGTTCCCCATGAGAAGCCCAACCCCAAAGCAAAGCCCATCTGAATGCAACCACCATCATTACCACCACCACCACCACCACCACCATCACCACCATCACCACCACCACCACCACCACCATCACCACCACCACCACCGCCATCACTACCACCACCACCGCCATCACCATCACCACCATCATCACCACCATCACCAACAACAACTGTAATAATTGTCAATGCTTAATGAACATTTGTTGTTCTCCGTAGCTCTCCGTAGTAGGGATTTGGCCAACCCAGACAATATGCATTTCTTAGACCACTTGTTTTCAACCTTGGCTGCACATTGTAATTACCTGAGGAACTTTAACAAATACTGGTGCCTGGTTGTAACACAGTGATTCTAATTTAATTGGTCTGGGGTACAACCTGGGCATCTGGTGGTCCCCTGAAGAGGTGTGTAGGTATGGAGGTTACTATTTTGATTGTAAAGATGAGGAAACTGAGGCTTAGAGAGATTAAGTAATGATTTTAACTGGGGTCTGTTAGTCTCAGGAGCTGGGGATCCTAACCATCAAAACATTTTCCTTCTTTAGAAAATTCTGTAGGCTCAGCTTCACCGGGTCTGCCTCTTTCCTTTTATGCTTTTGGATGGTTGTCAGATTTCCCAAGACTGAAAATCCTTAAGTGGGACAAAAAGGGGGTGGGGAGATGCAGTGGAGACACCAGGCTCTAGCTGTTTTTGGCTTAACTGGTGTTATTTGTCAACCCTGTCCCTATCATATCTCAAGGTGATAAATAGAGCATATTAGTTTCCCAGTGGACAGGCCTTAGAGCCACTTGATATATGTGGACAGGTACTTGAAGCAGTTAGAGCAACTTCTTCCTGACCACAGCTTTTGAAAGGTGACAGACCTGAGACCTAGAACTGTCTAGACCTAAACAGCAATGTTACTCAGCCTCGAAAGACAGTCCATTTTGCTCAGAATCTGTATCCCTTAAACAAGAAAGAGTGTGTGTATTTCAAAATCTAGGCTAAATTTGGGTGTTGGTAGTAAGCTTCTTCCATTGTCCCCCTCTGTGTTATATATTATACATTCACCTGATTCTTGGTGCTATCGTGTAGGTGTCAGTCTAATTCCACGAGCACTTATTAAGTACCTGTCTCGTGCCCAGAGGAGCTCTAGGTCATGCAAACAGTTAATGCACTTGGCTGCTGATCAAAAGGTTGCAGGTTCTAGTCCACCCAAAAGCACCTTAGAAGAAAGGCCTAGAGATCTACATCTAAAAAATCAGCCATTGAAAACCCTACGGAGCACAATTCTACTCTGATACACATGAGGTTGCTATGAGTTGGAGTCAATTTGATGGCAGATGGTTGGTTTGTGCCCAGACCCTGGATCCGGCAGGCATTGCTGGGGAAATGGGTGACTAAAGCACATTCTCAGTCCTTGTGACCACCTATGTTTAACCCTGCTTCATAATGTCAGTTTATTACTGTAAGAGAATCACAATCTATGGGGGCTAAAATTGGGAGCAGAGAAGCAGGAGAATGTGTTTGAGATAGTTTGAAAAAACGGATGGCATTTCAGCAGGTGGAGATGAAAACAGCTGGCTCCAGTCAGAAAAAAAAAGTATAAGTAAGGGGATGGAGGTATATGGGGATGTGTTCAAGAGCAGTAAAATTCAGCTGGAATCCAGGGTATGGCTGAGGCAGTAGGGAGAGATGGGATGTCAGCGTGGGTTGGGGCATTGAATAATGACTTTTTAGAGTTAACCAAACCAAAAAACCAAACCCATTGCCATCGAGTCGATTCTAACTCATAGTGACCCTATAGGACAGAGTAGAACTGCTCCATAGGGTTTCCCAGGAGTGCCTGGTAGATTCGAACTGCTCACCTTTTGGTTAGCAACTGAACTCTTAACCACTACGCCACCGCGGTTTCCCATTAAGAGTTAGGAGCCTGTAAGTGATTCGTAAACACTGGGAAACTATGAAAGGTTTTGAAGCAAGAGAGAGAAAGGATTGGACCTGGGCTTTAGGGAGATTGATCTGGCAGCTCTGTGAAGTACTGATTGAAGTGAAAAAGAAGAGGATGCAGGGACACTAGTTAGACTCTGGTTATCCAGTGGTAAACCAGGACTCCGTGAAGTGGAGAAAGAATGGAAGCTTCTGTGTGGGACATTGTAGATGTAAACTAACTGCATGAAGGTGAGCTTCCTTCTCAGGAGCAGAGGGCAGTGAAGCTGTTCACAGGAAAAGGCCTGGAGAGCAGAGGAACTGGCTTGCAGGAGAAGGTAGTGGGCTGCATCTTAGTCATGGTTCATTTCCATGTGGATTTGGTGCAAAATCCATGTGGGGATGAATCCTAAACCAAAAAACCAAACCTACTGCCATGGAGTCGATTCTGACTCGTGGCAACCTTGTGTATTAGAGTAGAACTGCACGTAGGGTTTTCTTGGCTGTGATCTTTACAGAAGCGGATCGCCAGAGCTTTCTTCTGCAGCACCGCTGGGTGGGTTCAAACTGCCAACCTTCTGGTTAGTTCAGACAGGTAGAAATGATGTCCTGAATCCAGGAGAAGGTCACAGCTAGATATCTGGCACACTGTTCATGCCCTAGGAGAGAAGAATGGCTTTAAGAAAGAGAGTGTGAGGAAAGAAGGTTGGAGGGTAGAAGTTTGAGGAGCATCCTAGAAAGAGAGGACAGAGGGGAGCCATAGGTAGGATCTAGGGAACCACAGTCAGGCAACATCCCCAGTGTCCTAGGAGAGATAGGAGCAGAGATACCAACCATCAGGACACATGTCTACTACCTTGTTTTCCTCACCACCTTTAAATCTATTTTCTATATTCTCTGCTTCTTTATAGGCCACCAAGTTAAAATATAGTGGCATACACACACACCAGCAGGCATGTGTGCAAGCACATATCGCACACATACAAACACACATATACCACATCACACACACATCAACCGCGCTCCCCACACATACATATCACACCGCACACACACACCACATCACACACTCACATATACACACACATGCACACATGGCTCCTGCAGCACTCTGTGACCCTCAGCCACAGTTACGCTAAATGAATGTCCACATATAAGTGGATGCTCTCGTTTATCTGCATTTCAACAAAGGTTAAGTGCTTCAAGTGGGGAATGACATTTTCTTTGGAAGTACGGCAGCAGTCCTTAGAGAGACAGCATTAATTGGGAGCACAGGGTATACCATCCCCATCCTAGAGTTTCAGATAGATACCTTTTACTGTTCCAGAGAAGGAAATGCGACTTCTATGTTATGTTTGGTTGAGACAATGTGGATAAGAGTCTTTAAGTTACTGGATGGCAGAATCAGGATTAAAAAGGACCTTCCTAAACTGGAACTTTGGGACCAAACCCACAGGATGAAATTTAATGAGGCCATCTGGGCATTAAGGTTCAAATACTTGCTAAAGGCAGGTTGACCTATCTTTACTATAAGCTGCTGATTCATTAATGCATTCTTAAACCTTGTTCATAGAAATGCAATTTATTTTGAGCCGTGATTGTTTCATCCTGGTCTGTCTGAGGGGGGATGTGTTAAGATCTATGAAGATTTGAAGGGAGTAGTTGACAAACAAAATAGTGTTGCAAAGAGGACAGCCAGAATGGTGAAATGCCTGGGAAACATGGCTAAGTGGTTGAGAGAACAGGGCTAGCTGACTCAAAGGGCCACTTTGACTTTTGCTCCATTGGACAAAACCAGGACCAATGGCTAATGATTAAAGACAACCAGATTTTAGCCCAGCATAAGGAAGACATTTCCAGAATGGAATGGACTGCCTGAAAATGTGGTGAGGGTCCCATCAAGACATGCCTATTTGCCAAAGGAAAGTCACTGAAATGATCTTTGTGATGGGAGCGAGAGTGGATTAGATGAGTTCTGTGGGCCTTTATAGCTGAGGGTCTCTGGTACTTTCTGGGTTTCTATTACATAGGATCTGTGTTTTATGTGCTCTACATTCTTTCTCTGAAGAAGAGCTGTGGCGTTTGATGAGACTGAGGTTATGGCTTTTTTAGTGGAAGTGTTCACATCCTTCCTGAATGGTGTTGTCTTTGTGTCTAAGATGAAGAGCAGTGGCGTCGGGATGAGCAGCTGCACATCCGGCTTTTCCGTTAATTTGACAGACCACCCCCATCTTCAACTCCCACATCACCCTTCAACACCTGCCCTTTCCAGTTTTCTCCTTCTGCAGCTCCTCCAGGCCTCTCTTCCCTCATACCCAGGCTGTTCCATCTCTCTTGCAAGCATACCTATACACACATCCTCACACACATTCTCCCTCCCTGAAATCAGAGAATCCCTTTTTCCAGCCACTCCCATCTAACATTTCATTACCACAATATTCTCTCTCAATTCTGAAATGGCGATGGGGGAGAGGCCATTTCTCTTTATACCCAACTGAACGAACAAAGCTCCATGCTAAAATATTTTTCTTCAGTGGTAACTGAAACTGCTGTTGGCTTCCTTCCCAAAAACCAGAAAGACAATTATACTTAACTGTTTAGAGATTTATAAATACCACACTGAAGTAGCCTCTAGGTAGTAACTTTAGATACCCAGCCCAATAATTTTCTTTTATTGGTTTGTGATTTAGATCTTATTTTGAGTCCTCTATAATAAGAGTAGTACATTTCATTAAAAGAGCTTACTAAACAATAAAGAAAAGCTGGCTTAGGGCTGCCAGCAGGTCTCGAGTACAGAAAGGGGCCGGCCCTGTTGCATTTCTTCTGTGGATGTCACAAGAAGACTCTCAGCACAGTGGTGCTGATGTATTGCAGCAAAGCAACAATTGCAGCTGTTTCCTAAATGACTTCAGCTCTGGAGAATTTTTCCTACACAGCATATTTCACCACATGAGAGACCCTCTTAAGAATGCCATTTGCTATTCAGGTGGTAGATTCCTAGAGAAAGAAGGGGAGCAAGGAATAAACAATAGCAACTGTAACAAGAGGTGGAGAACGCTGGACTCCTTTCTGCACCTCTGAAATTTTTATCCCCTCCATAAATGAAGATCTTTCTTGGGGAGTGGATGCAGGGAAGAAAAAGTAAAAAATGGGTGAAATAATCTTTTTCTTCCAACTGTATGCAGAGCCAGTGCACTACTCCACTCGGTCTGTGCCCAGCTTGAGACAAATGTAGTGAAGGGCAACCTTAGCTGACAGACAGAAAACAGATGTGTGATGGCGTTGGGGCGGGTCTGTATTCATTGTCTCAGGGGAAAATTCTTCTCAGGGGTTGGTTTACTCCTTAAAACTTGTGTGTCTAGTTAAAGCCCCTTGTTAAAAGTTGTAATGTACTTTTTTTCAGGTGAGCCATGCCCTTAAAGTTGTCATCGAGTTGATTCAGACTCATAGTGACCCCACGTGTGTTAGAGTAGAGCTGTGCTCCATAGGGCTTTCAGTGGCTGACTTTTTAGAAGTAGATCAGTAGGCCTTTCTTCTGAGGTGTCTCTCGGTAGACTTGAACCTCCAACCTTTCGGTTAGCAATTGAGCTTGTTAACTGTTGGCACTGCCCAGGGTCTCCCAGCTGTGTACTAGGCACATTGGTCTATGATCTTGTTTAATCTCCTTAACAGCCTTCTGAGGCAGAGATTATTATCTCCATTTTACAAATGAGAAAACTAAGGCTCAGAAAGATTAAACATCTTGCCTGAAGTGTCATAACTAGTCAAAAGCACAAGGAATTGATTTCTAAAATGTCTGATTCCAAAACCTGTGCTTGTCTCAGTACATCCATCTGTCCAATAAAAGAGAACAAGTGCTATTCTGATGAGAATAGGCCTTAATCTGTAATCTGCTTTTGAGAATCATGGATATGTTCCCAGAGACAAGCATTCAGGGAAAAGAAAGCACTCACGATGTGCCAGCCTTGTGCCTAGATTGATCCTTGAGCCAAGGAGCTGAAGTTTGTTTTGAATGTTTCTTGTCTCCATGCATCCCGTTTTCTGTGTTCCTGGCCTTGCCTGTACCAACAATGAGAGACACGAGGATTCTTGGCCCAAGTCTTTCTTGCTACATCAACTGGACAGACAAAAGTAGACTTGAGAGGAGCATGAAGCATTCTGCTTAGTCTGCCTATTTGAAATTATAATTGCCTAACCTTTCTTTTCCCCC
>NW_004444042.1:3274551-3288602 GCF_000243295.1 Trichechus manatus latirostris
CCCATTAACGATGAGATTTGAGTTTGGAACTATCAGAAAAAAGGATGGAAAATTTGAGATCCAGACATTGCTTTCTTTTTGTCAAGAGATTTGCAAAATATTTCCAGTTTTATGGACTCAGTCAGCTCTCCAGGTGGAAGTTTCCATAGAAGGTAGTAGATGAGAATGAAGAGACCATTCTAGCCCCCCAAAGCCCATGATTTCAGGCAGAAAGCTACACTCAGAAAATGGTCCAGTGAAGTTTTCCTGTGGGAAGAAGGTACAGTTGGATAATCAGAGAAAGGTAAAGGAAAACTCTTTATCCCATGGATTCTTTCAGACCTCTGGTAAGATTCTGGATAAGGATGAATCAACCAACAGTTCTTTTCCTGAACTTCAGTTTGGTTTATACCTTATGCCTGAGGTTAGTGTACCTACTTTTTCCATGGTCCCTTCCGTCATGGAGCTAATGGGATCTGTAGGCAAAAGTGAAAAAGACATATAAAATAAATTGTGTAGCCCAACTTGAACTCTCATATTTAACATTACGGGCTTTGGAACATTCCAGAATGCCTTGCAAAGTGCATGGCATGAGTCATTTGTCATTTTTGGAGGCATGTATTCAATCCATATGCTGTGAAGATAGCATGCATACTTCCAGTTAGCAAATGAGCCTAGCCAACCATCCAATGCATTTTTGTCTTTACCCATCCTTGTACAGACAAAAACTCATGTGAAGTCCTAGAACCTCTATTTCTTTTTTTTTAAAGCAGCCCTGCAAAAAGCCCACTGATTTATAAATGATTTTATTTCTCGATGTGTAGAATATTTAAGGATATGAATGGTCCTGAAATGCTTCAATTATCTTTCATGGAATGTTCTGGGGGAAATTATTCCTGAGATTCTAGAATATCACCATAGTAGTTGCTGACATCCTGGTACGTATTTCCAGTAACAGTTTTCTACCAGATATTTTAAGTGCCATATAAGCGTTACCACAGAGTGTATGAAAAAGCAGAGGTTGCTTTGGGCTCTGACAGAGCGAGGTTCCACAGTGTAAGTGGGACTAGAATTTGAAAATGGGTATGATTATCATAAGTAAAGGGGCTGAGGGACATCTGGAAGAGGTGGAGGCTGAGTAAGAGATGGTACATGAGCAGGAAAGGCCAAGTGTATTTCACAAGAGTTGCTTGGCTATGTGTCTACTAATGTCTTAACCAAGGGGCTTAAAGAACTCAAGACATCAAAGGAAGTGGCTGTAAGTGAGGTCACTGTTAACTTGGATGGGCCCTCAAAAGAATGAACTGGTCTATTGTCTTACCAAACTCTCCCACACCCACCGTTACAAATATGTTTGATCTTACTTAGATCAGTTCCTCACCTCTACTAAACACTCAGTAGATGTTGTGGAGTGAGTGAGTGAGTTATTTAATCCTGATGTCTGTTGTTTACAGCCTGCTTTCTTAGTTTGCCCAAATGAAATAAAGCAGTGCAGTGTTGTTGTTGTTATTATTAGCTGCCATCCACTTGGTCCCCAACTCATGGCTACCGCGTACACACTGGAACAGAGCACTGCCTGGTCCTGCGCCATCCTCATGATTGGTTTCAGATCAGACTGTTGTGATCCATAGGGTTTTCATTGGCTGATTTTCAGAAGTAAAACAGCAGGCCTTTCTTCCTAGTCTGTTTTAAGTCTGGAAGCTCCACTGAAACTTGTTTAGCATCATCGCAACACACAAGCCTCCACTGATAAATGGATGGTGGCTGTGCATGAGGTACCTTGGCCAGGAGTCAAACCCAGGTCTCCCACATACAAGGCAAGAATTCTACCACTGAACCACCAATACTCTCACATTAAAGCAGCTCAATAATTTTACCTTAAATACTTCCTCCTTTAATCATCCTTCATTTATTTGACAGCTGGACGCTGAGCAAGTGATTCGAAGATGAAAGACCTTGAACTTGTCTGTAGGAGCCATGTCCAGATTAATTTACTGTCTCCCAGCAAGTCTTCTCTATTGTAAATTATCCCTTTCCTTTAACCTTTACTAATACTGACCTCATAGGATAGTCTATTATATGGTACCAGTCCACAGCCTGAGGAGGCTATAAGATTGAGACCTCCAAAGTTCAGTAAATGGTAGGAAACACCTCTTCTTTCTGCTCCAGGAAACTTTGAATGGTTCCCATGAGCTTCTCTGGCCAAGTAGAGATGGAAACTCCTCTCAGCACAAGCTAGCAGGTGGTGTTCTAACACTGCACAGGAGGAATCAGCCTATGGGTTTTGTTTCTCTAGTTTACGATGGCAGATCACATGGCTGCCGGAGAGATGATGCAATTGAGGGGGGTCAAGAAACCAGGTTTTAAATCCTAGCCTGTCAATCATGTGTCATTTGACTCTGGATAAACACTCTTATGATTTTATTTTTTCATCTATAAACAGGAAGTTGTTAAAACAGCCCTACCCAAAGACCCTGAGGGACTGGGGTATAAAGCTAAAGAGATGATGGCTACAGATAGGCTTTATAAAGAATCAGGGCTGTCGAAACAGCACTGTTCAGTCAGATTTAATCATGACACATCTAGGCTCTGGAACAGACAGCTTGGGTTTGAATTCCAGCTCTGCCACTTCCTAGCTGAGTAACCCTGGGAAAGCTATTTAACCTCTCTGTGCCTCAGTTTTCTGATTGAGAATAATAATTATACCTGGCTCGTTGAGTCGTTGAGAGAATTAAAGAAGACACAGGGCTTTCCCTAGTCCAGAAAACACCTTCATATGAGTCAGAAAAAGTTATACCTTTCCAAGATGCTTTACTTCCATCTGTTGAAAAATCACCATAATATACTTATTATGTTTAAACAATATACTTTTCAACCATTTTCTAGGAAAAATGTTGTAATAAATTTATAATTCCATGTTAGGCGTAATCCCTAGATAGATTAGGCCATTGTGCAGTATCCAACCTGCACAACGACCCATGGCAGCCCTGGGTTAATGGATGTACAGCACCTAAGATATAGTTAGAGATAAAGCTATGTTGGCTATTTTTGTCGTTGTTACTGGCAGTTTTACTGTTTTCTTTGATTTGCACAAACAAATAACAATTGGTAATGTCTATTTGTACTCAGCAGCCAGAATTACTGTTGACTCTGCTTGTCCATAGCTATGCCTAGAAAACAGATAATAGTGGAAAAACCACTACATCTTTGGGAGGTGAGCAGTCCAAGTGAGGTGGCTCTACAAAAGCCTCTAGAGGAGCTGAGGAGGAACTGAGGTAGATTGACGGTGGCCATTGGGATATTCCCCTCAGTAGACAGGCCAGCATAGCTCCATGCTGTGAAGCAAAAACAGGCTAGGCCTCCACAGCTCACTGACAGAGAACCTCATAGACATCTGTTCTATGGCAGTTGGTTATGGCTGGTGCCCTGGAGCTTGGGGTGGAATGACACCATTCCAGAGTTGGTACTGGTGGAGCAGGCCCATGCTACTCCTTCTACATGGCAGGTGGCACCTGGTTTCCCTCCTTTGCCTCCTTTTCCCTCAAAAGAGTGATTTTGACTCTTAGCCTGGAGACCTGTAACATATTAGTTCTTAATGGGGACTAGGGGGTCTCGAACCCCTTCAAATATCTAACAGAAGCAGTGGATCTTCTTTCTGTCCCTCTTCTCCACCCCACCATAGATGTATGCAGAAATTTTTCTTACAAATTCAAGAGGTTTACCTAGCCCAATGATTTTCAACCTTAGCTGCACATAACAATAACCTAGGGAATTTTTAATATTCTCAACACGCAGGCTACACCCCAGACCAATTAAATCAGAACCTCTGGGGGTAGAACACAGACATCAGCGATTCTAAGGTGAGTCCAAGTTGAGAAGTGTCTTAGTCATCTACTGCTGCTACAACAGAATTACCATAAGTGGTATTTAACAAAGAGAAATGTATTTCTTCACAGTAAAGTAGGCTAAAGGTCCCAATTCAGGGCCTCAGCTCCAGGGGAAGTCTTTCTCTTTCTGTCTGCCTTCTCATCAGTGTTCTCCCAGACTAGGAGCTTCTCTGCGCAGGGACCCCGTGTCCAAAGGACATGCTCTGCTCCTGACACTGCTTTCTTGATGGTATGAGGTCCCCCTGTCTCTCTGCTCACTTCTCTCTTTCATATCTCAAGAGATTGCCTCAGGACACAATCCAATCTTGTAGACTGAGTCCTGCCTTACTAATACAACTGCCACTCATCCTCCCTCATTAACATCATAGAGGCAGGATTTACAACATATAGGAAAATCACACAATACCAGGAATCATGGCCCAGCCAAATTGATACACACATTTTGGGGAGGACATAATTCAATCCATGACAAGAAGCAAAGGCCTAGCCCCTTCTTTACCCAAGTCAGAGCTCTCTGATCCTCCTATGAAGGCTACTGATTCACTGAGAATAAATCTCCGTAGAATTGGCAGCCTCCTTGGGGTGATCGCTGGGATGTTTGGAAGACATATAATGGGCATTACATAATGGCAGGATATATGAGCAATGAACCTTGTTGGTTCACAAACTTCCAGGTAGTTTCCAGCCTTGCACCATCCCAGGAGAGCAGGGGAAATAAGCCAGGGGAGTGTCCACTTGAGAGATCAAGGCAGGGGGATATAGATAGTCCTTTTGAATGCCTAATCGGCATAGGAAATGGAAGAATTTTGAAAATCCATCAGACATGAGACTAAAGGCAAGCAAGGAATGTAAATAATGAGAACATCAGGGTTGAGGTTTCACACTTAATCTATAAACCCACCTTTAATAGACCCCTAGGTGATTATAAATTCACGGTGGCTTTCTTTTTATTGGGACTATATGCTGCACTCCACATTCCTAAAGGAACCCTTCCTTCCTATTATGCAGGTGTGTCTTATTTATTTATTTATTTACATTTAGGATACTGAGGAATTAAAAATAAAAAAAAGACCTGCCTTTTTATGAGCATTAACTATATACCATGCAAGGAAGCAATTGCCTGTATGTTATGAAATATTAAATCAAAATGCTTCCTGTTCCCAGCTGTCCCAGAGATAAATACAGGAGTATTTTGAAGCCCCTCTTGGAGATGTTTTGCCTGCAAATTTATAGTTTTGTCTCCATTTTCAGAAAGCCCTGTTTTCAATGACATATAGCACTCTAGGTAGTTTTTAAGGAGCAAACTCCTCTGGAGTTGCCTGTGTCGGCAACAACTCTTATGTAGATGGCACACGAGGGATGGGGCTTTGATCGGCTCCTTTAAGATGACAAATGGGCGGAGAGTGTTATTGTCTTTGATTGCACGCCTTACATCATCTGTATGTAGAAATAAGAGGGCCATACTTTATCTTTAGCCATTTTATAAATATTTAAGTCCTTATAGTTGCCTAAAGATATTAAAGCATATTTTATAGTAGTCAGAAGATAAATATTATATATAGCACAAGATACCAAACTAGTTTAATGAATTCATAATTTTCAGTTCACTTTTATTGGAAAGTGTTTTATGTTCCAAAAGTTCCATTTAAAGAATAAGATACCGTTTTGCTCCCTGACAACGCACCAAGCATTGGCCAGCATTATGGGGTCTCGGTTCCAATGTCGGTGGAAGCTTCTATTAGAAGGCAGTGAGGCAGGAAGTCGGGGCCCTGCGATACATATCCTCAATCTCTATGTTTAAAATATATATAAATAACTTCTTTTAAAATAATATTTTATTGAGTTTTAGGTGAGAGTTTACACAGCAAGTTAGGTTCCCAGTTGAGAATTTCCACACAGATTGTTCAGTGACATTAGTTACATTTATCACAATGTGTCAACAATCTCTTTGTGTTGTTTGTTCCCTTTCCAGTACTCTAGTTTCCCTGCCCCATTTTTGCTTTTGAGTAATTGTTGACCTTTTGACCTCGTACTGATAGTTTTTTAAGAAGGGCACCAATCTTACGGGTTGGGGTTGTTGTTGTTAGGTGCTGTTGAGTTGGTTCCAACTGACAGCGACCCTATGTACAACAGAACGAAATACTGCCTGATCCTGCGCCATCTTCACAATTGTTTGAGCCTGTTATTGCAGCCACTGTGTCAAACCATCTTGTTGAGGGTCTTCCTCTTTTTCGCTGACCTTCCACTTTACCAAACATGATGTCCTTATCCAAGGACTGGTCCCTCCTGATAACATATGTCCAAAGTACGTGAGACGAAGTCTTGCCATCTTCGCTTCTAAGGAGCATTCTGGCTGTATATTTTCCAAACCAGATTTGTTTGTTCTTCTGGAAGTCCATGGTATATTCAATATTCTTTGCCAACACCATAATTCAAAGGCATCAATACTTCTTTGGTCTTCCTTATTCATTGTCCAGCTTTTGCATGCGAGGCAATTGAAAATATCAAGGCTTGTGTCAGGCATGGAGCCCCGGTGGCGCGGCAGTTAAGAGCTACAGGTTGCTAACCAAAAGGTCGGTAGTTCAAATCCACAGCCACTGCTTGGAAACCCTGTGGGGCAGTTGTACTCTCTCCTGTAGGGTAGCTGTGAGTTGGAATTGACTCGACGGCAGTGGGTTTGGTTTTTTTTTTTTTTTTAATAGATGCTTCTGTCTGTTCTCACCTACGTATACACCTGTACCTACCCATATACTAATTTGCCTATACTCATCCATATGTGCTTAAATACTTTTTCACTTTGGTTGTGCTGTACTCACTAAACTTACAGTCAGTGCCACTTTTCCCATCACCAGTAATAATAAGTCTCTATGGTCTAAAATGTACTTTACCCTCCCCCCACCCCACCCACCAATTAACACTGGTCTCTCTATATTTGTCTATTCTTTTCTTCTTGTAAAAGAGGGATCATACAATATTTGTCCTTATATGCTTGACTTATTTCACTTAGCATTATGCCCTCCAGGTCCATCCATGTTATAATGTGTTTCGGGGACTCATTATTGTTTTTTATGGTTGCATAGTATTCCATTGTGTGAATATACCACAGTTTGCTTATCCATTCATCTGTTGATGGGGACTTTGGTTGTTTCAATTTATTTGCTATTGTGAATAAAGCAGCAATGAACATAGGTGTGTATATGTCTGTTCCTGTCATTATTTTTAGGACTCTGGAGTATATACCTAGGAGTGGGATTGCTGGATCATAGGGTAGTTCTAGTTCTAGCTTTTTGAAAAAGTGCTGTGCTATTTTCCATAGTAGTTGTACTATTTTACAGTTCCACTAGAAATGGATAAGGGTTCCAGTCTCCCCACATCATTGCCAACATTTGTTATCTTTTTTATGTCAGTGCCATTTTAGCTGGGGTAAGATGATATCTCATTATAGTTTTGATTTGCATCTCTCTAAATAGCTAATGATAGTGAACATCTTTTCATATGTTTGTTGGCTGCTTGGATGTTGTCTTAGTTATCTAGTGCTGCTATAACAGAAATACCACAAGTGGATGGCTGTAACAAACAGAAATTTGTTCTCTCACAGTTTAGGAGACTCAAAGACCGAATTAAGAGCGCCAGCTCTAGGAGAAGGCTTTCTCTTTCTTTTGGCTCTGGGGGAAGGCCCTTTTCATCAATCTTCCCCCCGGTCTCAGCGCAGGGACCCTGGGTCCAAAGGACACGTACCGCTCTCGGCTGTTCTTTCTTGGTAATAGGAGTTTTGTCTCCTCAGTGCTCTTTTCTCTCGTTTATATCTCAAAAGACATTGACTCAAGATACAACCTAATCCTGTAGACTGTCCTGTATCATTAAAATAACTGCCTCTAATCCTGCCTCATTGATGTCATAGAGGTTAGTATTTACAACACATAGGAAAGTCACATCAGATCACAAAATGGAGGCGAGCCACACAATGCTGGGAATCATGGCCTAGCCAAGTTGACACACATTTTTGGAGGGACACAGTTCAATCCATAACAGATGTCCTCTTTGGTGAAGATTCTGTTTATGTCCTTTGCCCATTTTGTGATTGGGTTATTTGTCTTTTTGTTGCTGAGTTGTAGTTTTCTATAGATTTTAGAGATTAGACCCTTACCAGATAAGTTGTTTCCAAAGATGTTTTCCCCCATCTGTAGATTGTCTGTTTACTCTGTTAATAAAGCCTTATAATAAGCATAAGTTTTTAATTTTTGTGAGGTCTCATTTATCTATTTTTTCTTCTTAATAAATTTGTTGTAAAGTTTGTTATCCTATTTTTACAAAAGATTAAGTCCCATAGTTTCCTCTCTGTGTTTTCTTCCAGGAATTTTATGATTTTAGATTTAACATTTAGGTCTTTGATCCATTTTGTTTAGTTTTTGTGTGTGGTGTTGAGGTATGGATCCTGTTTCATTTTTTCTGCAGGTGGATATTCAGTTTTGCCAGAACCTGTTTGTTTTATTATTAAAGAGACTGTTTCTGCCCCACTGAATGGACTTTGATTCTTTGTCAAAAATCAGTTGTCTGTAGATGGCTGGGTTTAATTCTGAGTTCTCAATTATATTCCACTGATCTGTGTGTCTATCATTGAACCAATACCAGGATGTTTTGATTACAGTGGCTGTATAGTATGTTTTGATATTAGGGAGTGTGAGGCCTCCTGATTTGTTCTTTTTCTTCGGTATTGCTTTGGCTATTCAAGGTTTCTTTCCTTTCCATAGGAAGATGGTCATTAGTTTTTCCATTTCAGTAAAGAATGGTGTTGGGATTTGTATCGGGATTGTGTTATATCTGTAGATCGCCTTAGGTAGAATTGACTATATTAAGTCTTCCAATCCATGAACGCAGGATATCTTTCCATTTTTGTAGGTATCTTTTAGTCTCTTGTAGTAGCATTTTATAATTTTCATTGTTTTATGTCTTTCATATCCTTGGTTAGGTTAATTCCTCGGTATTTTATCAGTTTGGGGGCTATTGTAAATGGTATTATTTTCTTTACTTCTTTTTTGGAGCAATCTTTGTTAGTTTAGAAGAACCCAACTGATTTTTGTGGGTTGATCTTGTATCATGCAACATTGCTAAATTCTTGTATTAGTTTCAGCAGTTTTCTTGTGGAATCTTTAGGGTCTTCTGTGTATAAGATCATGTCATCTGCAGATAGAGATAGTTTTATTTCTTCTTTTCTGATTTGGATACTTTTGTTTCTCTTTCTTGTCTTATTGCTCTGGTTAGGAATTCAGTACAAGGTTGAATAAGAGTGGTGATAATGACATCTTTGTCTCAATTTCTGTTCTCAAAGGGAAGACTCAGCCTTTCTCCATTGAGTATAACCCTTTCGTGACTCATATAACATACAGTATCCCACTGAGTTTTTATGTCTCTGGAGTTCTTCGGGAGTATACTTTTCTCACTGAACGTTTTTGCTTCCCTCCAGTGGGGGCTTGTGTACTGGGCAAACGTGAAAGAAACATTCCTTGAAGCAAAATAGCTGGGGTATTAGGCAAAACCAGAGGTGCCCCATGTACTCAAATGGAAGGGACCCCGCAATAAACCTTGCTACCCAAGACTGGTGGGCCAGATAGGCTCCCACAAATCAAGTATTTTCACATAATATTTCTCAAAATCTATATTACCAACCAAAAATTTAAACACACTCAAAGACCCAGGATGTATTCCACTACTGAAAACACATGGTAACCAACAAAAATTCAAATCGGAAAATAATCAGATCTTGAAAGGGATAATGTTGGCTGTTGGTTTTGCATATATGCCCTTATTTGTATTGAGAAATTTCTCTTCTATTCCTATTTTGCTGAGAGTTTTTATCAGGAAAGTGTGGTGAATTTTATCAACTGCCTTTTCTGCATCAAATGATATGATCATATAGTTCTTTTTCTTTGTTTTATTTGTGTGGTGGATTATATTTATTGTTTTTTAATATTGAGCCATCCTTGTAATCCTGATGTGAATCCCACTATATCATGGTGTATGATTTTTTTTTGATATGTTGCTGAAGTCTGTGGCTAGAATTTTGTTAAAATTTTTTGCATCTGTGTTCATAAGGGATATTGGTCTGTAATTTTCTTTTTTTGTGATGACTTTTCCTGGTTTAGGTATCAAGGTAATGCTGGCTTCCTAGGAAGAGTTTAATGGGGGTTCCTTCTTCTTCTATGTTGTTGAAGGGACTGAGTAGGATTGGTATGAACTCTTCTCTAAATGTTTAGTAGAATTCTCCAGCGCAGCCATGTGGTCCTGGGCTTTTTTGTTGTTGTTATCGTTAGGTTTTTTTGTTTTGTTTTGTTTTTTATGACACCTTCAGTCTCTTCTTTTGTAATGGGCCTGTTTAAAATTTTCTACCTCTGTTTGTATTAGTTTGAGTAGTATCATGGATTGAATTGTGTCCCTCAATTCAATATGCATATCAATTTGGCTAGGCCATGATTCCTAGTATTGTGTGATTGTGCACCATTTTGTCATCTGATGTAATTTTCCTATGTATTGTAAATCCTATCTCTATGATGTTAATGAGGTGGGATTAGTGGCAGTTATGTTAATGAGGCAGGACTCAATCTACAACATTAGATTTTGTCTAAAGCCATTCTCTTTTGAGATATAAAAGAGAGAAGCAAACAGAGAGACAGAGGGACCTCATACCACCGAGAAAGCTGCGCCGGGAACAGAGCACGTCCTTTGGACCCGGGGTCCCTGCACCTGAGAAGCAACTAGTCCAGGGGAAGATTGATGACAAGAACCTTTCTCTAGAGCCAACAAAGAGAGAAAGCCTTCCCCTGGAGCTGATACCCTGAATTTGGACTGCTAGCCTATTAGACTGTGAGAGAATAAACTTGTTTGTTGAAGCCATCCACTTGTGGGATTTCTGTTATAGTAGCACTAGATAACCAAGACAGGTAGGTAGTCTGTTTCTAGGAATTTGTCCATTTCATCTAGGTTTTTAAATTGTTGGAGTACAATTTTTAATATTAATCAGTTATGATCTTCTTTATCTCTATTGGATTGATTGTAATGTCACCAATTTTATTTATTAATTTGCTTATTTGCCTCTTCTGTTTTTTTTTGTTTTTTGTTTTTTTTTTGTCAATCTAGACAGTGGTTTGTCTATTTTATTGATCCTTTTAAAGATCCAACTTCTGGTTTTGTTGAGTCTTTCTATTGTTTTTCTGTTTTGTTTATTTCTGCCCTGATCTTTATTATTTCTTTTTTTCTGGTAGCTTTTGTCTTCTTTTACTCTTCATTTTCTATTTGTTCAAGTTGTCAGTTTATGTTAATGTTTTTGGCTCTTTCATCTTTTTTAATGTAAGTATTTATTGCAGTAAATTTCCCTCCAAGTACTGCTTTTGCTGGGCCCTAAAGGTTTTGATATGTTGTGTCTTCATTTTCATTTGATTCTAGGAATTTTTTAATTTCACTTTGATTTCTTCTATGTCCCACTAGTTTTTTAGTAGTTTATTACACCTACTCCTCACTTACCGATATCTCATTATCCAACTTTTTGCATTTATGATAATAGTAAAAAATCTATCCAGATTTTGCACATTAACAATGTATATCTGGCAATAACAAACACTGAGGTGCAAGGTGATAGTAAAGCTGGCTGTGATGGTTAAGGTTATGTGTCAACTTGGCTGGGCCATGATTCTTAGTGGTTTGGCAGTTCTGTAATGATATAATTTGGTAGTTATGTAATGATGTAGTCATCCTCCATTTTGTGATCCGATGTGATCATCCTCCATTTTCACAAAACAACCTGGTCTTTGGAACCTAGCCATGTCAATAAGTGGGAAAAAAAACTATTGCCATCGAGTTGATTCTGACTCATAGCAACCTATAGGACAGAGTGGAACTGCCCTATGGGATTTCCAAGGAGCAGCTGGTGGATTTGAACTGCTGACCTTTTGGTTAGCAGCAGTAGCTCTTAACCACTGCACTGCCAGGGCTCCTCATTAAGTGAGGAGTGGGTGTTTTTAGTTTCCATGTATCCCCCCGCCCCATTTTTCTTGTTGTTGATTTCTAGCTTCATACTGTTATGGTAAGAGAAGATGCTTTGTATGACTTCAATCTTTTTAAATTTGTTGAGACTTGTTTTGTGTCCTAGCATATGGTCTGTTCTGGAAAATGATCCATGTGCACTGGAGAAGAATGTGTATTATTCTGATGCTGGGTAGAGTGTCCGTGAGGTACAATTGGCTTATGGTTTTATTTAAGTTCTCAGTGTCCTTAGTGATCTTCTTTTTAGATGTTCTGTCTATAATTGAAAGTGGTGTGTTGAAATCCCCTTCTATTATTATGGAGTTGTCTATTTCTCCTTTCATATTAGTATTTGTTTCATGTATTTTGCTACATTGCTATTAGGTGCATATATATTTATACTTGTTATGTCTTCTTGCTGGATTGACCCTTTTATTATTATGGAATGTCCTTCTTTATCTCTTGTAATGGATTTTAATTTAAAGTCTATTTTATCTGATATCAGTGTGGCCACCGCTGCTTTTTTTTGTTTACTGGTTGGATGGAATATTTTTCTCTATCTTTTGTTTTCAGTCTGTGTCCTTATGTCTAAGGTGTGTTTATTATAGACAACAAAAGGATGGATCATGTCTTTTTATCCATTCTGCCACTCTCTGCCTTTTGCATGGGGCATTTAGACCGTTTACATTTAAGGTTATTACTGAAAATGAAGTATTACCTCACTCGTTTTACTATTTGTTTTTGAGTTTTTCGTATCTTCTTTTTTTCTGATTTTTCTGTTTTTGTTTGTATTTGGCTACTTTCTTGTGATGAGCTTCTTTGCTTTCTTCCTTCTTCAGAATGTTTCTTCTTGGTGATTTCTTAGTGGTTACCACATGTTACATTACACAATTTATGGTTGCAATGTTTAACATTTGAACAACAGTTAATGTACAACCTTAACGTAATAAGTCTATTCCTGATATGTTCCTCCCTCCCGCGTTTCTGCTGGCGTGTCTCCATTAACATCAATATACGACCTATATTCAATAAGTTTACTTTGTACTTATTTTTTACAAACTCGGTGTTTACTGTTTGCGGGATTTAGTTATTGAGTTTATTCCCTGAAAATATCATATACTTGGTCCTTATGCTTGCCTACGTTGTTGCATTGTTTGGAGGTCTCGTTCTCTCTCTGTCTCTCTTATTTTTTGTTTTGTTTTTTGTTGTTTTTTCCCTGTGTATAGATGAGAGTATTTACTTAATGCTCTTGCCTTTCCATTTGGAGTACTCCCTTGAGTAATACTTGGAGAGCTGGTCTGGTAGTGGCAAATTTCCAGAGCTTCTGTTTCTTTGGGAATGTCTTGATTGCCTCCTCATTTCTGAATGACAGCTTTGCTGGGTAAAGAATTCTTGGTTGTTTTTGTTCAGCATTTTATATATGTCACTCCATTGTCTTTTGTCCTCTAGAGTTTCTGGGGAGAAATTTGCACTGATTCTTATGAAAGCCCCTTGGTATGTTATATTGATATTGAGTTTTTCTCTTGCTGCGTTCAGAATTCTCTCCTTGTCTTAGGTTTTCAAGAATTTTATTAAGGTATGGTGCTGAGTTGATCTTTTTGTGTGTCTTCTAACTGGGGTTTGTGTAACTTTCTGTATTTGCAGGCTTGGTTCTCTGTTCAGATCTGGGAAATTCCCTCTTGGAAAATCATTTATATGCCTTTATTGTTGTCATGGTGCTCTGGGATTCCAATTAGATTTCTTAACTGAATCCCATGTTTCCTTTTTTTTCAACTTTTCTTTGTTCTTTTCTCTTGTTTCTCTTGAAACTTGATAAGCTCAGTTATTTTGTCTTCTAGTTCATTTACTGTATCTTCTCTCTGTTCAACTCTATTTTTGAGTATTTCTCTTGCTTTTTCTAATTCAGTTGTATTATTCTTCAGTTCTAGGAGTTCTCTCTGTTTTTTTTTATGTTTTCAGTTTCCTTGTTGAGTCTCTCATTTAGTTCCTCCATGTCACCTAGTCTCTGCTAGTTTGTTTTCTGGGTGCTTTTTGCTTTCTTTAAACATATTTAACACTATAGTCTGAAAATTATCAATTCTTTGCATTAGTCTGGCCTCCTTAGGAGAAATTTCCTCTTCATATTTTGCTTTTGATTGGTCCTTCTTCTTTTGTGATTTTATGTGTTTT
>NW_004444042.1:3288702-3325428 GCF_000243295.1 Trichechus manatus latirostris
TTTTTTTTTTTTTTTTTTTACTTAAAATTTTGCATTCTGGTTTCTATGGGGAAATTTTCTGATTGGGTGCCCTGGTGGCACAGTGGCCTAGTGCCCAGCTGCCAACTGAAAGGCTGGGCCAGAAGAAAGATGTGGCAGCCCTGGTAACCCCATGAGGCAGCTACACTCTGCCCCATAGGGTTGCTACAAGTCAGAATTTACCCAATGGCAGTGGGCTTGGTATCTTCTCCTGAGAACCACTAGAGGACACTCTTATCCTTAGGTTTTTTTCAGTGCTGATTCAATTCTGGGTAGTTTATCTCTGAAATTCAATATGCATGTGTGCGAAAGGGGGATTATCTGGTCTCAGACTCTGACATAAATGGACTTTCCTGAGGTGAAGGTCACGGGGCTCCCTGTGTCTTTCCCTCATGAGTGCCCCTTCACATACTCTCCTACAGTGTCCCACTGTTGGCACAGGGAGCTAGCCATTTTTCCTCTGTGTTGCTATCTGACTGAAATATTGTCCTCAACCTGCTGCCCTTGGGTTCCTCCCGGTCCTAGTGCCTGTCCATCTTGGGCCTTAGACTCAACAGCACTCTCTTGAAGTGTAATGGTTTCCCTTCCCCCACCTCCAGATTGCATAGGCTGTTAATTCCCATGGCCAAAATCTGCACCACCTTAAAAAACTAGGCTACAGTTTCCTCATATTAGCTGCCTTTCTGTGTTCCCTGTTTGGGGTGTTGCCCAGCCCTGTCCCATAATGGCTGTGATGAGTGAGTGCTCACAGTGTTAGTGGTTAGGTTCTCCCAGCTTCTGTGCCATCCCTGCTCCTCTCTCTCCTGTTTCTGAATTTACTCTGACTCTCTAACACCTCAGTTACTGTATGGAGTTCTGAGATCTCAGTCTGTGCTTGTTTTTATTTGTTGTTCAGTGGGTTAGTTGCTGGGGGAGTAAATGGGAGCATCCACTCACTTTGCCATTTTGCTTCACCTCCTCCATAAATACTGTTTTGAATAAACAATTCTGGTGCTTATTTAACTCAGACAACTGTTCCAAAGAGAAAACTTTTTATAGCCCCTTGCCTCTATTTAAAGGGAATTAATTTTAAAAACTGGGGTAAGAACTATAAAGATGTAGTTTGCAATGACCCTGTCCCCCTCACTCCAGCCCCCTTTGCCAGTATACAGTTGTGATTCACCTTGATTTGGATAACAGCTTCCCAATGCATCCTGAATATTTCTCCCTAAATTGAAGAGTTCCATGTTGCTTTTTTCTTTTCCTAAATGCAAGGTTGACAGGGAGAATATTACTGAACCTCTTCTTAATTTTCCAGTGAAATATAAAGACTTTCCTCTTTAATATTTCACAGAGTTTCTTGAGCTCCCAGCAGGAGTCCATGCTGGGTAATGTTTGCTAATTACCAACAACAAAACTAGACATACAACGCTGGTAAATTACCTGACCCTTTCCATTTTAATGAGACAACAAGGATTTCACAAAGTGATGTTGTTTCACTGGTTAATGGTGTCAGCAATGTTGTAATTGTGGGTTGAGACACATTAGCTGAACAACCATATATAGAAAGGGCTTTCTCTCAACAAGCCCTTTGGAGATTAGAACCATATTACCATTAAGCCTCTGTCATTTGCATGCTGCTAATCACTTACTTTATTATCCTGTGTATCCATTGTCTTTCTTTAATTGCTCCTTAAATTAAAATTAAAAATAGTTCTAAAGCCCACAATGGCTAGGATAGCATCTTGATTATGAAGATAACTTCAAGAAAATGGAATGATTGATAACATATTGCCAGGATTATGAGAGAGTCCCACAGTTATATACTGTGCCTGCCAGCCTCAGGGGCCTAATTGTGGCGGTTTTTCTTCCTTTAGCCTGCACTGTTTGTTTAATAAATGGTTATTTATGACATTTTCAGCCATTATAGCAACTTTGGAGAAAGAACATCCTTCTCATTGGCTCAGGCGCTGAATTTTCATTCTCTGACAAAGGTATAAAACTAGGTTGAAAGGCAGAACCTACAGGAGAGCTTTTGAGGTCCTCTGAAAAGACACTCTCTTGCTTCCCCTTTCTCATTTATTCTCAATGAGTATACTTTTAGAACTTGTAGTCATGAAAGAGACATAAACTTCAGAGCTAAAAGGGGCCTTAGAGTCATCCTCATTTTATAGATGAAGAAACTGAGGACTAGAGTGGTTGCTATGACTACCATCACACAGCAGGAAGTAAACCCCAATTATCTGTTAGGGAGTAAAGTGGTTGCAGGGCTGCAGGAGGGAGGATCATGCCTTATGGGTTACTCCTGAGAGAGGATATGATGTCATGCCTATACCTGTTGATGTGCAAGCTGCCAAGCTACATGGTTGCAATGATAAAATGTGTATCTAGTGGGTGTCTCTTGTATGTGTGTATCTTGTGTTTCTTGATGCAAACTGTGTGACAGGATATGGGAAGAGAGGGCATGTGTCTTCTGCTTCCTTAAAAATCAACCTCTTGGACTTGGCACTCTGTAGTCATTCCTGGATATTGAGGGATTAAACCCAGAGTTATCATGGTTCCAGTATTATGTATATGCCCCAGAATTAGGACTATAGGTTTTCAAGAGCCAGAAGGGATTTGGGGCATGACCTTGTCCCTCTCATTTCACACATGGGAAACCAAGTTTGTATAAGACCACTGAGTCCCTACAAGTTCTCACAGATAGTTGGGGTAACCTGTGATGGAAACCCACATCTTTTGATTCTCTGTCCAGTTCTCTCTTAGCTCTACCAGCCTATTTTTGATACAATAATAATACTAATTTAATATTTACAAAGTGCTGACTCTGTGCCAAGCACTATTGTGAGCAGTTTATCTGTATTATTATTAATTCATTTAATCTTCATAACATTCCACTCTCTTTCCCATTTTACAGACGAGAAAATTGAGGCACAGAGGTTAAATAAATTGCCCCAGATTACAAAGCTAGGAACTTAAAGAGGCAGGATTCAAACTCAGTCTGACTCCAGAGTTCAAGTTCTTAAGCATGATGTTCTGGATCATATCAGGTTGTTTCAAAGGATATTGATCATGCTGTAAACATAGTTGCTCAAAATCAAAATAGCACTGATCAACTCCTCATTTAAAGATTTGTGTGTGTGTGTGTGTGTATGTGTGTGTGTGTGTGAATGCTCCAAGATTTAAGTCCCTGTTACATATTCATCTGCCAGCATAAACATACATGCAGGAAGGCCTTTAAAACTTTTTTAAAAAAATTAAAGTGCTTTCTTTTACAGGGCTATCAAATGTTTGGAACCTTGGCCAATATATAGGCCAGGCGTCCTGTCTCTATAACTTTTCAGAGACAGCTGGCTGAATACTGTAGGTGATGGGAGTCTGCTTTTGCTGAATTGCCTGGCAATGCCTGGAATCACTTGGCAAATCCATCTTTTACAGCTCCTTAATTTTCTGTGTGCTGAAGATATGAATGTTGAGTTTGCTTGTGATTTCATAGCTCTGGTTTTTGCTACACTGGCCATTGGTTTATAGTCAACCAAACAACTGGGGCCACTTGGCATCTGGTGTTTTAAATGTAAAAAGACATTTGAACTACATGACAAATGCTAGAAAACAAAACCTGTAGCCCCGAGAGCTTAAAGAAACTGTTTATAATGTAAAGGTGGTTACATTTTCAGTCAATCTATCACTTTAATGAGCTCTTTGTGTTTCTTTGATTAATGCTCACAAAAGGGGGGAGAAAAAAATTGATGTGATGGAAACAAAATGGTATACAGTCTTGGCAGCATGAGGGGGGTTTTGTGTGTTTTATAGTATCCACTTCATATCGCTGTCTTGCAATGTATATGTCTGCCTTTTCCTTGGCATAGTACGCCTCTAATTTACTGGAAATGCGATCCAGCATGAAAGAGAAGATCCCATATTAGTTTCAAAACAGAATTTGTCCCCTTGTGATGACAGCAAAGAGGAAGGGTCCCAGAGCAGGAATTAAGAACTAATAACAATAAAGAAAAAGCTATCATAATACCTGCTCCATTGAAATGGATAATACAGTGGGTATGAAGATAAAAAAGAGAAAAGTGAAGATTGCTAAAATGCATTTAAACCCAGAGAATAATTAGTACAGTTTAAAATAATGAATGGAGTCCCTGGGTGGTGCAAATGGTTAAAGTGCTCTGCTGCTAACCAAAAGGTTGGAGGTTAGAGTCCACCCAGAGGTACCTCCAAAGAAAGGCCTGGCAATCTACTTCTAAAAACTCAACCACTCTGACACACATGGGGTCACCATGAGTCAGGGTTGACTCAGTGGCAACTGGTAAAATAGTGAATAAAGGGAATGAAAACTTTGCAGGGGATGAAGTCTTTAGGAAATAACTCAGTAGGGGGAGAGATATTAGTGAAGGCAGGCTTCCTGGAGATGAAGGAGGGATGGGAGTTGGACTGGGGGAGTAGAGAAGGGACAGCATTTCTGAAACTTCAAGGCTTGGTAGAAGCAGGAATGGAAACCTTGTTGGAAACCAGGACTGACAACTTGTGATGGTTAAGGTTATGTATCAAGTTGGCTGGGCCATGATTCTCAGAGGTTTGGCAGTTATGTAATGATGTAGTTTGGTAGTTGTGTAATGATATAGTTTGTCAGTTATGTAATGATGTAATTTGGCAGTTATGTAATGATGTAGTCATCTTCCATGTTGTGATCTGATGTAATCAGCCAATCAGTTGTAAGGGGTGTTTCCTCTGGGGTGTGGCCTGCATCCAATATATATACATGGATGTTCTGGCAAAGCTTACTTGCTTACTCGGGATCCTGCATCTGGCTTGTCATTACCTGACCTCTGCTTTTTGGGACTTGAGCTAGTGGCCTGTCATATTGCCTGCCAATCTTGGGATTAGTTAGCCTCCACAGCCTGTGAGCCAGTGGTTTGCCGTCTGACCTGCCAGTCTTGGGTTCTTCAGCCCCTGCAGCTACGTAAGTCAGGAGAAGCCTCCAACCTGACGCCTAATGCCTGACCCCTGGACTTGGGACTTTCCACCCTCTACAACTGCATGAACCATTTCCTTGAGATAAATCTCTCTCTCTCTCTCTCTCTCTCTATATATATATATATATATATGCTTCACTGGTTTTGCTTCTCTAGAGAACCCAGCCTAAGACACTGCTTTTCTAGGTGCACAGAGCCTTGTGGGTTTTCATGAGCTTTTTACAAGCATGTAAGCACTTAGCAGTGAGGGCAGTGGTGGTTCAGTGGTAGAGTTTTTGCTTTCCATGTGAGAGACGGAGGTTCAATTCCCAGCCAATGCACTTCATGCTCAGCCACCACTCTTCTATCAGTGGAGGCTTGTGTGTTGTTTTGATGCTGAATAGGTTTCAGCGGAGCTCCCAGGCTAAGACAGAGTAGGAAGAAAGGCCTGGTGATCTACTTCCAAAAATCAACCAGTGAAAACCCTATGAATGATACCATTCCAATCCTGTTGGGCTTAGCATCACCGTGAGTCAGGGGCCAATTCAATGGCAGCTAACAACATCAACAGTTAACAACAACAAGCACTTAGCAGCCTTCTTTATCAGATTATGAGTGGCTCTTATAAAATGATGTGAGGGAAAATAACAGAACTGGGAACCATGAAAATTCTCATTGGCACTATCTTCTAAAGCCAGTTTACTCTGTAACCTTGTACTGGTCAGTTCCTGTTTCCCCATTTGCCAAATCAAGGGGATACTCAAATTAGTCTTTAGGATCCTTATAACTCTAACAAGGTGTGTCCATCCACAATATTCACCAATTTCTCTTGGCCCATAGAGATCACGCATTATTTTTTTACGTCATCACACAAGTAATGTCTGTTCATTTTAGAAAATTTAGCAACTACATATTAGCAAAAAGAAAATATGTATTACGTATAATTTTACCACTCAGACATAAGAAAGTTGATCTATTAGGCTTGTTTCTGTAGATATAAATACTTTACCCCTCAAAAATGGATTGTACATACTAGTTTGTAACCTGTTTTTCCACAAATGTTTTATCAAGGCCATTTTTCCATGTCATTAAATATTTTTCTGCATTATTTTTAATAAGGGTATATTTAACATAATCAATTTCCTAAAATTAGACATTCATTTTATTTTTAATTTAACATTGTTATTAATAACTATGAATGAAGAACTTTGTAGCCTAATCTTTGATCTAAAGAAACTATGGCTATACACTTATTTTTAGAAGTGAACTTGCTTAGGCCAAAGAGTGTGTAAAATTATAAGTCATTTGATGCATATCACCGAAGTGGGTATGTCTTATTTTTAAGTTATAAGATGAATTAGGAGGGGGTAGAAAGCAAGTCACATGCAGCTGCTAACAAAAAAAGTTGATGGCTTGAGTCTTCCTCGAGGCACCTCTGAAAAAAGGCTCGGTGATCTACTTCCAAAAAAACAACATTGAAAACCCTATGGAGCACAGTTCTACTGTGACACACATGGGGTCACCATGGGTCAGAATCAGATTGACAGCAACTGATTTAACTAGTTTTAAAAGGCAATTGAGATGTTGTGGAGAATTCACTGTGCTACCATGAGCTCTTGGGAAAATGAAGATATTAGACCAGGTGAATATTAGGCTTCTTTCCAAATCTGTGGTTTTGGTCGTGTGTCAGTTGTAACAAGTTTCCTTTCTTCCTTCCTTTTTTGTTGTTGAAAAGTACTTTCTAAAACTAAAGCATCTACAATAACCCCCACCCCCACCTCCGAGAGACATATTAGGTAGTAAACTCTTTATGGAAAGAGACTCTGTCTGCTTAGAGAGACGACTCTTGCAAATATATTTGTTTCGTGTATATGAGACATCTAAGTGCTGAATATATCTTAAGAAGCTTAATAGGCAAATATCCATAGAGAGATTTTGTTTGCTTGGTTTGGTTTGGTTTGATTCAGATCCAAAACACAAATTCTAGTAAGGATGAAGCATTTTATGCAAGGGGTGGAACGAGCTTCACAAGGCAATAATCAAATATAGTCTCTAGAAAAAAAGTGCCATTAAAAAGAGTAGCTACTGAGGCTGCTTGTATACAACCAAACACCTCATGGGATTTGATTCCTTGGTTTGGAGGTTTAGGGTCATGGTTTGGTAGGACATCCCAGTTAATTGGCCTAATATTGTGTTTAATGCTTCTGTTCTACCTCCTAGTTCATTGTGTAGTGCCTGTGGTCTTAAGGGCTTCCCAGTGGCCATCCACAGTACAATAACCTGTCTGTATTCACCTGGAGCAACAGAGGAAGAAGGAGACTCAGGAATAGGAGGAGAAAATGGAATGTGTGGCTAATTGCCTCCATGAACAACTACCTCCTTTGCCATGAGCCCAGAAGAACTGGATGGTGTCTGGCTGGCTACCATTACTGAACATTTTGATCAAAGATTCTATAAACGAATCCTGATCAAAGGGGGAAAGATACAGAACAGAAATTCAAATTTTCATGGAATCTAGACATTCTGGAGCCATGGAGGATGGATGTACCCCTGAAACTATTGCCCTGAGATAATCTTTAAACTGTAAACCAAAGATAACCCCTGAAGCCTTCCTAAAACCAAGCAAATGTTTAGCTTAACTAGTAAAGAATGCCTGCCATAAGCATTGTGCTCTTTTAAGATCTATTTATATGGGATCAAATTGACAACAGCAACTCGAAATATTAGATATGAAACTTAGGGGGCAGTGAATTTATGTTAATGGAGGAGGAACAACTTGGAAAAAGAGGGTGAGGATGGTTGTACAATTCAAAGAATGTAATCAATGTCATTGAACTGTACAGGTGGAAAATGTTGAATTGGTGTATGTTCTGCTGTGTATATTCTCAACAAGAACAACAGTAATATATATATTTTTTAATGTCAATGTTACCTATTGTAAATAGAAAAAAATGGGCGTGGGGAGGTATTAACCCAAGTCTTGTCCCTGGTCAGTGGAAATAAGCAGGAAACCTTGAATGAAGATGCAATCAGCCATGTGTTTATAGAAGAAAATCAGATGATTGTAAAACATTTCACCAAGGAAAAAATAGAATTTTCTTAGTTGCTGTATTAGTTGGGCTGTTTTAGTTGCAAGTGACATAAATCAAATTCAAAAAAGCTTAAATAAAAAGGGAATTTAATGACTCATATAACAGGGGTGCCTCTGACTTTAGGAACATTGAATGATGTCATAGCTCTGTCTCATTCTCTTCACGTCTTGCATTAATTTTCCGTTTCACTCACCTCATGGTGGGCTAAATGGTCACCAATAGGAATTCTTGCCCTCCATGCAGGAGACCTGAGTTTCATTCCCTTCATATGCAGCCACCACCAAATTCTGTCTTAGTTATCTAGTGCTGATGTAACAGACATACCACAGGTAGATGGCTTTAACAAACAGAAATTTATTCTCTCACGGTTTAGGAGGCTAGAAGTCTGAATTCAGGGTGTCAGCCCTAAGGGAAGGCTTTCTCTCTCTGCTGACTCTGGGGGAAGGTCCTTGTCTCCTTTCAACATCTGTGGGCCCAGTTTTCCTTGGAAATCTCCATATGTCTTGGCATCAGTCTTCCCCTGGGTCTAGGAGGTTCTCAGCACAGGAACCCTGGGTCCAAAGGACATGCTCTGTTCCTGGCTCTTCCTTCTTGCTGGTAGTAGGTCCCTTTCTTTATGTTCACTTCTCTATCCTCTTATCTCCTGTAAAATAAAATGATGCAGGCCACACCGCAGGGAAACTCCTCTTACATCAGATCAGGGCTGTGACCTGAATAAGGGTGTGACATCCCACCTTTATCCCCTTACAACTGATTTGTTGATCACATCATGGGGGATGATTACATCATTACATAACTGCCAAACCACTGAGAATCATGGCCCAGCCAAGCTGACACATATTTGAGGGGGACGTAGTTCAATCCACGATATTACAACCTTTGGCCCCCAAAAATTCATGTCCTTGCTACATGCATAACACTTTCACCTCATTGTATCATCTCAAAAGTCTTAAATCAACTCCAAGTCCAAATTCTATCCTGGGACAAAATTCTTCATCTGTGAACCTGTGAAATCTAGAATAAAAGTTATCCACTTACAAAGTACAATGGTGAAATAGGCACAAGGTAGACATTTCCATTACAAGTGGGAGAAACTGGAGGGAAAGAAGGAATAATGGACACCAAGCAAGTTCAAACCCCAGCAGAACAGTTTACATTAGCTCTCAAGGCTTGAAAATAATCCTGTTCTCTGAGACAGTTTTACCAATTGTAAAAATGGTGTGGCTGAGGCACTGTTTGACTTAACTTCACAGGGTGGAGGAGAATCAAGATCAACAGCATCAGCCACCCAAGGCTGATTCCTACCTATGAGGCGGAGGTCAGACATACCTTCTCTGGCCAACCTTTTTACCAATTCTGACACCAACTGTCCCTCCCACAGCACTCTCTACTTCTCTGCTGGATTCAGTAATTCATTGTAATGGCCACACAGAACTCACAGACAATACTCACGGTCAGTGGAGGCTTATGTGCTGCTATGATGCTGAACAATTTCCACAAAGACAAACTAGGAAGAAAGGCCTGGCAATTTACTTCCAAAAATGAGCCAGTGAAAACCCTATGAATCAGAACAGTCTGATATACAGCCAGTCATGGAGATAGGGCAAGACAATTGGTTCTTTTGTGCATGGGGTTGCCATGAGTTGCGGACCAACACGACAGCAGCTAACAACAACAACCCCATACTTATATCCTTCTCGCTTCACAACCACAGCATATTTAACATCTTTTAGAAAAAGTCCTTTGGAGATTATGGTTTGGCCCAGCTTGGAGGACAGGCCCATCTTTGAATCAAGGTGATGGAGGACAGACTGCCTGCTGTCACATATCATTCCTGTGGTGAGGGTTGGGATCAGATTGGTGCCCCCACCAAGCACTGTGGAATAGGTTCCTCATGTGGAGAAGGATTTGACGGGGAACTGAAAACTACAGATATCAACTATACTGACTCTGCCATTAACCGACTCCAAGGCCTTAGATAACTTCTCCTCTGTGGGCCTCAGTTTCTTCATGTCTAAAATGGAGGAATTGATTAGAAAATTTCCAGAGCTTTTGCATCTTTGGAAACCCTGCTGTTGCAGTGGTTAAATGCTACGGCTGCTAACCAAAAGGTCAGCAGTTCAAATCCACCAGATGCTTCTTGGAAACTCTGCGGGGCAGTTCTTCTCTGTCCTTTAGGGTTGCTATGAGTCAGAATTGACTCAAAAGCAACAGTGTGGTTTTTTTTGTTTTGGTTTTGCATCTTTAACTATAGAGTGATTGGTAAAGAGGCAAATGAGACACAACAATGTGGTTTAGGATTTGCAGAATTGTCTCTAAGGTGTCCACCCTCTCTCTAGGCTCTGGGCAGGGGACAGTTATCAACTCCAGCTTCTCTGCCAAGTACAGGGGTTATTTGGCATAAGTCAGATAACCACATAGCCAAGACTGGCAGGGAGTTGCTCCCTTCCTCCTCTCCCAACATTGACCTCCAGCACTCGGGGGGCACCTACAGTCACCTCGGGTTCCTAAGTAGAAAGTGGCCAATTAGAATAGCTCTTGGGCAGTGTCAAGAGAAGCTGCCACCTTGGTAAATAATCATTTTTTTTATTGAGCAGACACTAGTCAGCTGCCTGACTCCAGGACTCCAACTTTGTGGGAAGCCACTGAAAATCACTGTGAAGAGAATATTACAAGGTTAAACTGAGGTTTTTCCCTTGGCCAGATTTCTCTAGCAGTCTTTTCCAAAAATGTATTTTCCAAATCAACCCTGTGCTTGTGGATTTCTTCCCCCTACAAGTTAAAAAAGCAATTGTGCTTCTATACATGGAATTTTCTTTACTTCAGCTGCTGAAGAATTTGCTGGAATACATCCTACAGAAATGACTGCTGTGGCTATTACTGTAGTTGCTCAAGGGAGCTATTCAGATGCCTCATTTATTGGAGCTTAATAGATTAAAAGTCCAAATTGAGTCTCATGATATAAGCCTAATCAAGTTCTAATCTGCATAATTTTCCCATAAGCAGCAATGGGAAATTTGGATAATTTATGTTTCAGCAGTTGCCAATCATGTGTTAAATAGCATTGTTGCATTTACTTATCAAAATATTTTTATTGATCTTCACTTCCTCTGACATTTGGCTCTAGGGTTTTTCCCCCCTCCCCCCCCCGCCGACATTAACGGGAAATTTAATTCATCCCCTAGATGATGTAATATGAGATGTTTCTCTTGATTTTAACATGTCTTTATAGATCATTTTTAACGGTGATCTTTCCCTTTTACAACTTCATATTGAATACCTGTCTCAGCAAACCTAGATGACTCGGCCTAATTTATTTCCTAGTTTAACACAGCATATGGATTTCTAACCATCATCTGTATGCACACAATAAAAGATAATTTGGCCCACCATTTGAACCAATTCCTTTATGTTAAATCTATTGGGGGAAGGTGGAGGCACTTACCTTATTTCTCCATCTAGTCTAGGGGAGGTGATTGATAAGAATTTCCATCTCCCTCTCTCCCCAGAAAGGCTTGGGGATTTAACTAGGGAAGATTTAGAAAGTACTTTGTGTTTTCCCCATGGAAAAGCACTGTAATAAAGCATTTATTATATATACTGAGTTGTGCATGCCGCCATACCAAAGCAAGTTAAGCATAACTACAATGAGTCCCAGTTGTTATCTGCTATTGTTTAAAAGTGAAAACGATAAAAGAGTAAGCCTGGCTCAGCCACAGACTCACCTGCCAGAGCTGGTACATGAGAAGGCGAGACCATTGCACATGTATGGGAGGCCACCTGCTGTGTGGTTCTTCTGAAATCAGACTGCCAGGCGGTAGCCCCCACTTGCCCACTGGATATGCTTGAGCTAGTTAGTTGACTGCTCTGAAATTTATTTTCCTCATCTACAAAATGGAAATAGTAACAGTCCCTAAACTCACAGGAGAATGGAGCCCTGGTGGTGCAGTGTTTAAGAGCTCAGCTGCTAACTGAAAGGTCGGCGGTTTGAACCTACCAGCTGCTCTGCAGGAGAAAGATGTAACAGTTTGCTTCTGTAAAGATTACAGCCTTGGAAACCCTATGGGGCAGTTCTGCTGTGTCCTACAGGGTCACTATGAGTTAGAAGCGAGCTAACGGCAACAGGTTTGGTTTAACAGAAACTCACAGGGTTGTTATGAAGAATAAATGTGGTGACCCAGGTGAAGATCCTTAGCACAGGTCTGGTAGATAATAAGAAGCAATATGGTACAGTGGTTTAGAGGAAACTCAGGAGCCATTTTGCCTGGGTTCAAATCTGAGATCTGCTAATTCCTAGATGCTTGCCCTTGGACACATTGCTTAACTTCACTGTGCCTCAGTTTCCCCATCTGTAAAATAGTGGTATCTACATACAAAAAAAAAAAACCACAAAACCTGTTGCCATAGAGTCAATTCCGACTCCTAGCGACCGTATAAGACAGAGTAGAATTGCCCCATAGGGTTTCCAAGGAGTGGCTGGTGGATTCTAACTGCCAACCATTTGGTTAGCAGGCAAGCTCTTAACCACTGCACCATGGCCCATTTCAGCTCACTAATGCCTAGGATATCTATCTTCAAGCATTCCATTTCATTTTTGACAACTTCCAGTATTCCTAGATTCATACTTCGAACATTCCATGTTCCTATTATTAATGATGTTTGCAGCTGTTTCTTCTCATTTTGAGTCGTACCACATCAGCAAATGAAGGTCCCAAAAGCTTGACTCCATCCACAGCATTAAGGTCAGCACCTCCTCCCCAGTCATATTTTGAGTGCCTTCCAACCTGAGGGGCTCATGTTTTGGCACTATATCCGACAGCGTTCCACTGCTATTCTTAAGGCTTTCACTGGCCAATTTTTTTTAGAAGTAGATCTCCAGGTCCTTCTTCCTAGTCTGTCTTAGTCTGGAAGCACCACTGAAATCTGTCCACTATGGTGACCCTGCTGGAATTTGAAATACTGGTGGCATAGCTTCCAGCATCATAGCAACATGCAAGTCACCACAGTATAACAAACTGACAGACGAGTGGTGGTATTGGCCTGGTATTGGACTGGTATTGACCATTTTGAATCAGACAATCATATGGTCTGCTGTGCCAGGAATGACATATTGAAAAGGAACAGCATCCCATCCGTTGTCAAAAAGAATATTTCAAGATCTCTACTAAAGTACAATGCTGTCAGTGATAGGATAATATCCAAATGCCTACAAGGATTCGACTATTATTCAAATTTACACACCAACCACCAATGCCAAAGATGAAGAAAGTGAAGATTTTTACCAACTTCTAAAGTCTGAAATTGATCAAACATGCAATCAAGATACATTAGTAATTACTGGTGTTTGGAATGTGAAAGTTGGAAATGAAGAAGAAGGATTAGTACTTGGAAAATATGGCCTTGGTGAAATAAATGGCACCGGAGATCACGTGATAGAATTATGCAAGACCAGCGACCTGTTCACTGGCTTTTTCCGACAACATAAACAATGACTATATGCGTGGACCTCAATGAATGGAATACATAGGAATCAAATCAACTACATCTGTGAAAGAGAAGATGGAGAAGCTCTCTATCATCAGTCAGAACAAGGCCAGGGGCCGACTGTGGAACAGACCATCAGTTGTTCATATGCAAGTTCAAGTGAAACTGAAGAAAATTAGAACAAGTCCACAAGAGCCAAAGTATGACCTTGAGTATATCCCACCTGAATTTAGAGACCATCTCAAGAATAGATTTGAACCGTTGAACGCTAATGACCGAAGACTAGAAGAGTTGTGGAATGACATCAAGGACATCATACACGAGGAAAGCAAAAGGTCATTAAAAGGTAGGCTAGAAAGAAAAGACCAAAGTGAATATCAGAAGAGACTCTGAAGCTTGCTGTTGAATGTAGAGTAGCTAAAGTAAATGGAAGAAATGATGAAGTAAAAGAGCTGAATAGAAGATTTCAAAGGGTGGCTCGAGAAGACAAAGTAAAATATTACAGTGAAATGTGTGCAAAGACCTGGAGTTAGAAAACCATTTCTCAAGGTGAAAGAACTGAAGGAAAAATTCAAGCCTCAAGTTGCGATGGTGAAGGATTCTATGGGCAAAATATTGAATGACACAGGAAGCATCAAAAGAAGATGGAAGTAATATACAGAGTCACTGTACCAGAAAGAATTGTTCGAAGTTCTACCATTTCAGAAGACAGTATATGATCAAGAACCATTGGTATTAAAGGAAGAAGTTCAAGCAGCACTGAAGGCATTGGTGAAAAACAAGGCTTCAGGAATGGACAGAAATCAACTGAGATGTTTCAACAAATGGATACAGCACTGGGAATGCTCACTCATCTATGCCAAAAAATCAGGCCAACCAACTGGAAGAGATCCATATTTGTGCCCATTCCAAAGAAAGGTGTTCCAACAGAATTCGGAAATTACTGAACAATATCATTAGTATCACACGCAGGTAAAATTTTGCTGAAGATCATTCAAAAGCAGTTACAACAGTACATCGACAGGGAACTGCCAGAAATTCAAGCCAGATTCAGAAGAGGCCGTGAAACAAGGGATATCAAGTGAGGAGGACTTGACACACTTATTGATGAAGACCAAATGCTGCTGCCTTCATTGTGAATTATACCTCAGCCTAAGGAAAACAGAAATACTCACAACTGGACCAAAAAGCTACATCATGATAAGTGAAGAAAAAAAAAAAGATTAAAGTTGTCAAGGATTTCACTTTACTTGGATCCACAATCAACAGCCATGGAAGCAGCAGTCAAGAAATCAAACGACATATTGCATTGGGCAAATCTGCTGCAAAAGACCCCTTTAAAGTGTTAAAAAGCAAAAATGTCACTTTGAGGACTAAGGTGCATCTGACCCAAGCGGTGTATGTTTAATCACCTCATACCCATGGGAAAGCTGAACAATGAATAAGGAAGACAGAAGAAAAATTTATGCCTTTGAATTATGATGTTGAGAAAGGATATTGAATATACCATGGATTGCCAGAAGATTGAACAAATCCATCTTGCAAGAAGTACAGCCAGAATGCTTCTTAGAAGCAAGGATGGCAAGACTATGTCTCACATACTTTGGGACGTTTTATCAGGAGGGACCAGTCCCTCGAGAAGGACATCATGCTTGGTAAAACAGAAGCTCAACAAAAAAGAGGAAGACCCTCAATGAGACGGATTGACGCAGTGGCTGCAACAATGGACTCAAACATAGAAACGATTGTGAGGATGGCACAGGACCAGGCAGTCTTTCAGTCTGTTGCACATAGGGGCACTATGAGTCAGAACTGACTCGAAGGCATGTAACAACAACAATGCCACGTAGGATGGTTTTGAGAACTAAAGAAATCATTACCTACTTGTGATTCTGACTCACTGCCAGCCCATGTGTTTCAGAGTAGAACTGTGTTCCATAGGGTTTTCAAGGCTGTGATCTTTCAAAAGTAGATTGCCAGCCCCTTTTTCTAAGGCACCTCTGGGTGAATTCAAACCAGCAAGTTTTCAGTTAGTAATTGAGCACTTAACCATTTGTACCACCCACATACTCTGAAGACGTCATTACATGAACAGAATTTAGTGTCTAGTAAGCACTCAATAAAGTGTTAGCTCTTACTATAATTTTCCCCTGAGATTCTATTTAAATCTTTCCTCTTCATCTCAGTTATCTCAGTCTATCTACATCTAGAACATTCTTGCCTTTGCTTTGAGTTCCTCAAGGAACATGGCATTTATTCTTTCTTATTTTCTGATGCAGTCATGTTTACATTACACCAAATTTCTCTTATAACCATCCCCTCTGGTAGATCTTGTCCAAGCCATAGCCTTTGTTCACTTGTAATCAAACCGCATGGTGCCTCTTGGATGCTGTGTATACATGCATAGAGGCAGTAGGTATCCAAAACAATTAATAAAACATGAAACCTTGATGATCTCTTTGACATTCCTATGTCTCTGCTCCTTGTACTTATCAGGAATAAGCCAAGTGTTTGCATTAAATTCTTTAATTCCAACCCATCCTAACTGAACTGTCCTTGTCTCAACACTTAACCAAAGGGCACTTGACCTTTCAGTTATCTCATTGGCAGAGGCCCAGTGCTGCCAGCCCCTGGGAAACTCAGTATCATGAATAGAGTATTGGCTACTGCTAATTTTGCTTAGCTGAACCCAGCAGAGGTATGTGTGGTCAAGAAAACTAAATCTGGAAAAGAATCTGGAGAGTAGTGAAAACCATTTCAGGAGCCTGAGAAACAAATGAGGAAAGATTGTGCCCCCAAATAAGTAAGAAAAATGGAGAAATTAGGTCTACAAAACAGAAGGTTCCAGAGACTCTGAAGCTGCTGTAACAAGGAGAGGAACCTTTCTTAGATAAACTCTGGCCACAAGTTTTTCAGCGTAGCTAAAGAAGATTCTAGCCATGTGCATATACAGAATCCTTTCTTTAGATATTTTGGGCTGTGTTTTTATCACTGACTGATATGATTACTTCTACCAAGATATGTCCACACTGCTCATTGCCTTCTTATTAATTTATTAGGGTTTTCTCTAAGTGGAAATTCTGAAACAAACAAACAAAATCTACCAAAAGCTTCCTCAGTTCTTTACCCATATGGAAAGGAGTGGTGATGGATGCTCTACAAACCCACAAACATTTAGTGCATACCTAGTAAAATATTACCATCATTAGATAACGTTTTTGATTACTTCTTCATGCCAGCCATGAACTAAATGTACAAATTGTACTAAATGTTTTGAATACATTATTTCCTTTTATCCTCATTACTGCCCTATGTAGCATGTACAGGTATTCCCTGAGTTACAAAGAACCACACTTAGGACCGTCTGTTTTATTTTTTTGGGAGGTACATTTTATCTTTAGTAATATGTACTACATATGGTGTTAAATGTATTGTTTACAACCCCCAAAGTCAAATAAAGATTGTATTTAAAATAGAAGGCAACAACAATGAAAACTAAAAAATATGAAGTATTCAACTTACATCTGAACCAACTTAGGAGAGCGTAGTTGGAACGGAACCCTGTTGTAAGTCAGGGTTTTATAGATGAAGAAACAGAGGCTTGGAAAAATTTTACATGGTGCTAACAGTTACATGCTAATAAGCAGATGAGCCAATATTTGAGCCCAAGCCATCAGACTTCAGAACCCAAACTCTTAACCATTCCACTCTATTTCTTCTCTATGTAGTAGGTATTTTGTAACAATCTGGGAAGCTCAAAGAAATAAAATGCTCTTCTGCCCCCTAGTAGTAAATGTAGTGAGAATCCTTGACATGGGACAATTGCTTCAAGTCATTTGTGCCTATTGCCAAATGAATAAAATATAACATTAACTCAGTCAGATCTGTCACTGAGAATTAGAATGGTTTGGATCCTTCAGTTTAAGGAGATAAGGTAGTCCTTGGAAGTCAGTTTTAGCACAAACTTGACCCCCATGTCCATGAGCAGGAGAGAGAATGTTGTTATTAGCTGCTGTTGAGTTGGCCCATGATTCATAGTGACCATACACAACAGAAGGAAATGCTGCCTGATCCTGTGCCATTCTTTTGATTGGGTGATTGGTTGAAGATCAGACCATTGTGACCCTTGGGGTTTTCATTGCTTGATATTCAGAAGTAGACTGCCAGGCCTTCCTTCTTAGTCCATCTTCATCTGGAAGCTCTGCTGAAACCTGTTCAGCATCATAGCAACACACGGTGCCTGCACAGGAGGTGCATTGGCAGGGAATTGAACTTGGGTCTCCTGCGTGAAAAGTAAGAATTCTACCACTGAACTAGCACTGCCCCCAGAGAGAATCAGGAGACATCTAAAGAAACAGGAGGCCATCCTGATGAGATGATTTAGATGATTTAGATGATTTATTAAACTCGAATATTTTTCTGATGGAGAAATGTTCATTCTATTTCTCTAACATTGACATTCTTGTTCATCTTTTCTGGCACTATTAGCGGTTGTTTCTAAAACTAATGCACTGAGTGTTAGTTCAACTAATGGAACGCGTATTTCCCAGTTTCACTATTCACTGACTGTAGATTAGGATCCCTGGAGTATATTCCATGGGCCAGTGACTTTCACATGCAAACCTGGAGTGTTATTATGCATAAAGAAAGTTAAAGTTCAACCAAAGATGTAGCCATTTCCGCAAGATTGGATACATTGGGGGAGCGAGGGAGACAAAACCATCAGGGACCAGGACACAGTTTAGATCTGCCCCTTTATCAGTTGCTACTGTGATGAATAGGGCAGATACCATCAAATGGCATCAGATGGAAGGAGCCTGAGTTTCTATTCTCTCCAAGGTCATTTAGGAAATCTGGGTCAACCCTGTCATTTCAGACTACATTTTTCCATATTAGGATCCATATGGAAAAAACAATGTTAACAAATTCCATTAATCTTTAGCACAACACTATGTGTAGAAAAGATATGAAATCTATTTCTTTAGTCTTTGCCATTTGCTTTGAAAAATGTGAGGCTAGAAAAGTAGTGAAATAAATAGAGGCATTATCATTGCTGAAGTTTTCTAGCCAACAGAAACACACTCCTTGGGGTCATGCGTAGGGGAGAGAAGGACTGTACTGGAGAGATGTCTTTGGACACCCACCTTAGTTTGTCAGCTGCAGATGCTAATGGAACCAGGCCTGGTGACTGAGGGGAAAATGGAATATGAAAGCAAAATGAAAGAAGACTCTGAGGCAAGCATGTCATCTCTAAATGAAGGTTTCATGCAAAGGAATTGAATCTTTTCACAGCTGAAAATGGAATCTTTAAATAAGATAAAATAAAAGGCTTGTTGCAGGTTCTGTAATGAAATACAGTTTTCCTAATACCCAGTGACCTGCATTTCTCCCCGCTTTATGGGTGCTATTCCTTGACGTATAAACCCGTATTTTCTCAAGTCAGCATTTGATGATGGATGTCAAAATACAGGCCATGTATTATGCATATAGCATTACTGATTTAAGGTGTTTACTTGTCAAGTTGAAGAAATTCAAAAACGTCACATCCACTGAATCTGCACAGCTGTCACTTGCAGTTTTTCATGCCTTTGAATGAAACTTCTGATGAAAACAGTTTAGTTTTCCCCTTCACTATTCTAGGAAAGAAAACATCTAGCATTTAAAATGCATGTTCTTGGTTAGGTAGTTGGCTGAAAAAACATACGTTCCAAAGTTTAGAAAGATGGACACTGCACTGTCACTCAAAATGACTTACCCTGTTCACAGTACATTAATATAAAAATGAAATTAAATGCAGTCAGGGCAAGACTATTAAATAAACTTCTCTTTTTCTTTCTGAAAGTATGGCCCTCAATGGTATGAAATTTATACACAGGAGAGCAGAAAATAAGAAAACCCTTTCATATTTTTCTGGCATTTCATACATTATGTACCTCCAAAACAATGGGCAATTATTGAGCACCTGGCATTTCATTCTTGCTCAATAAAGCTTCACACACAGCCGAAATGCCACATTCAACCCAATCTTGTCACATTACTAGAGAGTGAGTCAGGAATCTGGTCACATTATCTATTTGGAGTTTTGTCCTAGGAAACTTTGAAGTGACTTTGTACCTCTAAGACCCTAATTCATTGATAAAGCCGTGTAGCAATCCACAAAGGATAAAGAAGAGAAACCGAAGTGAATGTGGACATCTGCCTGCCTGTCCTCAGAGGCAGAGGGAGGACCTGGGGCCTTGCAGCCAGCATTGAGCTGATGATGCCATTTGCCATATGCTTCACTTGGTGAAATTAACTTTCACCAAATGAATGTAAGTGGTAAAAAAATTTTTGATGTACGTAGTTCAGGCTTTTAAAGACATTCTGTGGCTCTATGCGGAAACCGTGGTGGCATAGTAGTTAAGAGCTATGGCTGCTAACCAAAAGGTTGTCAGTTCGAATCCACCAGGCCCTCCTTGGAAACTCTGTGGGGCAGTTCTACTCTGTCCTATAGGGTCGCTATGAGTTGGGATCAACTTGATGGCAATGGGTTTGATTTTTGGTTTTATGTCTCTATGCACATTCTTAAAGAGGGAGTCAGTCAGCCTCACTGTGATGATTCTTAACCCTCACTAAACATGAAGTTGTGGTTGGGTCAGGCTCCTCCCGATAGACACTTGGGACGTGGGCCTAAGACACAAAGAGGCTCAAACTGTCAGAAGTAAGAAACCAAGTATGTTGCTTCCCAATTTTCCTGTGTCCACACCTACCTTCTGAGGTCTGTGTTGGGCTCACTGGGAGTTCAAGGGGTCCACCACCAGAAAGGATGACTTCAGCTATAAGTAAAGAAGACTCCTTCTCAATTTGACTTAATTGAAAGTACATACACACACACTTCTGGCTCAAGTGGCTGATAACCAAAGTTGGTGGTTGGTAGTTGGCAGTTTGAACCCACCCCCCCCCACAAGGCTCTGTGGAAGAAAAGGCCTGGTGATCTGCTTCCATTAAGATTACAGCCAAGAAAACCCTGTAACATAGGAGGTCGCCATGAGTTAAGGCGGATTCAGTGACAGCCAACAACAACATATATATGTGTCTACTGAAGTAGGGTGGTCCCGGGGATGGTTACTTCAAGAACCTGAGGACAATTTTTTCTATAGTTCATATCGGCCAATATCATTAAGTTAAATTTGTCCTCAGCTGGTGCCCATCCTAGTTGCAAAATGGCTGCCACAGTTCCAGGTACTAAAGGCATATAAAGCAATGTCTAGTGAATTAAAAGGAAATCTCTTCCTATATTTTTCTTTTTAAGAGCAAGGAAGCATTTCCTGAAAGCCCCCCAGCAGATTTCCTCTCACATCCATTGGCCAGAATTGCGTCAGAAATCCAGACCTAAGTCACTCACTGGCAAGAGGATAAACAATCATTTGGTTTAAGGTAACAGTCAGGATAGGCTAATTATGCTGTGGTAACAAAATTCCCCCAAATCTTAGTGGTTTAAAGCAACAAAGGTTTATTTTTTTCTCACTCAGAATGCTTCTTGGGTCTGGTCAGCCGTCTAGGGCCACTGTCCACCCTTCCTCTCCATTTAAAAAAAAAAAATCACTGTTGCCATCGGGTCGATTCTGACTCAGAGCGACCCTATGGGACAGAGTAGAACTGCCCCATAGGGTTTCCAAGGAGTGGCTGGTGGATTTGAACTGCCAACATTTTGGTTAACAGCCAAGCTCTTAACCACTATGACACCAGGGTTCCAACAATCTCCACAGGAACCTGTATTTCCATAGTTGTCATGCCTGGTAAGAAGGAGGTGGCGAGTCAAGCACAAGACATTTAAATACTTGTACCAGAAATAGTACCCATTGCGTCTGTTCACTTTTCATGAACCAGAGCATTTCCTACGTCACATGGGCCTATCTAACTTCAAGAAGATGCAGAGGTACAATCCTCTTGTGTGCCTGGAAGGAGAGGAGAACCAAAACCTGTGAGCAGGATAAACAATTGGTATAGAGTCTGGATTTTTAGGGAACTATCAAAGTGAGTTAGAATTTTTTATAATGGTCTCCTACTTTGTCTTTCTAAAACATAACTCATCAGAGTTTATCCTGGTAGTGCAGATTGTTGACCTGTAATGACACATGAGCTGCATGTCTTGGGTTGTGTATGTACACTCTACCCTGATTATTTCCAAATTTTCCACATTTCTGATTTTTTTCCCTCCTCTCTTCCTTCCTACTAGGGTTCACACCTCCAGGAATGGACAGATCCTCTCCAGATAACAGCCCAGTGCACGGGATGTTACACCAGCCATCCATCACGACTGGGGTCAACATCCCCATCATCACTGAACTAGGTAGGGGTGGATGTGGGCACTGTGGGGAGGGGGTGATTTTTGTCCTCTCTTCCAGACTATGCAGAGTATGTGGAGGCCAACCTGTTTCCTAGCCCTTTCAGCTTAGAAGGCTCTAGTGGGGTTTGTTTTGGGAGAGTGAGGAGAAAGATACAGGTAGAAACATGGCAGATTACCAAAGGGAAAACTGATCTATCTTTCCTCTGAAATGAATAGACAGTTTCCTTCATGCTGGTCACTGTTTCCAAAGGAGCATAACATGATGGATTTAAGATTGGGACATGAGTTAGGGAAGGGGAAGGAAGGGAGGAAAGGACTAGGCCATGGATTCTTTCTGGGGATTTTCACTGGAAGCACATCTTTTGAGCATTCCGTCTGGATAGCTCCTATGATCTGAATCCTCTGCTGATATACATGGCCTCAGGTCTAAGCCAAACCCATTTCGAGAACTGGGCAGATGCATTGGGTTAATGTGTAATAACTATAATGTGTAATAACTGTACATTTAATCTACTAGTTGAATTACTTTGCAGCCAGAGCTCATTTTCAGTGAATGCCACTCTGGTACAAAAAGGATGAGGCTTTGGGGGCCATGATCTTTGGTCAACAGGATCCAACTACTAACATGTCCACAACATTCCCTGCCAACATTTGTAAATTTGCGTATCTTCAGAGCAGGCTTTTCCCCCCCATGACAAATGGTCCCGGGTCCCTTTATTTGAGAATGTTTCCTCTATTATTCCCTCACTCTTTTTCTTTTTCTGTACTTTCCTCCACTCCCTTTCCCCAACCCTTAAATGCTGTATCCAATTAGCTAAACCGGGCAAGTTGCCTTTGGTATCAGTCAATCAGGAAAAAAACAGTGGGACGCACATTCTAATGATAACCGAACTGGGTAAGAAGCACTGTTTTCTTCACATCAGTATCTCCTTTTGTTCTGTTGTTGGTGTTTCCAACTATCATCAGCTTGTTTTTTTATTTCACCGGCTGCAATAGAAGGGCTACCCTCATGGCACTGCTTTGAATGTGTTTTATTTGTGGCTCTGGTTGGAATCGACTGTCTTGTTCTGGCCTTTCTTAATGATTTTTTTCCCCACACAGCATCAGTAAACCTTTGATCACACCCATCTGACCTGGCAGTTGTTTCCAAAGCATCTTTGCTTTAATTCATTTTCTTTGGCCTGGGCCTTTTTTTTTTTCCCCGTGTCCCCCTGCTCTCCCACCTTCTCCCCTTCTATTCCTCTTCCAGCGCACTGTCAGTTTGACTGACACATCCTCACAGCCCTCAGAGGAAGTCAAAGGGAAAATATAAAAATTTTAAGATAAAGAAACCTAAGACCATGCCTTCCCTCCAGCTGTTTATTTTCCTTTATTCTGACTTTATTTGCCTTTTTTTCCCTACTAGCCCCTTGCTCGGAAGCTCTGGTTCTGAAGCCATAAAGGCAGCCAGCTCCTAGGGGGCCTTTTCTTACTAAAGGCAGGTTTCAGGACCAGTTCAGAGGATGAGGTTAGTGGCCACCAAGGCCCAGCCTTGCACTCTGACCGCTTCGCTCCAGCTCCGAGCCATCTCTGGGAGATTCCAAGTGGGCTCATCAGGAAGATAAAGGCCTCCAGTGATGACTGCATTTGTCAGACCCTTTCCCAATTCCCCATGACTTGGTTAATGACTCCACGAAAGGCGCCCATCAGCAGTGGGTCTCAGGACTGGGGATTGATCTTCGAAATAGAGACAGCAAAAGTGCTGCTTGGCAGAGGGGTAGGGAGAGAGGTAGGCAGCACCTGCCTTCAAATGACTCACAAATGAAACGAACACTCCATTTTCTTGGCCCAAAAATATATTTCAAAATAAGAGAGCAGGCTTTTAACACAGTAATCTTGCTGTGAGGGTCTTGGAACGAAGGAATAAATTGTCCACCATTCAGCAGTGCATTATTGTAGGTGTAGCTATTTATCAGGGCAGAATTCACTCAGGTCAGGGAGTATCACACTATTTTCTGTTTCCAACAGTAGGAGAGGTATCTTTTTCATGTTTAGAGCAGCTGGCTAAAAGCCTAGGCTTCTGGGATGCTCTTTTCAGAACTTTATAGCTGTGAGAGACCCAGGAAGCTCATGTGGTCTAGACCTCTGATTGGAAATTCATCCAAACTTCTCTATGGCAGCAACCTACAGCAGCATATCAAAGGCATCACTGCCAGGAGTTTCTTTTTCTATATATTTGGAGTCTGTGCTGCTGACTAAGGTATCTTGATTTGTGATTAGTGGAAGACTTTAAAAAAAAAAAAAAAAGCCTGCTGTACTCTAAATCTGAGGCAACAATTCAAGTATTCAATTAATCTTGAATCTCCTAAATAATTGAATTCAGGAGATGCTGTATAATTGAATCTCCTGAAGGCTTTGTCCCTCACCAGATTACTTCTGTGTGCTCAGGGAACCTTCCTTCCTTGTGTTCATACCACCCTTTGCTTCTGCCTTCAGCCCTATTTTTCTAGTGGTCGTACCACCTTGGCTACCACTGATGTCATCTGACCACTTCACCTCTCTGCAAATATTTGCCAGCATGTTCTGAGATGTATTCTGCATTATACCAGGCTGGGGAAATGCCTTTAAAAAAACCACAGAGGGTACCAGGGTCAAACAGGTTTTTTTTAACTGTGTAGTATGTTCCAGTCTTCACCTGCTTGGAGATGCCCAGTCAGTGTTAGCATATTAAACCCTCCTAGAAGTTCCACAAGACAGAAATGTGTTTCAAGTTATTTAACCCTAGTGATGCAGTGGTTAACAGCTATGACTGCTTATCAAAAGGTCGGCAGTTTGAATCCACCAGCCACTCCTTGGAAACCCCATGGGGCAGTTCTCCTCTGTCCTATAAGGTCGCTATGAGTCCGAATCGACTCAGCAGCAACAAATTTGTTTTTTTTTTTGGTTTCCCAATTGTATTTGATCACAGATGTTTGGAGATGAGTTCTTTTTATCGGTTCTTTTTTTTTTTTTTGTTGGATAGACTATTTTTACAGCAGCTTTAGATTTACAGAGAAATTGTGCAGAAAGTATAGAGAGTTCCCATATACACCCTCTCCCCCTACATACTGTTTCTCCTATTATTAACATCTTGCATTCATATATCTCTTTTTTATCCCCTCTTAGCATCCCACTTAATTACTGTTTTGTGAAATGGATTTTGGGAACACTGGTTGTGCATCCCTGAGACCGAGTATCCTAGAACAATACACAGGATTTTTACTGAGCCCTGGCCAGTGCCTTGGAGTTCTTTTCCAATGACCCACATCCCTAGCTCAATGTGAGCCTGGAGTCAGCTCTCCGTACTTGGAGCCACTTCCCCTCCAAGTCTAGTAACAAGTCTAGTTAATAGCTTTGCTCCTGAAGGATGTTGAGGATACATCATCAACTGCTACTACAAATAATTAAAACTCCCTGCCTCTGCATACTGCTCTAAGTTTCCATTTTCTGACTCACAAGGCAGAAAGACTAAAGTGTCTATGCCTGTGGGTAAATGGAGGGAGGTGAGGAAAACCTTATACTTGACCCCGATAGGATCCCTGAGCAAGATTTTAAATGCTTCTTGAGAGGGGCAGGGAGAAGCTGACTGTTTCCACATTGTAGTGGGTGGACGGAACATTTAATGTCTGAGGACAGCAGTGATAGCAGCCAACATTTATCAAGGGCATAGTGTGATCCAGATGCTGGGCCAAGGTCACTGGACACTATCTCATATAAGTCTCCCGATAAGCTCATAAGAGAGCTGCTGTTATTCTCCCCACTTACAGATAGAGAAACTAAGCTGTAAAATGATTAAGTGCTTTGCCCAAGGGAGATGGCAACAGAGCCTGGATTCAAAACTCAGTTGTCAGAGTCTAGACTTTGTATTCTCCCCCAGTTACCCCTTGCCATTGACTCCATTATGACTCATGGTGACCCCATGGGTGTCAGAGTAGAACTGTGCTCCAGAGGGTTTTCAGTGGCTTATTTTTCAGAAATAGATTGCCAGGACTTTTTTCCAAGGCTCCTCTGGGTGAATGCGAATCCCCAACCTTTAGGTTAGCAGCCGAGTGCATTAAATGTTTGCACCACTCATGTACTCTATCTAGTAGTCTGTAATTCAGTGCTGCAGAGACAATAGGAACCCAGATGTGATTTACTTTGAAAGCATAGAGCAAAGATTTTCCCCATTAGAATCTTTCTCTTGGGAAACAAGATGGTGTCATTTAAAAATAATTCCATGCCTAGCCCTTTATCCTATTATCATTTATTCTGCCTCATACCGTAAACAAACAAAAGTGTGCTTAAAAGTTATCCAAGAAGTTACTTTCGGGGAAAAAAAAAATTAAAACGGTAACTCTAGGAAAGAGAATTAGCTGCTGGTACATTTAGAAAGGAATCAGAGAAAGGAGACCTCATCTGTTCTTTTCCTCAAAGCACAATGATTATTCCAGAAATCATCTCTTCCCCCTCCATATACTCCCCCCACCATTACTTGCTCTGCAAAACTGATCATTTCTGAAGCCAAGATGGGGATAGAAATTAATTTGTCATTTAATTTTTAATAAGTTAAAGACGTCTCAGTGACACAACTAATCAGTATGTGTGTGCGTGCCAGAGGAGTCCTTGAGGAATCGTCCCGTGGAAATGAAATATAGTGTCAAGTGCTGCAACTGCTTCAGCAGATCTCATAAAAAATTGAGCCGTTTAGAAGGGGAAAGGGAGAATGTGGGTGTCCCCATGCAACTCAAGGAAGAGCAAGTCTTTGTGAGCAAGCAGCCAGAGACAGCCAGGGATCCACCCCACCCTAGCTTTCCTTTGTTTTAAGCAGAGCCTGTCAGACCCCAGGCTCTAGCAAGGTCAGTCACCAGGGCAGGCTGTAGGACATGCCTGAGGGTGAATTCCTTGCTTTTTGCCTTCCTGTGGTCCCAATCCATTGCTCTTGACTCTGGATAAGTTGCTGTTCTCTGTGGCTAAACTTTCCGTCCCAGCATGGCTACTCATCGTTGAAATATGCTCATCTCTCAAAGGACTTGGCTACCAAAAAACGCTCCAGGGTGTTTTTCGGTCATGATTCCAAAACTGTACCAGAGGACTTAACACAGCGCCATCTACTGGTCCTCTGCAGTCTGCCATGGACTGAGCCTGTTTGAACTCATTGCTCTCCAGGCCCCAGCAGCTGAATTATAGAATCACACAGGAGCCGTCCATTGAGTCCAACTGACCTAACCCCAAGACCCACCTATAGCTTCTCCCATGTTTTTGTTTCTTTTTCAGTGACCTTGGTGTTTCTAAACCAGTAGCCTGGTCTCTCTTGGGCTTAGCTGTCTGGGTATGGTCTTTGGAGGTAATTCTTATTTTATGCTTTTTCTAGTGAATGATACTAATGTTCAGTTTTTGGACCAAGACGATGACGATGACCCCGACACAGAACTGTACCTCACACAGCCATTTGCATGTGGGACAGCGTTTGCAGTCAGCGTCCTGGACTCTCTCATGAGTGCGGTAAGTCGTCTTTCTCCCCTCGTACCTACTCAGAGTTTGGGGAATGAGAGCATGGAGTGCCTCCAGCGATAGGCACTGTGCTCTTGCTTGAGCTACAAAAACCAAAAAAAACAGTTGGTATCAAGTCAGTGCTGACACATGGTGACTACGTGTGTGTCAGAGTAGAATTGTCTTCCATAAGGTTTTCTTTTTTCTTTTAAGCAGGTTATTAAATTTAATTTACCTTTTTATTGTAGTGAAAATATACACAATAAAACATTTACCATGTCAACAATATCTATATGCATAATTCAGTGACATTGAGTACATTCTTCATGTTGTGCCACCATTACTGCTATTCTTTTCCAATTATTTTGCCACCATTAACATAAACCCAATGCCCCCTAAGCAAAAATTTCTCTTCTTCCCTCCCTCCCATACCTGGTAACTCCTAATAACCTTTGGTTTTTATATATTTGCTTATTTCATATAAGTGAGATCATATGTATTTGTCCTTTTGTGACTGACTTATTTTGCTCAGCATGACATTTTGAAGGTTCATCCATGTTGTGGCATGCACCAGGACTTCGTTTCTCTTTATTGCCGAGTAATGTTCCATTGTATGAATATACTACATTGTGTTTATCCTTTCATCTCCTGATAGACATTTTGATTGTTTCCACCTTTCGGCTATTGTGAAAAGTGCTACATCGGTGTACAGATTTCTGCATTCCTGCCTTCACTTCTTCTGGGTATACACCTAGAATTGGGATTGCTGGGCCATATGATAGTCTGTGTTCAACTTTGGGGGAACTGCCAAACTCTTTACCACAGCAGCTGCACCATTTTACATTCTCACCAGCAATGGATGAAGGTTCCAGCCTCTCCACAACTTCGCCAACACCTGTCATTTTCCATTTTTGTTTTGTTTTTTAATTGCCATTCCAGTGGGAGTAAGGTGATGTCTTGTTGTGGTTTTGATTTGCATTTCCCTAATAGCTAAGGACATTGAGCATCTTTTCAAGTGCTTGTTGGCCATTTGAATATTTTCTTTGGTGAAATGTCTGTTCAAGCTTTCTGCCTATTTTTTATTAGATTGTTTGTATTTTTGTTGTTAAGTTGTAGACTTTTTTTTTTTTTTTAACATATTTTCGATATTTGACCCTTACTGGATATATGGAAAATTTTCTCCCAGTCTGTAATTGTCTTTTTACTTTGTTGATAAAGTCCTTTGATGAACAAAGGTGTTTAATTTTTATGATGTCTTGTTTATTTTGTCGTTTGTTGCTCATGCTTTTGTTGTCATATCTGATCATCCATTGTTAAAAACTGGGTTCCATAGCCACACCCCTATGTTTTCGTCTGAGAATTTTATGGTTTTAGCCTTGGCATTTAGGTCCTTAATTCATTTTGAATTGTTATTTGTGTATGGTGTCAGGCATAGTTCCTAATTCATTTTTCTGTGTATAGAGATCCAGTTTTCCCAGCAGCATTTATTGAAAAGACTCTTCCTTCCCTGTTGAATGGACTTAGCACTTTTGTCAAAAAACAGTTGACTGCAGATGTATAGACTTATTTCTGGACTGTCAATTCTATTCTATTATTATATCCATATCAAAACCAAAAAAAAAAAAAAACAAAAAAAACCCCAACAAACCAAAACCCACTGCGGTTGAGTCAATTCCGACTCATAGCAATTCTGTAGGACAGAGTGGAACTGCCCCATAGGTGTTCCAAGGTTATAAATCTTTATGCTGGAAACTATGCCACCAGTATTTCAAATACAAGCAGGGTCAACCATGGTAGACAGGTTTCAGCAGAACTTCCAGACTAAGAAAGACTAGGAAGAAGGACCCGGTGATCTACTTCTAAAAAAATTGTCCAGTGAAAACCTTATGAATAGCAGTGGAACGTAGTCTAGTATTGAAGTTGTCAAGGATTTCATTTTATATACTTGGATCCACAGTAAATACCCATGGAAGCAGCAGTCAAGAAATCAAACAGCATGTTGGATTGGGTAAATCTGCTGCAACAGACCTCTTTAAAGTGTTAAAAAGCAGAGATCTCACTGAGGACTAAGGTTCTCCTGAACCAAGCCATAGTATTCAGTCACCTCATATGCATGGGAAAGCTGGACAATGAATAAGGAAAACCGAAGAAGAATTGGTGCCTTTGAATTATGGTGTTGACAAAGAATATTGAGTATACCATGGACTGCCAGAAGAACAAACAAATCTGTTTTGGAAGAAGTACAGCCAGAGTGCTCCTTGGACTTGAGGATAGCGAGACTTCGTCTCACATACTTTGGACACGTATCAGGAGGGACCAGTCCCTGGAGACGGACATCATGCTTGGTAAAGTAGAGGGTCAGTGAAAAAAAGGAAGACCCCCCCACCAGATGAATTGACACAGTGTCTGCAACAATGGGCTCAAATATAGCAACAATCGTGAGGATGGTGCAGGACCAGGCGATGTTTCGTTCTGTTGTACATAGGGTTGCTATGCGTCAGAGCTGACTCGATGGCACCTATCAACAACAACAACTCAACAAAAAATCTTTATGGAAGCAGATTGCCACATCTTTCTCCTGCAGAGCATCTGGTGGGTTCAGACCACTGACCTTTTGGTTAGCAGCAGAGTGCTTAACCGCTGCACCACCATACTGTTTTAATTACTGTTGCTTTACATTTATAGTATGTTTTGAAATCAGGAAGTGTGAGTCCTTCTACTTTATTCTTCTTCAAGATTGATTTAGCTATTTAGGGTCCCTTGTCCTTCCATATAAATTTGAGGCTTGGCTTTTCCATTTCTGCAAAGAAGGCTGTTGTAATTTTGATAGAGATCGCATCAAATTTATAGATTGCTTTGTGCAGTATTGATATCTTAACTATATTGCAGTCCATAAACACGAGTGTCCTTCCATTTATTTAGGTCTTCTTTATTTTCTTTTAGTAAATGTTTTATAGTTTTCTGTGTACAAGTCTTTCACCTCGCTGGTTAAATTTATTCCTAAGTACTCCATTCTTTTAGATGCTATTGTGAATGGTAATATTTCCTTGATTTTTTTTTCCCGTTAGCTCATTGCTATTGTGTAGATACCTGACTGATTTTTGACTGTTGACCTCGTACCCTGCCACTTTGCTGAATTTATTTATTAGTTCTAATAGCTTTCTTGTGGATTATTTAGTGTTTTCTAAGTGTAGGATCATGTCATTTGCAAAAAGGGATTGTTTTATCCATAGAATTTTCAACAGCTGATTTTCTGAAAGTCAGGTGTCAGCCTTTCTCTTGAGGTGCCTCTGGGTAAACTCGAAGCTCCAAACTTTTGGTTAGCAGCTGAGCATGTTAACTGTTTACACCACCCTGGGCTTCCGTTACAGCAAAGAGTAAAATGACGTGGCCCCTGCCTTCAGGAAGCTCGCAGTCTAGAAGGCGATACAGACATTAGTCAAATTATCACACAAACGTTTGATTATAAATTTTCGAAAGTGTTAAGGAAGACAAGGAAGGCTGTGAGAACTTAAGTGAGCACTTGACCTGATCTCGGGGATCAGGGAAAATTTCCCCAAGGAAATAACATACGTGCTAAGACCTGAGTGATAAAAAGGGAGGATTTTGTTGGTAAGAGCATTCCTTCGAGAATGATAAACCCGTTGCTGTTGAGTCAAATCCGACTCATTGCAATCCTCTGTGTGTCAGAGTAGAATTGTCTCCATAGGGTTTTCTTGGCTATAATCTTTCTGGAAGTAGATCACCAGGCCTTTCTTCTGTGGTGCTGCTGGGGGGTTCAAACCACCAACCTTTAGGTTAGCATCTGATAGCAAACCACTTGCACACCCATGGACCTATTCAAAGAAGGATAGCAGATTCAAAAACCTGATGGTAGGAGGGAACCCAACAATTTCAAGGAAGGGAAAGAAAGCCAGTATAGCTGGACCACAGGGAGAAAGGGAATGAGAAATACAAGGCAAGGTGGGATCTGCAGGACATTGAAAACTGTTTCTGTGGCTTTGCCTTTATTTTAAGAGCAATGAGGAGGCATTGAAGGATTTAAGCTGGAGAGTGACATGACCAGGTGTATGTTTTAGAACTGTTGCCTTGGCTGATGTGTGGAGATGGATCAGAGAGGCAACATGACGGCATTTGGCTTGTCCTAGAATAGAGCTGGCAGAGGTGGGTGAATTTTAGCAGTATTTTGTAGGTAAAATTGATAGGACTTCGTAATAGATTGAATACGAGCATAAGGGGAAGAGGACAAAGTGTCAAGGGTGATGGAGGTTTCTGTTGGTGCAAATGGGCATGTGGAAATGGGCCACTCACTGAGACACATGGCCCTTGGAAAAGACCAGGTAGTAGGGCAGCTCCCGAATGGTTCTCTGCTGCAGACAAGGTACCAGGTGATGGCAAAGAGGAGGTTGTGGGTAAGCAAAGGATCAACAGCATCTTTTTTTTTTGTCCAGTTGTGAGGATTTTTGTTTTCTTTTCTTTTTTTTAATTATGCTTTAGGTGAAAGTTTGCATCTCAAGTTAAAGTCTCATGGAAAAATTTATACACATATTGTTATGTGACATTAGTTGCAGTCCCTATAATGTGACAGCACACTCCCCCTTTCCAGCTCAGGTTTCTTGTGTCCATTCAACCAGTTCCTGCCTTTCCTTGCCTTCTCATCCTGCCTCCGGACGGGAGCCGCCCATTTGGTCTCGTGTATCTACTTGAACTAAGAAGTACACTCTTCATGAGTATTACGTTATGTTCAACAGCATCTTTGGGTTGTTTTATAACTTTAGATGCATCAATCATTCAAGGCGTTTGTTTTTTCACTTGAGACTCAAACCAACTAAAAATTTTAAAAAAATAGATGCCAGCTTAATGGAACTATCTCTAACTGCAAAAAGCAAAGGGAGACATTAGAATGGGTCATAACCTGGGTGTTGTGAAGTGTGCCCCCGAGTGTCTTTATTATATAGAAGGGTCTCTTTATTTTGGAGTCCTCAAATTAACAATTTGTGAAAGTGCAGACACAGGCTGGATGAAAACTGACCTTTGGAAAATCCATGAAAAAGAGTTTTATTGAACACATTAAAACCATAAACAGAGCTCAGAGAGTTTTTATACACATACGTTTCTTAAAGTGCTTAAAGGGGGTTGTTCTCCTGAACATGTTAAACAACTGATATGCTAATTATGCATGATTCTCATCTATTCATTAAAGCTAATCCCAGAAGGACCGTTGTTTGAGGAAAGAAAAAAACAAAGCTTTTTAAGACCAATTTCGGTTATTCTGTATATTCCTGAACGTGGTCCAAACAGCAAGCCTATCTTAGTTAAAAATCAGAATTATGGATTTAAAAATAATTATGATACAACATTCATCTGAATTAAGGTTGACTGGGCTTCGTGCCCTGCCATTGCTTTGCAAGACAAGGAGGAGATAAAAAGGTCCCTAAAGAAGCGCACTCTTCCCAGGGCTCGTGACCTTTCTGATGGCCTGACAATTCCAAATGGTGACGGTGGAGCATCGAGCCATTCCACCTGCTAGTTACGTTTGGGCTCAGTGTGGGCAGACTCCTGGAGTGCACCAGAATGAATGATGGAGGCTAAGCTGTGTGTTCATTACAGCAGCATATTCTCTGTAACAGAACCATCTTCTCCAACTCTAGTTTCAAACCCATTTTTGTAATTCATCGCTTTAGCAATTTCATTTTACTTCTGATCCTGATTAGAGCGATTTCAGAAGACTGTTCTCACTCAGGGATAATTAAAATGTTTACAGTAGATCTTTTTTCAGAACTATGAAATACCCGGTTAAATTTTTTTTGTTTTTGTTGTTAGGTGCCATCAAGTCAGTTCTGAGTCATAGCGACCCTAAATTTATAAAATTGCTTATTGTTCCTACCAGCAGACATTTGGTATATTCCAAGCAGGACCAGCTACATAATTTGCAAGGGCTGTTGTTCATAAATTAGGAAGGATTTCAAGATGGTAACAGCAGAGCATTAAACCATGTGTGGGGACTGTCTTAGGCTGGGTTCTCTAGATAAGCAAAAGCAGTAGAGCATATAAATATGTATATATAGAGAGATTTATATCAAAGAAACGGCTTATGCAGTTGTAGAGGCTGGAATGTCCCAAGTCCATGGATTAGGATAGAGGCTTCTCCCGATTCACATAGCCACAGGGGCTGGCGAACCCAAGATCGGCAGGTCAGAAAGCAGGGCTCCACTCACAGGCTGTGAAGATCCACGAATCTCAAGATCAGCAGATATGCTGATAGCTCAAGTCCCAAGAACTGGAGATCAGATGAACAGGAGGCAGCTACAGGATCCAGAGCAAGCAAAAAGCCAGAACATCGGCTTATATTTGGATGCAGGCCACACCCCCAAGGAAACTCCCTTTCAACTGATTGGCTACTCACAGCAGATCCCACCATGGGAGTGATCACATATAAACACTGAGAATCGTGGCCCAGCCAAGTTGACACACAATCTTAACCATCACAGGGACCTTCTAAATGTGGGGCCCTGGTGACTGCATAGTTTGTACACTGTGATCCCAACCCTGGTTCCAAGGTTTGAAACTGGTTTTGAACACCAGAGAACTTCGTGTCTACACAGCAGAGGGAGCATATGGCGGCTGTAGTGTGGTCGTGGAGGCATGTCTGGATTAGAGTTGCACAGCTGTCTGTCTGTAGCATCACTGGGGAGTCAGGTCTAGGAAACTCAAATGAGAAATCAAGGTGAATTGGTTTGAAATTAAAAAAAAAAATACCTGTACCCAGTCTCCTTTGAAATGCAAATGGAAATGTTTTGTGGAGGGCAGCTAAGGCATGCATGAGAATGCAATGCTCTGAGAGCAGCATTTCTTCTGAATTCTTGTCTAAAAAAGGGTGTCAGGAATCTAGAAACCGTCATTGTAGTGATCATTACTGGCATCAATTATGGAAGACCCAGAACTGTGTGAGGCGCTTCAACTACATTGTCTGATCTTTTGGAGGAAAATGTGAATGTATCTGCTTTAACTGTTGAGGCAAGGCATATTTAACTGATGTATGGATAATGACTTTTCAAGTCATTCATCAAAATGCTCATCAAATTATTCTAGGCGCTGTGGTCACTGTCTAGGATGAACACGTTCCATACTGAGACCTTGAATTGGGTCTGCCTCAACAAACAATTGGACTGGCTCATAAAATGTCAGCTGTGATTCCCTTATATTCTACCCCCAACCCTAATTTATGAAGCAGTTGGAGATTAGTCAAGTACTTAGGAGGTAACTAAAAAAATCAGTTGTTGTCAAGTCGACTCCAACTCATGGAGACCCTGCATGTGTCAGAGTACCATTTGCTCCATAGGATTTTCAATGGATAGTTTTTTGGAAATAGATTGCCAGGCCTTTCTTCTGAGGTGCATCTGGGTAGACTGGAACCTCAAACCTTTTGATAAGCAGCCAAGGGCATTAACCACTTGTACCACCCAGGGACTCCAAGAAGGTAACTAGGAGGAATTAAAAGCATTGGCAGGAATATAAATTGAGAAGGTAAGATACCTCCAAACAGCAGGAGGCAGGAGTTGGGGTAAGCTTCCATCTCAAGCAGTTGCTTACAAGCAACATCATAACATCTACATGCAAATCTCTTTAGATGTCGGTGATCACGTTTTTCTAGCACTACTCCCCAAATTGCTATTTAATCGTGTGTCTAAACATTCATTGACTAGTGTCCTCCTAATGCCTGCTGCTTACTGCTTCATTTTTTAAAAGAATAATGTTTGATTCATCACAGACATTCCTGAAACAGATAGGGATGTTACAGACATGGCCTCATGGCTTTATTCTGCAAATCAACAGCAGAAACACATGATGAGAAGGAATAATTATGCTTATGGGTGTACACCTCTAAAAAGATCACAACTTAGAAATGTATTTTTCAGAATGATACCAGCTTGCTGCTTATAAAAAGATGAAAGGAAGACTCAGGAAGACTCTCTGTATTTAGAGCTGAAACTAGCACATTGGGTATTCAGATTTTTTTCCAACCTTACCATCTACCCATACCCCATCTCCAATTTAAATTCTACTTGGACCCTGGAAAGGAAGGAAAGGCATGGACTCAGCAGTTGGACTACTTGAATGATCCAGTTACTGGCTGTGTGACTCCAAACACTCTGTGCCTCAGTTACCTCATCTTTAAAACGGGGATAATAATAGTATATTCCTCATATGGTTGTTGAGATCATTAAATGAGTTCAGGTTTGTAAAAATAATCAGTGCAGTGCTTAGCACATGACAAGCTCTATATGTATTTATTGTTATCATTATCATTAATTATTCAGTAATTTATAGAGAATTTACTATGTGCCAGGCACTGTTCTTGATGCTGTAGATGCAGAGGTAAAGAGAGACAAACATCCTGCCACCGTGTTCCTTAAACATTCATTCTAGTGGGCTAAGAGATAGTGACTATGTAAGTGAGTACGTGAGTGAATAAGAAGAATCAAGGGTAAGGATGATTGAGTTGAAGAAAATTATGATGATTGGATAACATTTGAATGGGCGTGGAGATCTGTTTTAGCCAGAGTGATCAGGCAAGGACTGTCTCAGGGGGTGTCATTGAGCTGAGAAATCAGAAGGAGAGAGACACATGAAAATCTGAGGGTGGGTTGGGACAGCTTTCCTAGGCAGAGGGATCAGCAAGGGCAAAGGCCAAAAAGTGGTAACAAGCTGGGTACAGTTTGTCTGAGGGAGTCCTTAGAGGCCACTGTGGTTGGAATGTAGTGGAAATGGGAGAGAGGTGTGCATGATGCAGGCCATCAGCCACACTCTGAAGATTCTGACAGAAGACAACATTCAGTCAAGTTCTGAGTCTGGGGTTGGACACTTTTGCCTTTGTTAGAGGATATATACCTTCTTTTGGATACCACCAATATCTTCATGATGCCAATGTTTTCCATGTGTGTGGGCCAGGAGGACAAATCCATCAGTGAGTTAATTTCTGAAGGGTAAAAACCAGTTGCCGAAAAGATGGAAACAACCTAGGTGCCCATCAACAGACGAATGGACAAACAAACTATGGTATATCCACACAATGGAATACTACACAATGATAAAGAACAACGATGAAGCCATGAAACATAACATGGAGGAATCTCGAGGGCATTATGCTGAGTGAATTTAGTCAGTCACAGAAGGACAAATGCTGTATAAGACCACTATTATAAGAACTCAAGAAAAGATTTCAACACAGAAGAAAACATTCTTTGATGGTTACAAGGCTGGGGAGGGAGGGTGAAGGTTATTTACTAACTAGATAGTAGATAAGAATTATCTTAGGTGAAGGGAAGGACAGCACACACTACAGGGGAAGTCAGCACAACTGGACTAAACC
>NW_004444042.1:3325528-3335065 GCF_000243295.1 Trichechus manatus latirostris
TCTGGGGTCTTAAAAGCTTGCAAGCAGCCATCTAAGATGCATCAGTTGGTCCCAAGCACCTGGAGTAAAGGAAAATGAAGAACACCAAAGACACAGGGAAAGTATTAGCCCAAGAGACAGAAAGGGCCACATAAACCAGAGACTTCATCAGAGACCAGAAGAACTAGATGGTGCCTGGCTACCACCAGTGACCGCCCTGACAGGCAACACAGCAGAGTCCCTGATGGAGCAGGAGAAAGGTGGGGTACAGAATTCAAATTCTAGTAAGAAGACCAGACTTAATGGTCTTACTGAGACTGGAGGAACCCTGGAAAGCATGGACTCTCTATCAGCCCAGAACTAAAACAGTTTCTGAGGCCAACTTTTCAGACAGGGATTGGACTGGACTGTGGGACATAAAGTGATACTCATGAGAAGTGTGCCTCTTAGCTCATGTAGTTACAAGAGACTAAACGGGCAGCTTCTGTCCAGAGGTGAGATGGAAGGCAGAGAGGGTTAGGAACTGGTTGAATGGACATGGGAAATCAGGGGTGGAAAGGAGGAGTGTGCTGTTACACTATGCGGAGAGCAGTTAGGGTCACATAACAATGTATGTATAAATTTTTGTATGGGAAACTAACTTGAAATGTAAACTTCATTTAAACCACAGCAATAATAAAAACAAAAAAACCAGTTGCCATTAAGTCAATTCCAAATCATGGCAAACCCATGTGTCAGAGTAGAACTGTGCTCCATAGGGTTTTCAATAGCTCATTTTTTTTGGAAGTAGTCCTTTCTTCTGAGGTAACTCTGGGTGGGCTCAAACCAACAACCTTTCAGTTAGTAGCCAAGCGCTTAACCATTTGTACCACCCAGCATAATCCCTGATGATTTTTCTGTCCAACACCCCATCCCAATGTACTCATTTTAGAAAAAGAAGAGAAATAGCACAATAGTTGATATGAGTCCCTGGCCTAATATCTTGTCTGTAATGAATGATCAGTCACTAAAGTCCCAAAATGGCACTTTGCAGGCTGCATCTACCCCACAGATAACTTCTACATTTCCCAGGGTTTTTATTTTCAAATCAAATTTCCTGCCAATATTTAAAAATTATAAGATTTTACATAAAATATGGATTTCCAGTTCCTTTTGATTGGAGTCACAAAACAAGATTCCCAGGTTCCCACAAAGCAATACTTGGCTAGAACTGAGCAGCTGCTCCCTTTAGCCACAGTCTACACTACTCCCTATTACATGCCACCAGCACTATTTCATTTATTTCCTTTCCCTGCCTAACCTATCCCACTGAACTGGCCTCACCAGCCTCCTGCTCCTGCTTCAAACTTTGCATGCCCGCATTAGAATGTCCCTGGCCAGAACGCATCCTTGGCTTTCTGGCCATTTACGCGCTGGGGCAGGAGCACACATTGTCCTTTCTTCTCAAGCCCCTGACCTTTCCCAGACAAATGTCTACCACACTGAGCCATCAGTACTGAAAGAGCATTGAAGAATTGAAGGAGTATTCTGGGAAGAAAAAGGGCTATCCTGCTATAAGAACTAGTGACATTGGATGTACACAAGTTGGTGGTGGTATCACTTTTTTAGAAAATAAGATTTCATAAAGTTTCAGGTTTTCAGGGCCTACCTACTATTGAAAGAAAAAAAGTGTATGAAATGTAAAGAGAAAGAGCAGAGCAGAGCCAGAGGCCACCCTTGCTAATGCACAATACATCTGAGAAGCATTAGAGGCTCAACAGAAGATGCCATCTTATAGTGAGACCCCAGCTGCCAAATCCCCCAAGAGTCCACGGGAAACTTCAGCGTGAGCAAATTGTGCCAGATCTGTCTTTGCTTTGCCTACTGCACCACAATGCCCAGGCAGGTGTTTGCATGTCCACAGAATTGTTATTTCATAAGAAAGGCAATGACATGAAGGAGCAATGTAGCACCAGGCTGTGAATTAGCATGCATAGCTTGTGGTCTCAGCCCGCCAGCAGCCTGCACATGTTTTCCTCTCTCTGAAACTCAGGTGGATCCAACTGTTAAATAGGAATGCTATTAACAACCCATACCACTTTAGGGTAATCAGGTAAGAACAAATGTATATGAAAATCTTTTCAAAGAGCAGGCAAATATTTAAGATCATATGCAACAACAAAGAACTAGGCGTATTATATGGATGTATGAGTCCCTCAGTGGTGCTAAGGGTCAACGTGCCTGGCTGCTAACCGAAAGGTTGGAGGTTCAAGTCCACCCAGAGGGGCCTCAGAAGAAAAGCCCAGCAATCAATTTCCAAAAACTCAGCCACTGAAAATTAGATGGAGCACAGTTCTACTCTGACATACATGAGGTCACACCATGAGTCGGAATCAACTCAACAGCAACATTTTTTATGTGTGTGTATACATATGCATATGTATATGTGTGCATATGCACACACCACACACACAAACACACATATCTTGCAATGATAAGGTCTAAGTGGGAAGATGAGTGAAGGGTACCCAGAAGAATTGTTTCTGGGTTCTCCAATATCAAGAGAGCTGGCCCAAATCATGTGTGACAGAAACAGCTGAGCTTAGCTCAGTAAGTGCAGAAAATGGGACCCCCTGGAAGTGGGACCCATGCAGTCTACGCTCTTAACTGCCCTTTCATGAAGAGCTGAACCACTCAAGTGTGTTACCCTAGTTTCCTGTCAGCCCAAAGTAATCTCCAGCCATGTGATTTCAGTAGCATGAACAAACTATTCCTCAAAGAAGTTTTCTATTTCTCAGCCCTGCCTCTTACACTCCTTCAGGGGCCTCCGTTTCAACAGCTCACAAGGAGGTGGACAGTCCACATGCCCTTCCAAGGCAGACGAGCCAGCCCTGGTGTCCGAGTGGCCAACGGTGGTGTGGTTAGCTGGACTCAGAGCACCCCACCGCTGATACCTCATACCAGGCCAGCTCTGGATAGAAAAAAAAAAAAAAAATCAAATACATCTCTTCTCTCATGCAAGAAAAATACTAAAAGTAAAAAGCTACACCATGAAAACTAGCAAATATGAAAAATGGCAGCTATGACATGGAAAATGACAATTTTAGAGCAATTATAAATGAAAGGCAAAGTGCCATTAAAGTTAAAGCAATGTTATTAAGAGATGTGTTAATTTTCAGTTAAATTTTCTATAAAAGACCAATTAGTTTAAAAGGCTTGACAGCATTAACTGTGAAACATAAGCTCTGGTAATTATGCTTTAAAAAAATAAAAAAGAAGATGCTTGAGCACGTTGGAGAGCAGCCCCCAGGCAAGCGCGAGGAACCTCCGCTGAGCGGGCTAGGTGGCGCTGCGGGCCCAGCTTTCCTGGTGGGAATCAGTTGGTCCTTCCCCAGCTTTTGTGGCTTCCTAGATGTCTCGTCCTCAGTCTACTTCCAGGATCTGAGAATCATCAAACTTCAGGGCCAAGGGGGCCACACTGTGATCTGGGCCAGCTGTCTGCTATTAGAGATGAGAACATAAAGAAACGGGGAGAAAGGACTTTTCTGAATTGGTTACATTGCTAGTTGGTTTTTCTTTTTATAAAACTACCACTTACTGCAACCATCAGGCTGTCAGTTTGTCATACTATTGTGGTTTGTGGGTTTCTATGATGCTGGAAGCTATGCAAATACCAGCAGTCACCCAATGGCGTCACTAGGGTTGGTGTCACTCAGTGGTGTAACTCATAGTGTCACCCCCAACCCACTTCCGCTAGGGTGGGCCAGCTGGTTGGCGAACCCCCATGGGAGAAGCAGCCTGGCCCCACCCTGCCCCCACACAGGGCTGAGCACCATGGCCAGGCCCTGTGCCCCACAGCTTCTCGCAGCTCCTCCCCTCTCCCATTGGCCAAGGTGTGGAGACCCTCCTCTCAGCCCAGCGCAGGCGCCATTGCCTGGCCACCCACACCTTGACTGGTGGTGGGGGGGCTGCTTGGTTGAGGGACCATGGGTGGGTGGTGGTGAAGAGTTACCACACTGGGGGACACCAACCCTAGTGACTGGTGCGTGATGGGGAGGGGTGATGAGTTACCATACTGGGTGATGGGTGACACCAACTCTAGTGATGCCACTGCCTTGGTGGCCCCACCCCCGGTAGAACTGGCTACCCAGCACAGCTGCTGCCACCACTGGACTGTGGGGACATTTTGGTGTCACCTCCTGACAGTGTCAGGGACTGCAGTCTGCATGCCGCACACTCCCCCAGTGAGGTCACCCATGTTGAACAGGTTTCTGTGGAGCTTCCAGACTAAGACAGACTAGAAAGAAAGGCCTAGCAATCTGCTTTCAAAAATTGTTGCGTTGTTGTTAGGTGCCATCAAGTTGGTTCTCTCATAGCGACACTATGTACAACAGAACAAAACGCTGTCCAGTCCTCCGCCATCCTCGCAATAGTTGCTATGTTTGAGCCCATTGTTGCAGCCACTGTGTCAGTCTATCTCTTTGAGAGTTTTCCTCTTTTTCACTGACCCTCTGCTTTACCAAGTATGATGTCCTTGGATCCACAATCAACGACCATGGAAGTAGCAGTCAAGAAATCAAACAATGTATTTCAAAAATTAGCCAATGAAAACCTTGTGGATTGTAACAGAATATAGTGTCCGAAGATGAGCCCCCTGTGTTGGAAGGTACTACACAATAGCTGTAACATGAACTCAAATGTACGATCATGAAGATAATACAGGACCAGGCAACATTTCGTTCTGTTACACGTAAGGTCACCATGAGTCCAAGTGGACTCCATGGCAGTTAACAACACTGATTATTGAGTATCAGTTGTGTATCATCAGAAGTTACAGTTATTTTATTTAACTCTACCCTATAAACTGTTCTTTTTTTTTTCTCTCTCTCTTTTTTAATCCACATTATATGGATGAGGAATCTGAGGCATAGAAATGTTAGACAACTTTCCTATTGTCATACCTATTGAATGGCAAAGCAGGGATTTAAAACCATGCTGTCTAGGTTCTGAAGTCTGTACATAGAACCAGGGGTACCATGTTGCTCTACTCAGAAGAAAAGTTTCCCTGAGCAGGATTGGAGGCCCAAACTTGGCAGTGAGAAGAGGGACTTCAAGTCCTTAGACGACATAAGTCTTCTGATTCTAGGCACCAAACAGGACCATCACTCAGCTCTCTATGTGCTCCGAAGCCCATGTGACCCAGCAACAGCCTGGGGAAGGCCTCTGCCTAAAGCATCCTTAGAGACTAGTTCTGTAAGGGTTGGAGGTTCTATGTAAGAGTTTCTCACAAGGCTTTTAGCACAGATAATGTGTACACAGGTCACCGGAAAGCATGGAAAAGACTAGCAATATAAAAGCCTAGGAGGCAGCGGATCACACCTACATATTACAAGTCTCCCTTCAGAATTTTGTGTTTCTTCAATTCCTTCACTTCTTTTAACCCAGAAAAGATTTGTGCCTTCTAGATCAAGTGAGTTGTAGAGATATTTATTCTAGCTGGTATATCCTCCACAGGAAAACCTTGATAATTGGCATCTGAAGTCCTAGTACCTGGTTTGGCCTATGTTGTTGAAACAGCCGCTTTCTATGTAGAAAGCCCTGGATTGGTGCTTAATTGCAGATTGCTGTATGTTCTGTGAGGGAGTCCCTAGGTGGTACAGACAGCTAACCTGCTCAGCTGCTAACCGAAAGGTTGGCTGTTCAAGTCTGCCCAGACGTGCTTTATAAGAAAGACCTGGTGATCTACTTCTGAAATATGAGCCATTGAAACCCTATGGAGCACAGTTCTACTCTGACACAGTGGGGTTACGATGAGTTGGAGTAGACTCAACAGCAGCTGTTTTGTTTTTATTTTTGAATGCTCTATGAAGTTGTCCTCCTCACCACAGGAGGAAATTTGTGCCCTCCAATATGACCAACTCAGCATCATTTTTGGGGGGAAAGCATCATCTTTCCACCAGATCATTCAGATCACAAAGAGATCTTGATACATGCTCAGAACACACCCATAAGCAATGTTCAAGGTACCTCTCTGCAACTGAATGTTGAAGGCATCAAAACAGGAGCAAGAAGAGTGTTCTGCTGACAGAAATACATGATCATCATCTATAATAGCAGATTTGGCTACCCACATTACTGCTTCTTGATGCCTGTGTGCAAAAGTCAAGGAAAGCTATCTGGGCTTGCAGTGCTGACCCAGGGGGCAGGGTGGGTGGTGTTTAGAGACATGAGCAGGACCAGAGTTGTTCAGGCACCTGTGAAACCCTGTGATGCACTCTGAAATTGGACCTGTTAATGGGCAATTTTGAAAGTGAAACATGCTTTTTAAATGAATGACACGCCATTTCAAGCCAAACCAAGACCCAGGGTGCTCAATAATGTTATGCCCAATGAATCAAAAAGATAATGCTGTTTCAGTGTCACTGATCTCAACACAGAAACATGTTAAGGTCAAATCTTTAGGAAAAAGAATCCTTCATGTTGACCATCTTGATTTATCACTGCAATGGGTTCTTGTTCTTTGTTTTTTAAGGTTTGGCTGTTTTTTCATTAGAACATTTCATGTATAAATTTGGAAAGCACAGAAACATATAAAAAGAAATATTAAATATCCCATATTGCCAACAATCAAAGATAAGCAGGGTTAATATTTTGGTATATGTCCTTCCAGATGGGCATTGTTGTTGTTGTTAGGTGCTGTTGAGTTGGTTCCAACTCATAGCAACCCTATGTACAATAGAAAGAGACACTGCCCAATCCTGCACCATCCTCACAGTCATTGCTATGCTTGAGCTCATTGTTGCAGCCACTGTGTCAGTCCATCTCACTGAGGGTCTTCCTCTTTTTCAGTGACCCTCCACTTTATCAAGCATGTTGTCCTTCTCCAAGGACTGATTCTTCCTGATAATATGTCCAAAGTGTGTGAGAAAAGTCTCACCATCCTTGCTTCTATGGAGGATTCAAGATGGATAGATAAATACAAAATAATATAGTTTAATATCTTGGTTATTTCTTTCCTTTTCAGTTAATATTTTGTCCAGAGCATTTTACCATATTATATTCTTGGCTGTCATGATTTGCAAAGCCTTTGTAGGACTTCAGAAGACTCTATCCTATGGGTGTACCATAATCTGTTTAGCCATGCTTCTATTATCGGACATTATGCTTTTTCAAACTTTTGTTATGATAGTGATTAACCCTGTGATAAACATCATTGTACGTAAATCTTTGAACAAATAGCCGCTATTAACTTGAGGTGAATTTACTGGGTTTACAAAAGATATGAATATTTTTAAGCTTTGATACATATTATCGGGTTATCCCCCAGAAAAAATTGTAGCAATTCACACCCCCATCACTGGCATTGAAGTGCTATCTTGTCACACTGAGGCCATTTTTGCTTACCTCTTTCCCTAGAAGGCGTTTTCATTGTGTTTATGATAGTTTTGAAGTATATACATTTTTAACTTAATATAATCATGTAAATGCATAGTTTTCGTTTGTGAATTCTATAGATTTTGTGCTTAAAAAGTGTTTGCCAAAGAAGAAAACTATCAGGTATCCCAAGATCAGCTAAATATCTAGCTGTGTTCTGGCTACATATTTTGCCTTTAACTATTTTATAACATTTTTTTTTATTAGGACTTTAAAATAAATATATTTTCACAGTAGGAAACATAGGAATCTATAAAATTATAAGAAAATATAAAAATCAACCAGAATTCTATCACCAAGAGCTAACCACTGAAAAAAATTTTGGTGTACTACTTACAGTGATTTTTATATATCTATTCAGGTGTGCATTTTTAACATGGATTTAGTATCATGGTGGCTTTTTGTATCCTACTTTTGAAAAAAAATTTCAATATTTTATTATTTAATTATTACCATGCCGTTAAAGGAGCCCTGGTGGCGTAGTGGTTAAGAGCTCGGCTACTAACCAAAAGTTCGCAGTTCAAATCCACCAGGCACTCCTTGGAAACCCTATGGGGCAATTCTACTCTGTTCTATAGGGTCGCTCGCTATGAGTTGGAACCAACCTGATGGCACCTCACACCAACAACAGCATGCCATTAAATGGAGTCCCTGGGTGGTGCAAATGGTTAGACTAGACTACTAGACTACTAGCCAAAAGGTTAGAGATTTGAACTCACCAGAGGCTCCTTGGAGGACAGGCCTGGAGATCAGCTTCTGAAAGGCCACAGCCTTTCTACTGTGCACACGAGGTCGCCATGAGTCAGAATCAAACTTGACAGCAGCAACAACAACATGCATTACATTCTCTGAAAGTATGATATTAATGTCTGTACATTGTAAGCCATGTAAGTCTAACACTTTAATCGTTACCATATTGTTGAAAACATTTTTTCCATATAGCCAGTTTCCATCAAATCATTTGTTGAATAAGCATCCATTCCCTCATGGTGTGTGGTTCTATCTTTATCATATTAAGGAAGGGATTGACAGACTTTTTCTGTAAAGAGCCAGGGAGTCAATATTTTAGGCTTTCTAGAGCTGTACAGTCCCTTTCACAATCATTCTACTCTGCCATAGTAGCACTAAAACAGCCATAGACAGTATCTAAAGGAATGGGCATGTCTGGCTCCAAATAAAACTTTATTTAAAAGAAAATAGACGGCAGGCAGAATTTAGCCAAAGGATGGTATTTGCCAAACCCTATCCTATGAGAAGGCAACAGGTTTGGGTTTTGGGGGTTTTTTGGTATAGTAAGGTGTTATAACTACTAGACTATGTTTCTCGCTAATCTATTCTGGTTGATTGATTTGCTGTTTTTAAATGGGCAATAATGTTTAATTATGAAATCTTTAAAATTTATTATAATACTTGGGCAGATAAGTTTCATAAACTCCTTTCCACAAGAAATTTAGCACAATTGTATTAAGTTATTAAAAAAACCCAATTGAACCTATAATTATGTATGTATCAAACTTAAATTTTTTATTTAAAAAAAACATTATAATGGTCAGTTTACATATTAAGGAACGTGGAATTTCTCTTTTATTTTTTTCTAATAATCTTCTCCTTCAGTAGATGTTGATTACTTTGCTCTCTGCTTAAAAATGGCAGCTATTCTTATTCAGATCCAGCGACTGTGGTATTAGAGCTTCTAGAATAGTAATGTTAATCCTCTTACTTATCTGATGCTATATTCTCTTTCTTGTTTCTAATTTTATTTGTGTTTTTTTTTTAAGTTATATTTGACATAGACTTGTTCTACTTTATTTTTTCAAAGAATTGGTTCTTGGATTTATCAATTCACTAAATATCCCCTTGCTATATTATTAATTGATACATTATTATTTCACTCCTGCTTTTCTTAGAAAAAATTAAGAATAATACAATTCTTTTAATGCTTAGCTTTACTTATTGTAATTCTTTCTTACTTAATAATGAAAATATTTAAGGCTCTGAATTTATCTCTGTAGCCTTGGGCTCAGTCTCTGGAGTCCGTGACATTTTTTTTTTTTTTTTATTGTAATTCAGGTGAAGGCTTACAGAACAAATAGTTTCTCAGGGAACAGTAGTACACATATTGTTTTATGACATTGGTTAACAACC
>NW_004444042.1:3343261-3359203 GCF_000243295.1 Trichechus manatus latirostris
GGAAAAAAGCAACACCAGCAGCCAACAAGTGGCACCCAGAGAGCCGGCCCGTTCGGGTGTGTGGAATCCAAGCAGCGAGTGCTTCCCGTACAAGAGATTGTGGCTGCGGGAAGCAGAAGACGCTGAGTGGGGGTGAAGAATGGTAGGGGGTGGGAAAGCATATATTGCAAATTACTCTTTGTTTTGTCTCCCGCTGGAAGCTCCGTGAAGCTCCTGTCTCGTACCCCCTGTTTGCTGGTCTCCGATAGGAGTCCAAGATGGCAGATCCATGCTGCGTTAGCTGATAGGGGACCTCTGCATGAATCTCTCCTCGCTCTCTGTTCTCTGTCAGTTTTCTCACTCTACTTGGTGCTTGGCTGAGTTCTTTATCTCTTCATTTGATGTTTTAGGGTTTCAGGATTGCTGTTTTCTCTGTTCGGCTTAGTTTTTCAGATCTTTCCTGTGGAGGGATGGCATGGTGCTTCTGCCTAGAGCACCATTTTTCCAGAAGTCCTCCCGTGACATTTTTAAATGTCATTTATTTTTAAATCATCTATAAATTTGATTTCCATCTTGACCTAGTGTTTTTTGGGGACAGGATTCTTAAGAACTTCCAATTGTTGTGATGTATATATTTTCAAGTTAATATCTTTATTTTTTTTATTTTTGAATATTTTATTGTTTTAGGTGAAAGTTTTCACAGCAAATTAGATTCCCATTCAACAATTCATACACAAATCATTCTGTGACATTGGTCACAGTCCCAGCAATGTATCAGAACTCTCACCATTTCCACCCCGACTGCCCTGTTTCCATCCATCCAGTTTCCCTGTCCCTCCTTGCCTTCTTATCTTTGCTTTTGGGTAAATGTTGACCATTTGGTCACATATAGTTGATTGTTTAAAGAAGCACATTTCTTATGGGTGTTGTTTATTTTGTAGGCCAATCTATTATTCGGCTGAAAGATGACCTCCGGGAATGGCTTCAGTTCCAGGTTAAAAGGGTATTTTAGGGAGATAGTCTTGGGGGTTCCCCCAGTCTCTATCAGTCCAGTAAGTCTAGTATTTTTTGTATGAATCTGAGTTTTATTCTATATTTTTTTCCCATTTTAACTGGGACTTTCTGTTGTGTGCCTGGTCAGAACAGTCAGTACTGGTAGCTGAGCACCATCTAGAAGCTAGAAGAGCCTGTGGTTGGTGTGGTCCATTAGTCATATGGACTAATTTCTTCCTTGGATCATTGCTGTCCTTCACTCTCCTTTGCTCCAAATGGGAAGACACCAATAGTTGTATCTTAGATGGCCTTCACAAGCTTTTAAAACCCCAGATGCTAGTCACCAGACTAGGGTATGGAACATTATCTTTATGAACTGTTATGCCAGTTGACCTAGTTGTCCCATGAGTCTATGGTCCTGAGCCCAAACTCAGTTCATCAATCCCACGAGATGTTTGGATATGTCTAGGAAGTATCCATAACTGTGCCCGCTATGTGCTTTATTGTATATATGAATATATGCAGCACATACAAACATGTATATACCATAAATATATCTATAAATGTACATACATGTACTCACATATGCCTTCTCACGCTCATATAGCATACATATCTACCTGTGTAACCACTCATAAAGATTTTACTTGTTATTCTTGTATTGTATGTGTCATAGCATGTACCGTAGTTTTCGTTTATTCTTGCATACCTCTCAATGTCTTCATTTACTTTGGTCAGGTTGTGCTGACTTCCTCCATGTTGTGTATTGCCTTTTCCATTACCAGAATTAACACCTGTCTACTATCTAATAAGTGATTCTGCCTTCCTCCCCGTCCCATCCCTGGTAACCGTCAAAGAAATGTTGCTTTCTGTTTGTATACCTTTTCTTGACTTTTTATAAAGTGTATTGTGTAATATTTGTCCTTTTGTGTTTAAGTTATTTCACTAGGCATAATGTTGTCCACATTCATCCATGTTATAAGATGTTTTGCGGACTCATCATTATTCTTTGTCATTGCATAGTATTCCCTTGTATGTATGTACCACAGTTTGTTTATCCATTCATCCATTAGGTTGTTTCCACCTGTTACTATTGTGAATAATGCTGCAATGAACCTGAGTGGGCATATGTCCATTTATGTCACTCTTACATCTCTAGGATATATAACTAGGAGTGGGAATGCTGGATCATAAGGTATTTATATTTCTAGCTTTTTGAGGAAGTACCATACCATTTTCCATAGTGGTTGTACCATTTTACAATCCCACCAGCAGTACATAATAGTTCGAGTCTCCCCACAGCCTCACCAGCATTTGTTGTTTTCTGTTTTTTTCATCAGTGCCATTTTTGCAGGGGTGAGATGGTATCTTACTATAGTTTTGATTTGCATCTTTCTAATGACCAACGAGCCCTGGTGGCACAGTGGTTAAGAGCTCAGGCTGCTAACCAAAAGGCTGACATTTCGAATCCACCAGCCACCCGTTGAAAACCCTATGGGGCAGTTCTACTCTGTCCTGCAGGGTTGCTATGAGTCGGAATCGACTCAATGGCCCTAGTTTTTTTGTTTGTTTGTTTTTGATAATGACCAATGGTTAATGTGAACAAATCTGTCTTGGAAGAAGTACAGCCAGAATGTTTCTCAGAGGCAAAGATAGCATCACTTCATCTCACGTACTTTGGACATGTTATCAGGAGGGACCAGTCCCTGGAGAAGGACATCATGCTTGGTAAAGTAGAGAGTCAGGAAAAAGAGGAAGACCTTCAATGAGATGGATTGACACAGTGGTTGCAACAACGGGCTCAAGCATAACAACAATTGTGAGGATGGCACAGGACCTGACATTGTTTTGTTCTGGTGTACATAGGGTTGCTATGAGTCTGAACCACCTCGACGGCACCTAGCAACAGCAGCAATGGCTAATGATCGCAAGCATCCCTTCATGTGTTTGTTAGCCACCTGAATGTCCTCTCTTCTGTTCCTCTGTAAAGTATCTGTTCATGTTCTTTGCCCATTTTTGATTGGATTATTTCTCTTTTTGTTGTTGGGTTGTGGTAGCTTTCTATATATTTTAGAGATTAGACCCTTGTCAGGTATGTTGTTACCAATTTTTTTTCCCCAGTCTGTACGTTCTCTTTTTACTGTTTTGGTAAAGTCTTTTGATGAGCATAAGTATTTTTTGGGAGGTTTGCAGTTTGGTTTTGCAGTTATCTGGTTTATATTCTGTTGTTCATACATTTTAAGTTGTGTTTGATTGTGTATTTATGCCAAAAATTAGGACGCCTACCTTTGTACTATGTTTTCTTCCAGGAACTTATAGTTTTTGCTTTAACCTTTACATCTTTGATCCATTTTGAGTTAGTTTTTGTGTATGGTGTGCAGTATGGATCCTGTTTAATTTTTCTGCAAATAGATATCCAGTTTTGCCAGCACGATTTGTTAAAGAGACTATCTCTTCCCCCAATGAATGGACTTCAGCCCTTTGTGAAAGATCAGCTGTCCATGGATGGATATACTTCTGGGTTCTTAATTCTGTTCCATTGGTACAAGTAGCAGGCTGTTTTGATTACTGTGGCTGAGACTGGGAAGTGTGAGACCTCCTACTTTGTTCTTCTTCTTCAGTATTGCTTTAGCAATTCAGGGCTCTTTCCTTTCCATATAAAGTTGGAGATTAGTTGTTCCATTTTGTTAAAGAATATTGTTGGGATTCGGATTGGGATTGCATTATATCTATAGGTAGTATTGATATTTTTCACAATGTTAAGTCTTCCAATCCATGAGCGTGGGATGCTTTTCCATTTATGTAGTTCTCTTTTGGTTTCTTGCAGTAGTGCTTTGTAGTTTTCCTTGTATAAGTCTTTTATGTCCTGGGTTAGATTTATTCTTGGGTATTTTATCCTTTGGGGGACTATTATAAGTGGTTTCTTGATTTCCTTTTTGGAATTTTCCTGTTAGTGTTGAGGAACCCAACTGATTTTTGTATGTTGATCTTGTACCTTGCCACTTTGCTGAACCCTTCTGTAAGTTTCAGTAACTTTCTGGTGGAATTTCTGAGATTTTCTATATATAGGATCATGTCATCTGCAAATAGGGATAGTTTTGCTTCTTCTTTACCAATTTAGATACCCTTTACTTCTCTTTCTTGCCTTATCTGGTTAAGACTTCCAGTACATATTGAATAAGAGTGGTGATAATGGACATCCTTGAGTCATTCCTGTTCTCAAGGGGGAATGCTTTCAATCTCTCTCTGTTGAGAATAATGTTGGCTGTTGGTTTTGTATATATGCACTTAATTATGTTGAGGAATTTTCCTTCTATTCCTATTTTGCTGAGAGTTTTTATCAGGAAAGGGTGTTGGATTTTATCAAATGCCCTTTCTATGTCAATTGAGATGATCATGTCATTCTTTTCCTTTGTTTTATTTATGTGGTGAATTACGTTGATTGATTTTCTAATGTTGAACCACCCTGGCATCCCTGGTATGGTTCCCACCTGATCATGATGCATTATTATTTTATATGCTGTTGTGTTCTTTTGACTAGCATTTTCTTGAGAATTTTTGTGTCTATGTTCATGAAGGATATTGGTCTGTAATTTTCTTTTCTTTTTTTTTTTGTGGTATTTTTGCCTGGCTTTGGTATCAGGGTTATGCTAACTTCATATAATGAATTAGGGAGTATTCCTTCCTTTTCTGTGTACTGGAATTGTTTGAGTAGAATTGATGTTGACTCTTCTCTGAATGTTTGGTAGAATGCTCCAGTGAAGCCATCTGGGCCAGGGCTTTTTTTTGGGGGGGTCGGGAGTTTTTTTTTTTTTTATGACATCTTCAATTTCTTCTTTTGTTATGGGTCTGTTTAGATTTTCTACCTCTGTTGGTGTTTAGGTAGGTAGTGTGTTTTTAGAAATTTGTCCATTTCTTATAGGTTTTCAATTTGTTGGAGTACAAGTTTTCATAATGTTCTATTATGATCCTCTTTATCTCGGTTGGTTCTGTTGTAATGTCACCCATTTCATGTCTTATTTTGGTTATTTCAATCTTCTCATTTTTTTCCTTTGTCAATTTGGCCATTGGTTTGTCAATTTCATTGATCTTCTGAAAGAACCAACTTCTAGTTTTGTTGATTCCTTCTATTGTTTTTCTATTTCATTCATTTCTTCTCTGATCTTTATTATTTCCTTTCTTCTGGTAACTATGGACTTCTTTTGCTGTTCCTTTTCAATTTGTAAGTTGTCAGGTTAAGTTATTGATTTTGGATCTTCTTTTTTGATGTGTGCATTTATTGCTATGTATTTTTCTCTGAGCTCTGCATTTGTCGTGTCCTAGAAATTTTGGTATATTGTGTCTTCATTCTCATTTGATTCTAAGTATTTTTTAATTTCGTTTTTTAATTTCTCCTATGACCCAATAGTTTTTTTAAGTAAGATGTTATTCAGTTTCCATGTATTTAATTTTTTTCCTTGCTCTTTCTGTAATTGATTTCTAGTTTTATAGCATTATGGTCAGAGAAGATGATTTGTATTATATGTTGATGTTTTTTAATTTATTGAGTGTTGCTTTGTGGCCTAGAATATGGTCTGTTCTGGAGAATGATCTGTGTGCATTGGAGAAGAAACGTGTACTTTGCTGCCATTGGGTGGTGTGTTCTGTATTTATCTATGAGGTTGAGTTGGTTGATTGTATTATTTAGATCTTCTGTATCTTTATTGAGTTTCTTTCTAGTTATCTACCCATTGCCAAAAGTGGTGTGTTGAAGTCTATTGTAGAACTATTTCTCTTTGCAATTCTGTTAGTTTGTTTTAGGTATTTGGAGCTCTGTCACTGGATGCATAAATATTTATTATCATTATTTCTTCTTGGTGAATTGACTCTTTAGTCATTATATAATGCCCTTCTTTGTCTCTTATAATGGATTTTGACTTACAGTCTATTTTATCCAAAATTATTATCGCTACTACTCCTCTCTTTTGGTTACTGTTTGCTTGATAATATATTTTTTCCATTATTTGATTGTTAACTTATTTATATATTTGTGTCTAAGAAGTGTCTCTTGTAGGCAACATATTGATGGGTCATGGTTTTTTATCCACTCTGCCACTCTTCCACATTCCATTTACATTCAATGTGATTAACAATAGGTATAAATTTATTGCTGCACTTTGTTATACTTTGTGTGTGTGTGTGGTGTTAATGGTTTCTTTCTCTTAATTTTCTGTACTGAGTTCTTTTTATATACAGATTTTCTTTTCCTATCAATCGTTGTTGTTTTTGTGTTTACTGAGTCTTTTTGATTTTCTTCTTCTTTATTTTGGTGAGTAGATCTATTGATTTTCTTTGTGGTTACCCTGAAGTTTACCTTTATCCTCTTAAAATTAAAACAGTCTGTTATGTCTTGAAATTGCCTTGACTTCCTCTCCGCAGGGAAGTTCTATAACTACACCTTTTATTCCCCCTTTTTGTTTTGAAGTTGTCATTGTTTACAGCTTAATACCTCTGGTTCCCTGTAGTCAGTTTTGTAGCTTTATTTTCCTTTCATGAAATCTTTATCTGGGTGATGTTGTTGTCTGATGTCGTTGGTTCTCTATCCAAAGGACTCTATTTAATATTTCTTGTAAGGCTGGTCTAGTTTTTAAAATTCCTTTAATTTCTGCTTATCAGGCAGTATCTTAGTTTCAACATCATTTTTGAAAGACAATTTTGCTGCATAAATGATTCTTGGTTGGCAATTCTTTTCTTTCAGGATTTGATATATATCATTCCATTGCCTTCTTGCCTGCATGGTTTCTGATGAGAAATCAGCGCTTAGTCATATCAGTGCCCCTTTGTAAGTGATATTTAATTTTTAATGAGCTGCTTTCAGATTCTTTCTTTGTCTTAGGTTTTGGAAAGTTTGACTACGATATGTCTTGGTGAATTTCTTTTTTGATCTATCCTGTAAAGAGTTTGTTGGACTTCTTGGATGGAAACCTTTTCATCTTTCATGATATTTGGGAAGTTTTCTGCCAATATAGCATCAAAAAATTTCTCTGTGCTTTTTTTTCTCCTCTTCTGGAATTCCTGTTATCCATAAATTATGTCCTCATAGAAGATGACATCTTCATTTTTCTTTATTCTTTTTTCTGATTGTTCCTCAAAAAAATTAGTATCAAGGTGTTTATCCTATTTCACTGATTCTTTCTTCTATTGATTAAATTATGCTTCTGTGTCCTTCCATTGTATTTTCTTTCTGATATTTTATAGTTAATTTTATTGTTAATCTTCCAAAGTTCTAGTTGTTGTTTTTGTATGCTTTCTAATCATCTATTTAGTCTGTCGTTCTGCTCTTGTATTGTTTTCCTGAATTCTTCTAGTTTTTTTCCTGTGTTTTTCTTGATGTCTTTGAGGATCTTAAATATCAGTCTTTTGAATTCCTTCTCAGGGAGTTCTATTGTCATTTCTTCCTCAGGAAGATTTTCTTTCCCTTTATTTTGCTCACTTGTTTGAGCCATCTTAGCTTGTTTCTTCATATGACTTGTTATTGTCTGCTGTCTCTGAGGCATTAAGGTGTTATTTATTTACATATTTATTGATTAATTGTGTATTTGTTTTTTCCTGATATTTTTGTTTGATTTTGATTTATCAGGGCAGATGGAGCAGGAATGTTCTGTTGATCACTAGTCTGGCAGCAGGGGAGCAACCACCACCTATCACTGAGTGGGTGGGGTGGTGGTGAAGGGGGTGGGAGGGAGGGGTGGACAGAGTGGGCACTGTCACTCACCCAGGTGGGTGATGAGGCAGGGACGTGACAGACAAGGTGGAAGCATGCAGCTGCTGATTGTCAGTCCTGTAGCACAGATGTGATGTGCACAATCCTGCTTGCTGGGTGGGCGGGGCAGTGGGGATGTGGGGAGCTGGGCAGATGCACATCCCATTCACAGGCAGGGCAGGCCTGAGGGGAAAGATGTGGCTTATACCACCATCCCTGGGTGGGTGGAGCAGCAGGCAGGGGTGCGTATGCAACTGTTCACTGGCGGGGGGGCGGGGGAGGGGGAGCATACTCCTCTAGTCACTAGGCAGGGATGCCAAGGCACTCCCCATAGGCTGTAACAAGCAATAGGGACTTGGCCCTGACCAAATGGGGGGGGCAGGGGGCTGCTTGGAATCTGGTTGGTTTGGGTACCTCCTGCTGACACTGTATGGATCTACTACTCTGTGTGCGCCACCCACCCTAATGGTCAGTCATCCTGGTGAGTCATCCTGCCTCTGGTTCCTGGATCTCTCCCTGCTCTGTGGTCACCAGGATCTCCCTGGAGCTCTCTTCCACCTTCCTGTACTTTCTCTTCTTAGATTGGTTCATGTCCTGCTCACCTTGCTTCACTCTGGGTTTGTTTACACAATTTCTCTGTCTCCTATTGAGATTTCCATGAAGTTGCCGTCCTGTGCTCCTCACCTGGGTTGCTGCTTGCTTTGTCTCAAAATGGCCACGCTGCACCAGGCTGCCTAGCACAGCACCTCCAATCCGTAACTCTCCTCATTCACTGTTTTTGTTCAATCTCTCCTTCCGGTCGGTGTTTGATCTAATTCTTCATCCTTTCTTTTGATGCTCAGGGTTCCAGGATTGTCATCTCTATCTGTTTCACTTCGTTTCTTGGGTCTTTGCTGTGTAGGGTGACGGCATGGTGTGTCTGACTAAGCTGCCATGTTGGGCCATCTCCGTAATATTTACTTTTGCCTCTGCTTCATTGTATTTAATTTTTAAAATGTAGACTTACAGCTTATACTTAATTATAAGTATTGAGATTTTATCCTTTGATCATTAGTAATTTTTTGTAAGGATTATTTAGAAGCTATCTTAAAATGTTACCAAGTTTAGGACAAATCTACACAGTTAACCTTATTCAATCCTCAGTTTTCTTATTATTATTTTATTTATTTTGTCTAGTTGATTTGTTAAAGACAGAAACACAGTGATAGTGGGAACTTTTCACGCATTGCTCTCAATCTATATTCATTTGACTGTTATACTAATTATTTTTGCTTTGTATAATTCAGTGTTATATTATTTTATCCATAAAAGCTTATCTTTATTCTAAATTTTAACTGCTAACAGTATAAAGCTTACTTGTGTAGTGTAATATTTTTAAAATTTCCCTTTGTTATGCCTGTTTTGTTTTTGTTTTTTCCTGTTGGTCTCCTGTAAAGCTATCAGAGTTTGGTTTGGATTTGGATTTTGGTGATTTTAGCAAGTCTGAGAATCTTTTCCATTTTATAGGTTCATTCACCCCATTTATATTTAGTTACATATTGTATCTGTATGTTATAATCTTACATTGTTTTTACATGCTTCTGTAATAATTGTGTCTTTTCTTATCCATGTTTTTCAACCTGGACTATATTTTCTCTGCTTATTTTTTTCTAGTGATGTGTAAAGCATTCAGTTTATTTTTAACTCTAGTTAATGGTGACCAGTCACACTTGAAATTATATTTTTCTATATGTTGCTATCTAGACAAACTTAGTAGCTCTTGATTCTTCCCTCTATAAGATCAGGCAATTTTCATGTATTTTATTTCTGTTCTCTTCTCCTCTACCTCATTTTTATGACTTAAAATAATTTTAATATCAATATATAAATAGATAATCATTCATTTTTTTCTTTGAAGAATTAATTTTGACATTCATATTCAATTTTTTCAGCTTTTTAAAAAAATTGTGGTAAAGATACACATAACAAATATACGCTAATGCAAAAATTTCTACATGTACAATTCAGTGACATTTATTATATTCTTCAAGTTGTGCAACCATTCTCACTATCCTTTTCCAAATATTCCACTACCAATAACATATACTCAGGGTTCCCTAAGCAAGAACTCAATGCCTGCACCCCTGATAATCACTAACAATCCTTGGTTTCTATATATTTGCTTATTTCATTTAAATGAGTTCATTCAGTATTTGTCATTTTGCAACTAATTTATTTTACTCAGCATGATGTTTTCAAGGTTCGTCTATGTTGTGGCACATATCAGGACTTTATTACTCTATATAGCTGAGTAGTATTCCATTGTGTATATATACCACCATTTGTCTATCCGTTCATCTGTTGATGGACATTTCAGTTGTTTCTGTATTTTGGCTATCATGAAAAGTGCTGCAGTGAACATTGGGGTACAGGTTTTTGTTTGTGTTCTGCTTTCACTTCTTCTGGGTATATACTTAGGATTGGAATTGCTGGGTCATATAGTAGTTCTATGTTCGGCTTTTTGAAGAACTGCCACACTGTTTTCCACTGAGACTGCTGCACCATTTTACATTCCTACCAGCAATGGACGAGGGATCTAATTTCTCCACAACTTTGCCAACACCTATTGTTTTCTGTTTCATTTTGTTTTTTATCATTGCCATTCTAATGAGGGTGAGGTGGTATCTCATTGTGGTTTTGAGAGCTACAGCTGCTAACCAAAAGGTCAGCAGCTTGAATCCACAAGGCACTCCATGGAAACCCTATGAGGCAGTTCTACTCTGTCCTGTAGGGTCGCTATGAGTCGGAATTGACTTAACAGAAACTGGTTGGGTTTTTTTTTTTTTTTTTGGAATGGCTAACAGTGTTGAGCATCTTTTCATGTGTTTGTTGGCCATTTGAATATCCTCTTTGGGGAAATATCTGTTCAAGTCCTTAGCCCATTTTTTTTATTGGGTTGTCTTTTTGTTGTTAAGCTGTAGACATATATTTTATATGTTTTGGATATCATATCCTATGGGATATATGGATCACCCAAAATTTTCTTCCAATCTGTAGTTGTCTTTTCACTTTGTTGATAAAGTTCTTTGATGAACAAGAGTATTTATTTTTATGATGTCCTGTTTATCTATTGGAGCCCCAGTGGTGCAGTGGTTAAGTACTCAGCTGCCAACCAAAATGTCGGCAGTTCAAATCTACCAGCCACTCCTTGGAAACCCTATGGGGCAGTTCTGCTTTGTCCTATAGGGTCTTGTGAGTTGGAGTCAACTCGACCACAACAAGTTTGTCTTTTGGGGGTTTTTGTTTATCTATTTGTCTTTTGCTGCTTGTGCTTTTGTTGTCATATCTGATCATCCATCTTTAAAAACTAGGTCCCACAGCCACATTTCTATATTGTCTTCTAATAATTTTATGGTGTTCATTTTCACATTTAGGTACGTGATCTGTTTTGAATTTGTTTTTGTGTATGATGTGAGGCATGGATGCTAATTCATTCTTCTGCATGTGGAAATCCAGTTTTCCCAGCTCCCTTTATTAAAGAGACCCTTCATTCCTCATTGAATGGACTTAGCACCCTTGTCAAAAATCAATTGACCATAGATGTATGGGTTTATTTCTGGACTTCCAATTCATTCCATTGGTCTATATGTCTATTATTATACCAGTTGTTGTTGTTAAGTGCAATTGAGTCATTTCTGATTCATAGCAACCCCTTGTACAACAGAACGAAAACACTGACTGGTCCTGCGCCATCCTCACAATCTTTGCAGTGTTTGAGCCCATTGTTGCAGCCACTGTATCAGACTATCCCATTCAGGGTCTTCCTCTTCTTCACTGATCCTCTACTTTACCAAGAATGATGTCCTTCTTCAGGGACCAGTCCCTCCTGATAACATGTCCAAAATATGTGAGACGAAGTCTTGCCATCCTTGCTTCTAAGAAGCATTCTGGCTGCAATTCTTCCAAGACATATTTGTTCGTTCTTCTGGCAGTCCGAAGTATAGTCACTATTCTTTGCCAACACCATAATTCAAAGGCATCAATTTTTCTTTGATCTTCTTTATTCATTGTCGAACTTTCACATGCATATGAGGCAATTGAAAACACCATGGCTTGGGTCAGGTGCACGTTAGTCCTTAAAGTGTCACACATCTGTTAGTTTGTCATTCTGTGGTGGCTTGCATGTTGCTGTGATTCTGGAAGATATGCCACCAGTATTTCAAATACCAGCAGGATCACCCATTGGCGGACAGGTTTCAGCTGAGCTTCCAGAGTAAGACAGACTTGGAAGAAGGACCTGGTAGTCTACTTCTGAAAAAATAAGCCAGTGAAAACCTTATGAATAGCAGCAGAACATTGTCTGATATAGTACCGGAAGATGAGCACCTTAGGTCAGAAGGCACTCAGAATGCTACCGGGGAAGAGCTGCCTCCTCAAAGTAGGGTCAACCTTAATTACGTGGATTGGAATGAAACTTTCAGGACCTTCATGTGTTGATGTGGAATGACTCAAAATGAGAAGAAACAGCTGCAAACATCCATTATTCCATTACAGGCTGTTTTAATAAATCCAGAAATGTGAATCCTCCTACTTTATTATTCTTCTTCAAGATTGCTTTAGCTGTTTGGGGTCTCTCACCCATCCATATATATTTGAGGACTGGCTCTTCTATTTGTGTAAAAAAGGCTGTTGGAATTTTGATGGGGATTGCCTTGGATTTATAGATGCTTTGGGTAGTATTGACATCTTAACTATATTAAGCCTTGAAATCTACAAACACAGAATATCGTTCCATTTATTTAGGTCTTAAATTTTTTTAGTGATGTTTTGTAGTTTTCTGTGTACAAGTCTTTTCTATGTAACAAGTCTGGTTAAATTAATTCCTAGGTACTTTATTCTTTTAGATGCTCTTGTAAATGGTAATGTTTCCTCAATTTCCTTTTCCACTTGCTAATTGCTGATGTGTAGAAACCCTACTAATTTTTGTCTGTTAACCTTGTACCCTGCCAGTTTGCTGAATTCATTTATTAGTTCTAAAAGCCTTCTCATGGATTCATTGGGGTTTTCTATATATAGGATCATGTCATCTGTGAAAGGATTGATACAGTGGCTACAACTGTGGGCTTAAGCACAGCAACAATTGTGAGGATGGTGCAGGACGGGGCGGTGTTTTGTTCTGTTGTTCTTAGGGTCGCTATGAGTCAGAGGTGATTCCACGACACCTAGCAACAAAAACAACATCTGTGAAAAGGGATAATTTTACTTCCTCTTTCCTAATTGGAACCCTCCTGGCGCTGTAGTTAAGAGCTATATCTGCTAAACAAAAGGTCAGCAGTTCAAATCCACCAGCCGATCCTTAGAAACCCTATGGGGCAGTTGTACTCTGTCTGTAGGGTTGCTATGAGTTGGAATCGACTTGATGGCAATAGGTTTGTTTTTGTTTTTTTCCTAATTTGGATACCTTTTTTTTTCCCGCCTTGCCTATTTACTCTGGCTAAGACTTCCAGAACAATGTTGACTAGCAGTGGTGAGAGTGGGCATCCTTGTCTTCCTTCTACTCTTAGTTATAAAACTGTCAGTCTTTCTCCATAGAGTGTGATGTTAGCTTTGAGTTTTTTTTTTTTATAAATGCCCTTTATTATATTGAGGAATTTCCCTTTTATTCCTATCTAGTTGAGTGTTTTTATCATGAAAGGATGTTGAATTTTTCAAATGCCTTTTCTGCATTGATTGAGATGATCATGTGGTTCTTTTCCTTTGTTCTGTTAATGTGATGCATTACGTTGACTGATTTTCTAATGTTGAACCACCCTTGCATTCCAGGGATGAATACTATTTGATCATGGTGTATAACCCTTTAAAATATGTTTTTAGATTCGGATTGCTAGTATTTTGTTGAGTATTTGTGCATCTATATTCATTAGGGATAGTGGTATGAAGTTTTCTTTTCTTGCACTATCCTTGTCTGACTTTGCTGTAAGGTTAATGTTCATCTGTTAAATGAGTTGGGAAATGTTTCCTTCTCTTTTATTTTTTGGAAGAGTTTATGTGGGATTGGAGTCACTTCTGTAAGTTTGGTAGAATTCCCCAGTGAAGCCATCTGGTCCAGGACTTTTCTTTGTTGGGAGGTTTTTGATTACTGATTCAGTCTCTTCACTTTTTATGGGTCTGTTGAGATCCACTATTTCTTCTTGAGTCAAAGTAGGGAGTTTGTGTTTCAAGGAATGTGTCCATTTCCTCTAAATTATCTAATTTGTTGGCACAGTATATCCTTGCAATCCTTTTTATTTCTGTATGGTTGGTTGTAATGCCCCCACTTTCATTTCTAATTTTAGATATTTGCATATTCTCTCTTTTTTCTTTGTCAGTCTAGTCAAAGACTTGTTGATCTTTTAAAAAAACAACTTCTGGTTTTCATTGATTCTCTTTATTGTTTTTCTGTTCTTTATTTCATATATTTCTGCTCTGATCTTTATTATTTCCTTTCTCCTGGTAGCTTTGGGCTTATTTTTTTCTTCCGTTTCTAATAACTTAAGTTATAGAGTTAATCTATTGATTTGGGATCTTTCTGCTTTTGTAATGTAGTGTTTATTGATGTAAATTTCCCTCTGAGCACTGCCTTGGCTACATCTCATAGGTTTTGAGATGTTATGTTTTCATTCTTGTTCAACTCTAAGAATTTATTTTGCATTCAGTCTTGTAATAATATACACAACAGATTTTTTTAAATACCATATTTGACTGGTTTCAATACTTTCTACTAGTATGTTTAAAACTGTTCATTTTTTAATTTTAAGAATTTAAAATTATTCACAAATGACTGACATTTTAGTTCCATATAGAATTTTTGGAATGTTTATTTTCAAAACTCAGCTGGCATTATTTTTATGTCGATGACTTCTAGAAAATTCTGAGACCAGCTTGATTTTGAACTTTGTTTTTTCTTTCCCTTTCTGGCATTGTTTCAGGTTATTTTTCTTCTTTATTTAGTATTTTAAATTCAAGTATGGACCTATTACAGGTGTTCAGCTCATGACAGGTTATTGTTTGTTTTTACCTGCTTGAATTTTGTGCACAATTGTGTGAACATTTACTGTTTATCAGTTTGACCTCTGTTGTGTTTCCTCAATATCTACTAGCATCAGCATTCTCATTTTTTTAAAAAAAGAAACTCTTTAAACCTTTTTCTGTGTAGTTTAAAACTTCTTAACTACCACATCAAATCAACTACATACGTGGAAAGACGATGCAAAAGCTCAATATCACCAGTCAGAACAAGGCCAGGGGCTGACTACGGAACAGACTATCAATTGCTCATACGCAAATTGAAACTTAAGAAAGTTAGAACAAGTCCATGAGAGCCAAAATGTGACCTTGAGCGTATCCCACCTGAATTTAGAGACCATCTCAAGAATAGATTTGATGTTTTGAACACTAATGACTGAAGACCAGACAAGTTGTGGAATGACATCAAGGACATCATACATGAAGAAAGCAGGAGGTCATTAAAAACACAGGAAAGAAAGAAAAGACCAAAATGGATGTCAGAAGAGACTCTGAAACTTGCTCTTGAATGTCAAGTAGCTAAAGCAAAAGAAAATGATGAAGTAGAAGAGCTGAACAGAAGATTTCAAACAGTGACTCAGGAAGACAAAGTAAAGTATTATAATGACATGTGCAAAGAGCTGGAGATAGAAAACCAAAAGGAGGGAAGAACACGCTCGGGATTTCTCAAGCTGAAAGAATTGAAGAAAAAATTCAAGTGTCAAGTTGCGATATTGAAGGATTCTTTGGGAGAAATATTAAATGACACAGGAAGCATCAAAAGAAGATGGAAGGAATACTCAGAGTCACTATACAAAAAATCACTATACGAAAAAGAATTGCATATGATCAGGAACTGATGGTACTGAAGGAAGAAGTCCAAGCTGCACTGAAGGCCTTGGCAAAAAACAAGGCTCCAGGAATTAATGGAATACCAATTGAGATGTTTCAGCAAACAGATACAGTGCTGGAAGGGTTCACTTGCGTATGCTGAGAAATTTGGAAGACAGCTACCTGGCTAGTGGACTGGAAGAAATCCATATTTATGCCTATTCCCAACAAAGGTGATCCAACCAAATGTGGAAATTATCGAGCAATATCATTAATATCACATGCAAGTAAAATTTTACTGAAGATCATTCAAAAGCGGCTGCAGCAGTGTATTGACAGGGAACTACCAGAAATTCAAGCCAGATTCAGAAGAG